>NC_136485.1:50014854-50224854 GCF_053919585.1 Euprymna scolopes
TTTAAGCTGTTCAAACTGGCGCAATAATGTGCTTTGAAATTGCTTTTCAGTGACACCATGCATTGCAAACAACTCTAAAAATATTCTTCAAGCCATGCTAAGTAATAACAGATACTTCCAAACTTGCGTCTTTATGCCCGTAGAGTTAGTTAAAGTATAATTCGTGCTTCTATTTTATAGGTTTTATTCATGTATATTGGAATTCCCCATGTGTTACAATTTCACATAAGAGTAAAATGTGATTAACAATAATTTTAGCAGAAATATCTTAGCTTAACCTATGTTATTTTTAGTGTACTTGCATTGCTAATCTTTAAAAGGCATTTTCGAGTTTAGACGTTTATTTTTATATCAATATATTACTCTTTTACTGTCCAGAACATTGTATATTGCTAGGTTGACATCAGGGGCTTCTATTTGGTATCTTGTATAATTATTGCCCTCCCAGAGCTTAGCAGAAGTATTTTACATTGTTTTTAATTATTTGCAGGTAGCTGCAATAAAGTTAACAGGAAACGGAGGAGATGGTAAACGAGAAATACGTAAGAGTAAACTTATTTGCGGTATTCAAAACATTGGGATTGACAAACATGTTAGATAATAAATTCACAAAATAAATTAAAAATAAATCTATTAAATAGAGATTGTATATACGTTTAAAATTTAAATTTACAAGAAAACAGTTGAACAGTTTTGTACATATTCTTATAGTGCTTGCCGAACAAGTAAGATTCATGAATGAAAATATAAAAAATAGTGGATGATTTAAAGACTGAATTATTTTTTCTATATTTGATTAAAAACATGAATAAGAACCAATATTCATTTGTTTTCATTGTATATGAGAATTAAGCTGCATTGGTTTGTGGATATGTTGTCGATGAGCATACGGCGAGAAAAATAAATTAACACGTTGTGTGTGTATGTATACGTTAGTGCAAGAGTTTGCATGCTTATAGTCGTGTGTATGCAGGGGTTTAGTCGCAAGCATGCGTCCACACGCGATGAGAAAGAGAGAGGTTTACTCTGTTGTGCATTTTGCTTAAGAGTTTATTTAAAATGAATATGTTTGTATGGATGAAAATGTAATGAAACAAGTAAATGTAATATATTTCGAGGTTCCCATATTTTCTGTTGATAGCATTTTATTTTATTTTTTACTAACTCAGGTAAGTATTTGTTGAAGCAAATTTTACAGAAACGAGTTTAATCATTTTCACTTTGAACGCCTAAATGCAAACCTCACTAGGTTAAAGCCGCTTAGGAAGAGATATCTAAATTATTATATCAGTATATATGAAATATAATTGGTAGACATGGCTACGCTCTAGTACATTTAAGCGGGTCAAGAGAGTCTGAAGAAAATATGCAAACATTCTCAATAAGATTACAGACATATAGAGAAATAGGAAAAATGTAAGTGTTGATATCTTACATAGTTAGTAATATGTTATATATTTCATAACTTCAGTCTAAGGTTGGCTTATTCTGGTAGTCATATTATATTTACTCAAGCAAAAAATTTACATTAGTAAGTTAGTTTACAATAGTTAACTCGAGTTATCGCCTATGGCATGAAGTGCAAAAAATCTCGTTGCCACTGGATTCCGTTCTAAATACACTAGTCTAATATGTGTTATTGGAATATGTTTTGTTAGTTGCTGAAATTTCATTTTGCCATGTGATGAGTGACCCGGGATGTAGAGTTGTTTGTATTAATCCAATTTAAGGTACAAGTTTTATGTAGTCGTCGTCAATAATATTATGTGTACAGGAAAGTATATAACAAAACTTAGAGGAAAACACGACTTTTTATAATAATATATTAATATTGTTTGCTGAGATCTGAATTATACTGTTCACCTGATGCTCTATAGTAAAATATACGCAAAATAGTAATCTAACATATAGATTAAATCATCACACATATGAAATACTAACACAGTAACCCAAACAACAAAGTGGACATTTGCTCTTGACCCTCAACTGCTAAAGTGTGTTACTGTTAGATATAAATATGAAGTACGTGAAAGGAAACTTGTCTTTGAATTAAATAAGGAGTAGTACCATGAACACTTTCACTGCACTTAAAACAAAATATATATATATATATATATATATATATATATATATATATATTCCCATACCCCTGCGGTGTTTCGCACATGACTATAGTAAGTATATTACGAGGACGTTACGCTGGAATTGTGCTCGTTCCTCAATCTCCTCTCGAACCGCCACCCGTGTGACACCGTCGAATCTGATCGAACAAATGAAACATAAATATGCCCTACAAAGTATTTTTCATCCCGTATCTTACTGTTTTCTTTTCCCCGTCCTGACACCAGCTTAAATAGTCTCTCTCTTCCTTTGCAGGACAAGATATATACCATTCCTGGGTCGCGTTTTTCTTTCTGCTCCACTAGACATCGGTCGTAGACAGCCATTTCTCATCCTCGATTTTACACGTCCATTTTTTCAACAGATAGTTTTTTTCTGCCGGCCACATAATGCCCTTCTCTTTTTCTCTTTCGCCCCGTGAAAGCACATGTCATAATCAACATATGTATTTCCCCGACTAGTACTTCTAATATCCTGGCAAGCCTGCTATCTCTTGTTCACATTTACCAACACACTCATATGGGCCCTGTTACAAAAGTAAGCTATGTTTGAAAACAAATCTCATTAATTCTCTTTCATCAAATATATTTATTTGATGGTATACGGAGTTTGCGTAGCCATAATATGAAAAGGCTTATACAGGTAGAGATTAAGAAGACAGAAAGTAAGATATTGTTTTTGAACTAAGGAAGCGAAATGAAAAGTATTAACTAAGAATACGTGTATACTTACTTCCGTCAGAATCTCCAGTTTCTACCTTGTTTATTATCCGTATTTTGTGTAGCAAATTTCGGCTGTAAATACGTACAATGTTCAACTTCACAAACTATAAATACATATTATATGAAAATGATGGATATAAAGTTTTATTTATTTTTCATTTCGTAGTATTTTCGGTCAAGTAAAAAAAAATATCCCCCTTGTAAATGCCACATGAAAAAAAAGATTTCAAAATGTATACTCTTAGTTTTAATACAATTTTATGTATATCCGAATACTGACACAAGTATTTGTTTTCTATAAAAATTGCATTTGTATATTTATGAGAGGCACATGAAAGTTTATGTTTGTTACGCATCAAAGAATAATCATGTTCCAGAAATATAATATACTTATTTTATTGTGTTAAGAAATAAATAATTATGTACGCTAATCATTGCAGAAAGCCTTCGCTCAGTGAGATTAACAAAAAATACACGCGTTAATTTTATTCTCTTAATATAAAACCTGTCGTCAATACAAACAATATAGTAAATCGGTGCTTTGTACGTAATGAAATAATTATATTTTTAGCTGCGATGATTTATGAATAAAAACAATCAGTTTGTAGTAATAATCAAACAGTAATATCAATTGCGGTTTACGGAATTACACAAATAAAGAACCCATATATCAAGGTTATGAGCGTATCAATGGGGGGGAATGCGATTTTATATTCTGTTAAGCTACTAAAAATGTTACAACACAATCTTTATATATGTTATCGCATTAATTTACTAGAGTAAGCGCTTAATATTATCCCCGGTGATATCTACGTCATCATGTATTTTCGTTTCTTTAAAATTAGAATCTCTTTCACAGGTATGTTAATTTGATTTATTAAACATCACGACTATTCCTCTAAAAAAGCAGACAGATTTTATGGTTTTTTTTCAGTTATATCGTTCCCATCTCGGACAGAAACGTCAAACAAAAATACATTTTGTTGATATTGTGTCAAGGTACAATGAGTCTTATGTCTGCTTTCGAAAATGGAGGTATTAATATATTTAACTGGTTTATGTCACCGGGTGCTCATAATATACCACATACTACTGTAGGCATCGTTTTTAAATTACGTGTAAAAATATATACTGAAATAGTATTTACAGATTTATTTAATTATATAATTAAGGTTTGAACAATCCTCGTGATATGATACTTTTCCGTTTTGGCTGATCTGAATTAGCGGAAAATAGAAATATACTTATAACGTGTATTAATCAAATAAACAAACACGATAATGTATTGAGTTGTAAAATTTTAAGGTATTTCGCTAATTGAAAATAATGGGTTTAATAGAAAAAGGGTGTAATTGCGAGGTTTTATTTGCGTCCTAATATCATAGTATTCTTATGTTAATCAGCGGAAAATGTTATCATATTGAATTACAAATGGCATTTTATGAAAGCCTTAATAAACGATATCCGTTAAGATGGAAAATAAAAGCTGTGGTCAGAATCGTTTTTTCACATGCCTTTCCTGTATATTTGTAGTAATTTGGGTTCTATATTGCGACTGTAAATTCGTGTAATTTTGTCATTTTCAATTGAATGTCTCCTTAGAAATGGAGAGATATCACGCTAGGATAGGCTCTTACAATTGGCAAGATGTCATCGTCGGCGCTCATTGCACAACCATGACACAATCATCTGAGGCAAGTAAAGTTAAGCGAACGCTCGCATAAGTAAAGTTTTTATCAACGTTCAACTATTGGCTGTTGTGAATCATGACGAAAACGACACACAAATTACTTTCAAACATTATACAAATTACAAACTGTAATTTTACTTGAATGCCATTTGAGTCATCGCTTTTATTAGGTTCGCTATATTATACCTTGATAAATTATTCACTTAATCTCATTACATGACAGTTACCTCGTTTTCCTTATAGTGAATTTATGAGCGCAATCTTTTTGGCAGTTTTTGTTACAAGTATCTTAATTCTTCTTTTTATATTATTTTGCTTTGATAAGAATTTAATGGCTTATACTAACTTAAAAATAAAAAAAAACAATACATTATATTAAAATAAACGACTAGACACTTATTTTACCTATTTTTTTACTCATATATAAATAGGATAATTTCTACAATAAAGCTGCGACCATTTTATATACATTGAGTCATTATATGAATATTGTAAAATCTTCATAAATACTATAATGCGTTTCTGAATTGTCAATTGAATGTATTTGGATTGATAAAAAAATACTCTTTGCATGTATAAAAATGCTCGTTGGCAGTTTATTTGTAAGCCTACTCAAAAAAGATGGATCGACCAAAATAGAAGCACTTACAATTTAAGTAACCTGATTTAATATAACGGTTTGATTCAAATGCAGGAAAAACGGATCAATATGTTTATTAATTTTGTATAGGAATTATCATTTCAATAATAATAATGATAATGATAATGATGATAACGATAATGATAATGATGATAATAATAATAATAAAATAAATAATAATAATAATAATAATAATAACAATAATAATAATAATAATACCCATCGTACATTCTGAACTCTACGACAAATTTCTTGCTGAATATTCATACAATAAAAGTTAGAAAATGGCTTGAATTACGGCAGTGTTCAAGGATTCTGGTAACAGAACTGCCCCTCGCAATCATCGATTTTGCCTGAGGTTTCCATTCACTAAAATGGTTGAAATCAATTAAACATTAGTTCACCACATCGCAAATGCTAATTTTCCTCTGGCAAACACGGATTAAGGCAACGTCGTGTAACTGTAGATACTTAAACAGTAATTTCTAAACTCATAGATCATGAACTGGATTAGGCGGGCTAACCCAGGGATGTAAATATATCCAAGGTGTTTGATATACTCTGGCATAAAACTCTGTTAATGAAAATTAAACCATACACAATTACTGGAAACATACTGCATATAATAATAATGTCCTTACACACTGAGACCGGCCAAAGAGTTATTAATAGACGGTCATCTACACACCATAACATAAATGGGATAGGACCTCCGGGTCGACCCATGAACCATTATAATTTCTGATATTCATTAACGGCCTTCCTGATATTATTGTGGCTGAAACGCATATAATTACTAAGAATACACCTTTATATGACTCGCACCGGGGGGGGGGATAACAGATGTACACGAATCTAAGATAATGGCGTAATTCATAGAAAATGACCACCAGACCGTAGTGGACTCGGAGCGAAACATTTAATGGTAGTAAGCATAAATTGCTATCCTTTAACAATTGCAATCAATATAAATGACAACTAACTCCCTATCTGAGAAGTCTTTATTTTATACTTTTAATGATTACAGGATAAAAAAAACGGGAACAAATTTATTTAGGACACTGCAAAGTCTGCGGGTAAGAAAAGTAACCTCCCTCTATCTTGCTTTAAAACTACTTACTTCTTAGAGTATTCTGTAATTTACAAGGTCACGATTCGCCTATGCATTGAGTATTGTTTCGATATATAGGCTGCTCCGCAAATAACTCTGTTCCCTGTTGAGAAGCATTTAAAAGAACATCTCAAATATAATCAATCCTATTTTATAAATTAGGCTGCGACCCATGTCCTATCGCAACCGTGTTATATACCTGCGCTTGTGTTACAAGTATTCAAATGGAATGTGCCGTGATGGAATATTTGCACGTATACCCATACGGTGATATTTCCGACAAACCAGCTAAGCAACAAAGTAACACCATTTTCTCTGTTGCGGCCTCAAAATGCTAAACATATTTCTACTTTAACACTTTCTTCTCTCGAACGGCTAAATTTTAAAATTCCTTTCTGCTTCCATATTCGTTGACGGTACTGATATGCAGAAGTTCAAATATAACGTATCCAATATATTTTAATCTTTCGTAGACATGGTTTCAAACAACTATAGTATATAATATATATACTATATACAACTATATAGTATATAGTATATAACAACCAAGTGGTGATAGGCTTTGTTTAAGGTGAATGTCAGAAAAAATATTTTAAAAAAATAATAATAATAAAATGGCATACGGAATGCCCTATGCTGCGTTGTAAATATAGACGGAAAATTATATATATATATATATATATATATATATATATATATATATATATATATACTGATCAGGATCAAGCACTAATGCAGTCAATGGAAAACATCTTGGAAACACTCTTTTCATAAATACAGGTTGTGTCGCTTAATACTTGAAACAGTGAAATTGCGGGTTATATAAATGCGCAAAAAAGAGTATAAACGTCACTGTGGCAAAATATGTACGAATATGCATTGAAGTTTTTGCCAGGAGTTTTGAATCAAAGTGACCGAACGTTGTTCCAGCACCACCAAGAACGGCAGAATTTAGTCGTTAAGATTCTTTGAAGTTTCATGATTCACTTTGATTAATAGATGGTAATCAAGAAACTGGATTTTGTAGTTGTGGCAAACAGAGCACTGATTTCCAAGTCATTGATATGGATTTTCCAAACGACATCAGCACAACAAAAAAAAATAATGAGACATTGAGGAACTATCAGAGAATAAGAATGAAGATCGCTAGATTGTGGAATAAGAAAACGTTAAGCATGCCAATAATCATTGCTGCACTTAGCTTAATTCCAGATTGGTTTGAAAGTAAATCAACAGTTTACCAATAAAGTACAACAGAACCGTTATCCTTGACACATCAAACACCTGGTGCTTTTCATCTAATTTACTATTTGACTATGCTTAGTAACTTAAGTGTAAAAAACAACGCTTGTGAAAAAAAAACAGGGTTAAACATCACAACAATGTGAAGTTTGCAAGCATAATACTAATTCTAATATGGTTAATGTAAATGATAACGTTGTTTTCCCATATGGACGCACATATACACTAAAGCCAAATTTTTCGATTTGAGAATATTAGAAATATACCATACTAGAGCAGGTTCAATTATCAAGGAAACTGGAAAAAAATCAAATATTAATTATGTAAATATTGTAGGTATAAAAATTAAGGATATAAATGAAATATCACATCATATATGAAATTTATTAAATATATTATTTGTAATTTTGGTTAAAGGCATGATAACGATTACTGCTTGGCAATACGAGTTTGTAAAGGATTTACACTTATAAAAATTACTCACTAAAATACGTCTATTTTGAAAATTGCTAGTGAATTGCAATGTTGGTATGTTTTGTATATTTAATTTATATTTTATTTCGGGCATAAGTCAAGCGACTAGTACAGATATGGTGTAATATGCAGGTCCTAATTTCACAATGACCAAAATCAAATAGGAAAGTACTTTGATAATAATACCTTCCAAGTGATGCATATTGTTTGTTTTTTTAACGTAAAATAAAATTAATATGACACCTTAAAAATATAAAGTATTTTAATATCTCATTCGTTGTATTCAGTTGCACCTTCCATCTGGAGACAGTATTCGGTCATGAAATATCATTCGAAATTCCCAACGTTTCGGGTGGCCGTCACTTCATGATGAATCGCATAACTAAGCGAAACTCAAATGACCAATAGTGGTCAAGTCCTCAATGAACGTAACTATATTAGTCAGTTAAAAAAAATAAACGTTTACAGAAAAATAACATAATACTAACAGATATTTTGATGGCTAACAGACAAAGCCGCTCCAATATAGAGAAGGCGTCATGGGAAAAGATACGCCCGATAACAACTCGTCGCTTAATTATGATTTCAATTATACACATAATTTTTTAAGCAATTTCGGTTATTACAACTGCCGGGGAAAAGCAGATTAGCTTTTTTTCTATCAAATTAATAGCAGTTAATAAAATAACGAAAAACAAAAATCTTCATTCTGACGAATTTTGTTATTTTTCGACATCGCATTTCAAGCACTAGCCCCGCTGGCAAAAACTACCGATAAAGCAATTTTTCTCTTTCACTATTGCCTTTTCCTCTTTCGTTCAACATCGTACTGTACATCTGCCGCTATATATATATATATATATATATATATATATATATATATATATATATATATATATATATATATATATATATACATATATATACAAGTGTGTGTGTGTATTTATATATGTATATATATATATATATATATATATATATATATATATATATATATATATATATATATATATAACATTTCTGGGAAATATAATTTTATCAAATATATTTCACTTAATTTATACCAATCCTCAATTTAAGAAACAATGAATGGGATTACGAAGCATATGAGAACTAAACGACATACATCTCTATTAAAAAAGTAATGATGTTAACGACCTTACAATTTATATCTTTAATTCTGATTACACTTACAATGTTTGACAGTAACTGTTTCATCGCACTAATCATTCAGTATATAACTGAACCAATTAAAGACTCCATTTGCCCCTCAACCCATCAGAAGACGTAGGGAGTCTTAATCTACGAAAAATCTGTTTTGACGTTCAAAATGGCGTAATGCAAGTATAAAAATTAATTTTAACTTTTCTTCTAATTCTTGGACTTTTATTTCTGGACAATTGGATGTTTTTCTGTGGATTGATAGTTGCAACTATTTTAGATGCGTTAAAGACAAAACAGATTCTTTGATTGATATAATAATTAAAATATTGATTTTATACTGCGACACAGATACTGGCAATAATTGTATGTACCAAGGGAATTAAAGAAGTAAATATTACGGCGGTCAACAGTATTACATTTAGAATATATAATTTTGCCATTTATTTGTCATATATATATATATATATATATATATATATATATATATATATATATATATATATATATATATATATATTGTATTTTGATGTGAGAAAGTTTTTAAATAGAACAAGTCATTAGTACCGTCGGTTTCAAACCCCAAAATAAGGGCCGTTTCAGATACCCATATTGAGCACTTTTCAGCTAAAAACAGATTGATATGAACATCTGAAGCGGTCCTAATTATCGGGATTGGGAGAATATATAATAAATTCCATAGCCAAACAACGTGGCACCCAACAGGATCCATGACAGTCAACGAACCAGAAGACCAAGACTCGAGTTACTACTGGGTTAGCCTATCATCTAGGTGCCTTTTGGTCCGAGTCCTTGTTTGTGCGAGCCTTTGGCTGTACTTGACGCAAAAGTTCCTAATGTTGGCATACTCCTGGTACTTCATAGTGAACAGGTCCTGATAGTATTGCGGTGTTTTCTTTTACTTCGGGCCCCAGGTCTCTGTTACCGCCTTCTGTCCCTCTTGACTGCTGGTCTGGGTTGATGGACATTCCGCTGGCTTCTGTAGCGTCGCTATTGAAGAGTCGCCGGTTGTAAGGGTTGACCATTCCTCCGCACTCCCTGGCTCTGCTTGCATTACTTTGGTAGAACCCCCACCGCAGGGAGCACTGATCCACGACTATCACCTCCAATGACCTCGTTTTTCTTAAAGCTGCTCCTTCTTTGGGCTGTTGTCCACCGATGGCGACTGGGTCGGCGTCGGCGCTTGGCCGTCTATGCCCCACCAAGGCTTACCTCGCCGGGGCCTCCTTGGTTTCGCCGTTTTCTAGTAGGCCTCCTCCAACTCATCGTGGTCCTAGGTCTCCTCCACATATTTTTTCAACGCCTTTTTCTGGTCCTCATTATTCCTCCTCACCAAAGTTCCAAGTGTCCTCCATGGGGTCATCTGATTCTCTGGCAGTGGGGAGCTAAAATAAGCCCGTTTTTGCTTGGAGCGATTTCCTGGATGACAACAACTACGACGGGACCGACCGATACGGTACTTGGGATGCATATCAACAGGACCAACGAATCTTGGGGTGCCTTTCGCTGTAGCAACCCCTTCCACAACAACTGATACCGATCACAACAACTGGGGGGTCCCCAAAGGTGGCAGGAGCAGAGGCCTGTTCCATGTATTTGGTGGCCCAGAGCCGAACCAAGACCCGTCGATTCGGAAACCAAGGGTACCGTCGCCTAAAAAGGCAAGTGGGTGTCCCCTGGTCCTGCCGGCTGCTAAAGTCTTAGCTAGACCTCGAGCTATCTGTAAATAAAGAAAAGGAAATCAATTAGTAGTTGCCCAGGATAGGCAATAACGAAAACAATATATAGGTAACAAAAAACAATAGTCCTTTCCAGTCCAAACCCCAAAGAAGGGACTGGCCCTTGCGGGGATCAGATAAAAACAAAAGCATGTCACCAAACTACCGGCTTAGAACAAAAGTTTCGCACTGTGAGACAGCCACTCGACGTTGATCCTCGCGAAGGTGCCGAACAGCGTAGCCAAACTATGTGGGGGTAGATGATTCATTTGCTACACACCTCAGCAAAATATGGCACAAGGCCGGAAAGTGGGGAGCCAGCAGGCTCCCCTAAAGGAGGGGCACTCCTGCAATTGTAAAAATTGCCTGAGTAACCCCGTCGGCATTCCCCAATCGGGGCGCCACAGGCAGCAGGCGATAAATTATTCCAGCGGAAATCCCAGTGGCAAAGCCTGGGAGGGTGGACCTCCTAGGTATTACCCACGCGGCGTACTTTAATCCCAATGGTGCTTGGCCTGTTCCCGGCCCTTCACCTGTCGGGTTGAGTGTCAAGACCGGATCCTTGACGAGTACTCTACCCTGTCTCCCTGGAGCAGAAGCCGCTAGGAGACACATCCCCATAATAGTAAGACTACTATTTAAGGTTATGAGACCAGTGGCTTCGACAATCATTTTTATAACCATCGGTTGTGCTAAACAACCAATGAAAACATTCCAAAGTTAGTATAAAAATTGTCGAATTTTGGATTAAATCAGTTGGTATCTAAATACGCCACGGACCGCATTTGATTCTTGGCCTCCATCTTGATTACTGTCAATTACAGTCAGGATCTGATTTGAACTACGCCGCCATCTTTGTTCAACATAATGTCACCACACTTAACAACCCCCTTATCAAAGAAAACTTGCTCCTGTTGTTTTTTTTCGTTTATTTTTCTTCATTTTAGATATTATTGTTTTTTGAGAATTTTATTGGTTAATATTTTTTCTTGGTTTTCATATAATTTTACATTAATAACGAACGTCTTCTAAAATGTTAAAATTCGAGCTAACAATCATAATGTGAGCATGGCTTTTATTTACAGCTCTTCGTAAAAAAAAAAACAAGTGTTTTTTTCCCCGTTCTCGTGGATTAAATCCCCGATAATAACAGAAAAGACCACTAAAAAAAATCATCTTTCTCGATACATGTGTGATAACCCCGAAGGTCTAAGTAAAATAAAATGACGTTTCTCAATATCATCCTTGGCGTTTTGTAAGGCACGCACATTCAGTATATCTCTGCCAACCAAATCATATAATACGGGTGTGATCATTATCATGCGCCTTTCCCCTAGAGCTAGCAACGTCGTTAGTTTAACTTTTTTTGGGGTATATTTCCAACTGATGCCGAATTCAGAAGTGAGACAAATCCAAGCAGACTGACCAAGCCTACAAACTTGTGTTAAATGTGTGAAATCTCCCCTCGATAGAAACACGTCTCTTGCTCATAGTTTTCCAAGGTAAGTATTGCAATAATGGATGGCTTTTCGCTGGAAAAAATAAATTGCGCCGAGTGGTTTCGTAATAGTAAACAAAATAATGATGAATTTTATCAGGGAAGATATACACAATCTAATTAACAGCAACAACAAAAGAAACGGGCGACCTTCAACCTGACCGCTCTTGGGTGATACATCGTATGTATATTTTAACAAAGAAGAGCTCACGACACATATGCCTGTACTATATATAAAATAGGAAGATGTGAGTAAATTTTCCTTTCCTTTCCAAGAACCACTTGCACCTCTTAGTAATTTCTAACACACAGAAATTGGCTTCATAATTATTTTGTAATATATGTCATTAAAGTATTGAACTTTTTTATATATATACTTAAACACATGCCGGCCTGATTCTATACTTAACATATACATTAATATATGGGTATGCATGTATGTATATACATATATATATATATATATATATATATATATATATATATATATATATATATATATATATATATATGAACAAATTATTAATAAAACATGTTAAGAAACATCTTGAAAAAGAGTTAAAAACGTATTTAATTTTAAAAAGGAAGCAAAAGATAAGTGGATAGTCCTTAAACCAGCGGGGCTTCGAAAAAATACTCTCCTTCTCATCAGAGGGCAGGAATTAGCAAAATGCGGGATCGAATTTTGCATATAAAAGTATTTAATGAAACCACAAGTAAGCCACAGATCTTATTTGGTTACAAAAAGGGTGAGGTATGGGGAATAGGCAGTAAAAAGAAAAAAATGAATAAAAGATTTCACATGAATGGATAGTCCGATGAATGGAAAAAATCTAAGAATGGTAAAATCCAAACACGGTCGAATTAAAAACTTCCAATCAAACAGGTATTTCTAAATAATCCCAAATGATCCAAAATGGAAAAAAAACTCACAAATTGAATGAGTTCTAAATCATTAAAAGAAAAGTTCAAATGTGCACAGAAAAAGCACTGGAGAGAATATTTAAAACACGTCTACCAAGGCCGGAGGAATCAAGTAAATTTATATATATATATATATATATATATATATATATATATATATATATATATATATATATATATATATATATATATAGCGTGTCCAGGGGTGATTAAAAAAAAACAATAAACTGCTCGATCGTAAATGTGAGAGCTGAAGATACAATATTTATTATGACACAACATATACATATTTCAAGGTCGTACCATTGGTTTCGATACACCGAATACAGTAATAATATACTGTGGAAAATCGGTATAATCTCTTCGGCGACAAAGAAAAATCTGGAACTAATGCAAACTGAACGAACATAGAAGTAACGCTAGACGAGCGTTTAAGAGTCAGAATTTCATATTTAAAAAAAATATCGTTTTAAAACTGACGGTAATAGATTATGGTTATGGAAGAAAGAAAGGAAGAAAGTGTGTGCGTATGTGTGTGTGTGCGCGCGCGTGTGGGTGTGTGTTTGCGTGTGTGTGCGTGCGTGTGTGTGTGTATGTGTGTGTGCATGCATAGCGGTGAAGGGGGTGCTATGGAAAACTCTCTAAAAAATATAAAAGTCCTGTTAAAGCCATAGCAATAAATAAAAGTAGGACAATTGACGGTAATAAATAATGAGAAAGGCATGAATATATTAATATGATTTTTTTTTAATTTATTAATTTGCTTGTACGTACGGTGTCACGTCATCATGATCGCAAACATTAATTAATGAAACGCGTCATCATCATCGCAAACATAAATTAATGTGAATTATCTCCCTTTATTGTTCAATCTTTATCAGTTTAAATATAGTATAGTATTTTACTTACATTTTTAACGATGTCTTCTGGAACGCTTATGTTTTTTTTTATTCAATAATAAATATATTTTTTTACATTTAACGCAAGAGTTCGTTTTTTTTATTGTGCCATTTTATCTTTTTTATTATTTTTATTTACTTTTGAGTGAGCCTTACATAAAAAAAATATGTTTAGAAATAAATGTTACAAAAGTCAAGAATAAATCACCAGTCACCATTGGCAAATACACTGAGTAAACACAGAGTCAAAACATTTTACGTCTTGTTCTGTTTTGTTTTTGTTTTACGGCATATCAATCCTTTTTCGTGTTATTTAATGCTGAATCGAGTAATTTTGTAACATTTATACAGCTTCACGTTGTTTACATAGTTATTACTTATGTTTTGTTCTTTTTATTTTGCTTTTACAGGCAGTCATCTTCTAATGCCCACCGAAGGGCATACATTTTTAAATACTATAAAAAATGAACACAACCATTTTTTTAATATATTTGTTTCATTACTTATGATTAAATTTATTTAAATAGATATTTGGGTTTGTATGTACACAGATTCGAAAAAGTTGGCAAAAAACAAATATATAACAAATAAATGTTATCAAAGGCAAGATAAGTTACTTTTCTACCTAACTGGATATATTTTTCGTGTTTGTATTCAATGTAACATGTTTATTCAGCTCGAAAACCATACAGTGTTTACCGATGTATTAGAACATTCAATATGGAGTCTGATTCTCTCTTTAACACGGTAAGTTTGGGAAAAGATGTTATAAATAAAAAACCGGATAAAATACTGTTAAAAACTCGCTCAATACATGTTACTGTGGCATAGGTTGACATATATTCGGCAGGTTTTTAATAGTATTTTGTATAGTTTTTTTTTATTCATAACACCTTTTTCCAAACTTACGGTGTTAAAGAGGGAGTGAGACGCCATCTTGAATTTTCGAATACATCGGTAAACACTGTATGTTTTTTTCGAGCTGAATAAACATGTTACATTGAATAAAAACACAAAAGAATATATCCGGTTTGGCAGAAAAGTAACTTATCTTGCCTTTGATAACATTTATTTGTTATATATTTGTTTTTTGACAACTTTTTCGAATCTATGTGTACAGTAATACAAACCCAAATATTTATTTCCTATTTAAAGATTTTCAGTATATTTTATTTAACTAAAGAATTTGTCCATTATTTTTATTACATTGTTAGGTGAAGTTTCAGAATAGTTAAAACCATATTAAGAATGGATTTCAGCATGATTCTTACAATAGCGGTATCAAAGATTTTTTTCCCTTATTTTAAAACAAATTATTAAAAAAAAAATACAAGACCATTACATTTTTTTTCACTAAATCGCTATTTAGGTGAAGGTCCAAAATAGGAATTTAGGAAAACTTGTCCCTTATTAATAAATATCGATTGAAAACACATTTTATGATCGTTCTTGAAGGAGATATTGTTTTTTTTAAATAGACTATAGCCCCCCCATAATATTTTTTACAAATATTTTTACTTGTTTAAGGTTTTTTTGTTTTTTTTTTTTAAATAAAATCGCTTTTCTAAGTGTCCGTTTTCTATCTAACTGGCTAAGTTCTCAGTGCATTAACTTATTTTAAAGCGTTTATTATGTTCATAAACGAGACCACATATTTTTTTTTATATTAATATAAAAAGAATTTACTTATTTACTGTTGTTTATAAAAGGGTAAAATCGATTTTTCTACCTCGCCGACTGTTGTTTGTTGTTTAATTTATTTGGAATCGTTTATTCGGTAAAGAAAAAAACCCACAGAAAACAAACAGAAACATGTCGAGTGTTACGTGAGATCAAGAAATAATGTCCGGTATATATCACATCTTCTTGGTAATCGCTAAACTATAGAAAATTAAAGAAATTACTGAGGGAGATTTGGTTTTAAAAAGAAAATAATAAATTTTAATATTTTTTTAAAATATAGTTGTGGGGGGGGGAAACTATATCTCCCTCCGAAAAACAACCAATAAAAAATGAAATTAAAAAGATTCTTGATAAACGATAGCGGAGTTTTCAATAAAATTGATAATAAATTTATTTAGTGATTACTTTTTCTCTTAATGATTGATTTTAGAATTTTGAAGTAAAAATTAAAAAAATTAAAAATGAGTTAACGAGAGATTGTTATGGCATCTCTCGCGCCAAAAAATATTTCGCTTTTAATTTATTAGTTAATTTTAACAAAATTTGATAAGACGACAATAAATGTTGA
Source organism: Euprymna scolopes (assembly GCF_053919585.1). NCBI lineage: Eukaryota > Metazoa > Mollusca > Cephalopoda > Sepiida > Sepiolidae > Euprymna > Euprymna scolopes. The sequence goes on from NC_136485.1 coordinate 50,031,327, forward strand.
TACTTGATAAAATTATAATTTTAAATAAGGTATGAGTGTATTTGGTATGAGAGAAAACAAAAACATAACAAAAAAAACAAAAAAAACTATCATAATTAAAATCCAAAACAAAAAGTAACGAAGAATCGAATCGCTCCGTTTTTTAATTTTTTGGTTTTGCTTTTTATTATTGTTTTTATGACTCCAAAAAACATCGTTAAAATAAGAACAAAAAAAAATTGTAATTAACTTTGTATGAACATAAACGCTTTAAAATAAGTGGAACCACTAAGAACTTAGCCAGTTAGGTAGAAAACGGACACTTAGAAAATCGATTTTATTTAAAAAAAAAAACATTAAACAAGTAAAAATATGTTTTTTTTAATAATATGGGGGTGCTATAGTCTATTAAAAAAAAAAACAATATCTCCTTCAAGAATGATCATAAAATGTGTTTTCAATTGATATTTATTCAATAAGGGACCAGTTTTCCAACCTAGCGAAAGGGGACGAGTTTTCCGGGGTCGAGTTTTCCCGAGACGAGTTTTCCGGGCACCCTAAAATAGTTAACCCTTCCCCCCATAACCGTTTTTCTATGCAGTAAAATACTTTGTTTCAATAATTATGGTTTCAATAAATATTTATTCCTAATTAAAAGATTTACAGAATATTTTATTTAACTGAAGAAATATTTATTGTTCATACATATATTTTCCCTTATTTTTTTACATTGTTAAGTGTAGTTTCAGAATAGTTAACCCCCCTGCCCATATTAAGAATGGCTTTCAGCATGATTCTTACAATAGTGCTATCAAAGTTTATTGAGAGCTGCTCAATATTCTGGCTTAATGGATCATTTAGCAAGGAATGAAGATGGTTATTCTGGTGTACCAGTTATTCTACCATCTACATTTACAGGAAGTCCTAGGAATCTACAACAGCTTTATCAAGATGCAATGGCAGTTTTCTGTGACCTATTCATTACTCACACGTGTAATCCAAAATGTCCTGAAATATTGAACAACTTGGGGTCATCAGAACTTGCACAAAATCGATGCCAACAATGCCACACAGTTTTTTAAAATTCACAGTCTAACTCCCCAGAACCTGCTGACTGACCACTATTCTCACTCCAAGCAGCTGATCGACGTCCCTGTCACCGCCTCAATCATCACCAGCACTTCCTGACAATATCAACAGTCTCAGTTACGATCGCATTGACCTTCAATAAAAGTTTAAACCAAAGTTCTTTGTTTTTTCTACTTGCTTCCATACATTAATTTTTGTAATATAACAATAAGGAATTTCTTACTGATGTGTTTTAAAAGATTTTGACTACCGTGGAATTTCCACGGATCCTGCTAGTTTAAATTATTTAAATTAATTAAATTAAATAAAATAAGGATAAAGATAAATAAGGTAATTTAATAAATAAATAAAAAAATAAAAAATAAGAACTTTAAAAGAATTATTAATTTTTTTAAAAATTATTAATATTTTAATTATGAGAGAATAATAGTGACTGGAGAAACTTAACATAATTAAAATAATTAAAGGAAATTAATCAATATTAAAAGATTTAACAGCTATCAGATGCGAAGTTTGTGGGGGGAATAGTTTCTCTATAAACGTTATCCTTATTATTGGGGGGGTTAAGGTAAAGTTAAGGATATTAGGTGGTGAGAAAAGTTGAGATATGAGTAGAAGAGAGTTGGTTTGGAGTTTAGAATGAGAGGTGAATGTGGAATTTAGGTGTCTATGCGTGAATAGGGGGTCTTTGTGTAAATAGGGTGTGTAATAGTAAGGAGGTAAGGTGGCGAGGAATGTTGAGGTATGATTAGAAGAGAGATGGTTTTAGTTTAGAGTGAGAGGTGAATGTAGTATTTAGATGTATATGTGTGAATTAGGAGTCTTTGTGTAAATGGAACTCCAAACTATCCTCCACGCAAGAAATTCACTCCTTTTCTTTGACAACAAAACGTGGGTTAAAAAATCCAATCCTTAGGACCACTTTGATGTTCCAATAGGTGCCTTTGATAGTGTGTATATTTGTGATCTGGTGGGTCTTTTTATTCTCCACTCCCTACAGAACAAGTTCCCTAACCATGAATTTGGCCTATACCGAGATAGTGGTTTATGTCTTTCCCGCAACTGCAATGGTCAAAATCTAGACAGGTTCAGAAAACAATTGACCACATTCCTTAAAGAACTTGGGTTTAATATCACCATTGACACTAACCTTACCAGTGTGGATTTCTTAGATGTTACATTGGATTTGCCCAGCAACTCTACCAGACCCTACCACAAGCCTACTGAACAGCTTAAGTACATTAATACACAATCATGCAATCCACCTCGTGTTTTCAAGAACCTTGTCCCCAGCATCAGCAGAAGAATCTCCAACCTTTCATCCAGCGGAGAGATTTTCCAACAAGCTGCGCCATATTATAACAGAGCGCTCCGAGAAAGTGGATACCAGGAAGATATTTCATATATGCCCAATCCACCCACCAGACAGCGCAGACCCAACAGATCCAGGAACATAATTTGGTTCACCCCTCCGTTCTCCCTCAACGTCAGGTATAATATCGGTAGACAATTCCTTCTTCTAATAGATAAGCATTTTCCACCCACAAACAACCTCCATAAAATCTTTAATAGAAACACCATCAAAACTACCTATTGCTGCTGTCCCTCAGTCGGCTCTATCCTGACATCTAAACCCCCACTCCCTATTAACCCCCCTAACCCCCGCTGCTCATGCAGAGGAGGAGATACCTGCCCTCTGGGGGGAGGCTGCACAATCACATCTATCGTTTACCAGGCCAAAGTCATTCCTGAAAATAACCCAGGTAAAGAAGAAATCTACATTGGAATGACTCAGGGTACCGTCAACAGAGGCTGTATGAACATAACTCCACTTTCAAATATCCCCAAAAGAAGTTTGACACATCTTTAGCCACCAAGATTTGGTCGCTTAAAGAATCTAATACTCCATATAAAATAAAATGGTCGATCATGGATATTAAAAAATCTTACGACCCAACCTCCAAGACCTGCTCACTTTGCACTACTGAAAGCTAAGGATCCTTCAGGCTATCAAGAACCCATCCATAGCCTGTATGAATATTAAAAATGAAATCTTCAATGCCCCCACAAAAGAAAATTCCTCCTCGCCAAATGGCCTAACAACAGCATAACTTAACCGATTCATGCCCCATTTACACAAAGACTCCTAATTCACACATATACACCTAAATACCACATTCATCTCTCACTCAAACCTAAAACCATCTCTCTTCTAATCATACCTCAACATTCCTCGCCACCTCAGCTCCTTACTATAACACACCCTATTTACACAAAGACACCCTATTCACGCATAGACACCTTAATTCCACATTCATCTCTCATTCTAAACTCTAAACCAACTCTCACACACACACACACACACATACACCTAAAGTCCACATTCATCTCTCATTCTAAACTCTAAAATAACTCTCTCTCTCTCACACACACACGCACATACACACACACCCACGCAAACACACACACAACCGTCGGTTTTAAAACGATATTTTTTAAATATTAAATTCTGAGTCTTAAACACTCGTCTAGCGTTTCTTCTATGTTCGTTCATTTTGCATTAGTTCCAGATTTTTCTTTGTCGCCGAAGAGATTATACCGATTTTCCACAGTATATTATTACTGTATTCGGTGTATCGAAACCAATGGTACGACCTTGATATATGTATATTGTGTCATAATAAATATTGTATATACATATATATTTATATATATGTATATATATATATATATTTATATCACCAACGTTTCTATATGGAACTCACCTCTTCGACGTTATTATCGCGTTGCCTACGAACTGTTCCAACATTTCAAAATACAAGGGTTGAGATACAACCCGGTTCTCTTCACAAACAATCTTTTCTTTCTGTAACTTTACAACATGGCAAGAATGAAAAAAAACAGGAAGAAAACCACATACTGAGGATTGAATTGAGCTCCGAAATATATTTATGTAATAAATTTCAAACAAGGAATACACTTGGTACTTTTAGAAGGCGAGGACAGCGCAGGAACGTACACTCGTTGTGAGAAGATAAATAAATAAATAAATAAATATATTAATAATAAATAATTCAATATGTTTTCTTATTTATTTATTTATTAGTTTTTAGTATATACGTATACACTTAACTATCTGAATTTTAACTGTGGGTGGTATTTAATTCCAAAGGTCGTTTCGGGTAATAACCCATCGTCAGTGGAGAAATAAGTCCTCTCTCTCAGATCTATATTGCAAAATGGCTGTTTTATTGTTTAAATTTACATCCAATCACTCAAAGATTAATTAAGTCTATCATTAATTAATACACCAGCTATACTACTTAATTAATACACCAGCTATCACTGGCGATTAACAACATCCAATAATGTCGATTATGTTTTCTTGTATAAAATTTTATATGAAAACACAATGATATTTTATTGTAAATACCCTTCATAGAAAGGGTACTACTAATGCTCAGGAACATGAGACGTAAGTGTGTAGTTCAATATCAAGAAACGCCACTCGATATAATTTCCCAGCAAAAGAACAGGGGCTGATAACTAGTACTTTTTGAAAAGTTGTAGCAAATTTTCCTCCAATTTTTATACAATCTTACTGTAAAAAAGGAAAATATTCTAAAGGCAATCTATAAATGTTACATGTTTTTAACCTTTTTATTTTCTATTATCGGTTATCAATCATTAATTGAAAGAAATAATATGAAAACTTAAATTATACTTCGATACAATTTTATTCTTGAAAATTATATTTGGTACTGATGCATCCTTTAAACGAGACATAACTCAGCATTCAGCTCGACTCTCCCCGCTCGCGTGTAGCTGGTGTCTGAAGTAATAAGATAATCACAACACCGCGCGCAGAGTTTCAACTACGGATAATACCTAGTGAACGATGAGTTACGTCTAGTTCAAAGCAGTCATTTTAATAAAATTGATGTTTTAATTTTTATATATTTTCGTGTTGTTTCTTCCCTTATATATATATTTTACGTTATTGGAAACACGTGTTTATATTTAAGGTACATACAATTGGCGGTAAGTGTCGCTTCTCATTCAGACACATCTCCGTTACTGACATGTTGCTAAGCAGCTGATGTGTCAAAAATAGTGTTAAGTGGTTACGATAAAAAAAAAGTATTTGTGATTGGCGTAACTAAACCTCAAATAAAAATGTGGATAGCGCTTAAAAACAAAAACCGGAAGTATAAGTTAATGAGAAAGAAACACAACTGTTGCCAGATAATAATAAAAGTCAATCAAATATGAATTGAATTAAAAATAAGCTAAATACAATACAACTTTGAATATTTGTGGATAGTACAATCAAAACGATTTTATTACACCAAATAATTAATAAAAGATAGCTGATAATTATTACAGATTTACTTTAATGCGATACGCAAATGCGGTTACTTATTCAGTGTAGATTTCGTTTAAACAATACTATATATGGAAATCACGATTTTATAGAAATAGCCTAAAGCAGGTTTATATATATTTTTTAACAGACAATGTATACACACCGATCTTCTTTTAACAAATAGCATAAAATAGATGTATATAATTCTCTGAACAGCAGTTTTGCACACATGATCCCTACTAGTTCATATACATACATGCATCTTTATGTTACATTATAAGGGCTGTCTCCTGTTCATGTAAGTATAAAAATAGAGAGATTAATTAAAATGAAAATAAGAGAAAGCAGAAATGGAACCCTGGACAAAAGTTTTAAAGAACAATAGGTTTAAATGGAATGCCCAGTAAATTGTTAATTCGGATGAAATAAATAATAAATAAACTATTCAATTGTTAAAAGAATGTGGATAATAAAATATTGGTTAAATAAATTAGATATGTAGGTTAAATTCCTTTGTGGAAACAACACAAGAAAAATACGCTATTGGGAAATCAATGTCGGAAACGTGCAAAGTAGCGCATGTTAAAACACGTGAATTTTGCTCACGTGGCCGGGATGCATGGATTTCTCAATATAGGAAGTGGGAGTTAGTTGGTCGCGGAGACAGTCAGAGAGACAGTCAGGAGAGACAGTCAGGGGAGACGGTCAGTGAAAAAACTCAGAGACAGGCGGACGTCTGAAGCGAGACGTCACTTCAGAAACTAAAATGTGAAACTTTGAGTTCTTAATGAGGAAATCCCGACCGGTCGTAAGAAAATAAATTCATCATGTGTTTGTGATAAAGCTCATCTTTGTGTTTGTGATTTCTACAAAAAGGTAAATTGTATTGTTATTATATGTCTGTGTTATAAAATGTCATTACATACACATCTCTCTCTAAGATACATCATATGTAATAAGACAAGAACTCTCACTAAGACTCATATCATTACTAATAAGAACTCACGTAACATACGCGCACAAGTGGTATAGTCTAATACTACTAATAAAAACTATATAACACTTTATATATATATATATATATAGAGAGAGATAGATAGATAGATAGATAGATAGATAGATATCGATACATGCATACATATATATGGAATATTAATTTATACCTCCATATATATATATATATATATATATATATATATGTGCATATATATATATATATCAATACATACATACATATGTAATATTCATTTATACCTCCATATATATATATATATACATATGTATATATGTATATAATAAATATGTATATAATACATATATATATATATATATATATATATATATATATATATATACTAGCTGTACCCTTCCACGCGTTGCAGTGGCTCAATTTGGTGTAATGAAAAATTTAATAAAAGAGAAAATGCATGTTTCTTATATTAGTACAGCAATCCACTGCAAAAAGTGAAAAAGAAGGCGAAACTGAAAAAAATGGTGCTCTTGCAGAATTTGATCTGGATCCTCGAGAGTTTCTGTCAATCATTCATGTTTTGGACTTGACCAACAATCAGTGGATGAAGCCGAACGTAGCAAAAATGTTGAAACGCAAAATGCTTTTTTTTGTTGTTTTAAAAAATGTGATTTAGTAATTAATATTTGGTTGATGGTGGGGGGAGGGGGTTACTATACACAGATTCGAAAAAGTCGTCCAAAAAAATAAATGAAAGTAAAGGTAAGGCAATTTACGTTTCTACCTAATTGGATAATTGTTTAGTGTTTTTATGTAATGTAAAATGTTTAATTGGCTCAAAAAACAGAAATGGTCGCGAATTCTTTTGAATACGTTAAGTTTGGGAAAGTAAGTTGAAAACTGAAAACTATACAAAACAGTGTCTGAAACTCACCGAACATATGTTACCATGACATAGGCTGGCATAATGGATAGGTTTCTGACAGTATTTTGTATAGTTTTTTTTTAGTTTTAACTCACTTTCTCTAACTTAAAGTAGTCAACAGTGTCCACCACCATTTGTAGCTTTCAAATACACCAATAAACACTGTTTTTCGAGCCGACTAAACGTTACATTAAATGAAAAGGGTTTATATTACTAAACACAGATACAAAGAAGTTGTCAAAATATAAATATATAACAAATAAATGTTATCAAAGGCAAGAAAAGTAAGTGTTCTACCTAACTGGATAAGATTTTAGTGTTTTATGTAATGTATCATCGGTTCAAAAACATTCAATGTTTATCGGTATTTCTGAAAAATACAAATGGCGCCAGACTGTATCGAACATGTTAAGTTTGGGGAAATTTTGGGAAAATGAGTTTAAACTAAAAATACTGTTAGGAACTCACTCAATATATGTTACCATGATGTAGGCTGGCATATAATCGGTGATTTTAAACTTTTGCTCGATACAGGTGACGACTTTTAAAAATCCCTTTAAGTGATTACCTGGTTTGAGGATATTTGTACAACTAAACGGCAAATCTGCTCCAAAAAATCCGGTATTATTTTACTTTAACATTATTTGACGTTCATATATAACGAAATATGTTATTGTCGATTTCGGTGTGCTAAAAACGAATCTGAAAACCGTTTACGTAGCAAAAAAAAGTTTTAATGAAATTACTTTTTCGAAAAGTGGGTGATCACTTTTCAATGTAAATTTAACTTAGAATGAGCACTCACTTTCTGGCCACCTGAGAGAGGGGCATTTTTCTGTTTCTTGGCTAAAAAGTTTTTGTTTGATTTCTTTTGCATGGTAATAACCCCTGACCTCTGGGATTATTTTCCATTTAACAGCCGTAGCCTTCGTTTACGCTATGTGTAAGCATAAACGAAAGCTGTTTAGCCAATAAACATGGGAAAAAATCCCCCCTCTCTCAGGTGACTAGAAAGTGGGTGCTCATTTTAAATTAAATTTACATGGAAAAGTGATCGCCACTTTTTCGAAAAAGTAATTTCTTCATATCATAAAAACTATTTTTTTGTGACGGAAACGGTTTGCAGATTCGTTTTTAGCACACCAAAATCTACAAAAAAAAAAATTGTTATTTACGAACGTCAGACGCACAGCCCTTAATGGAAAATTATATCAAACATCCGGGGGAAAATAGTTTTAAATAAAAACAGCAAATCAATTCGATAGAAAAAAAATGGATGCTATTTTTTTTTCTTTCTGTGTGTTTCTTGGCTTAAAAGTCTTTTCGTTTGATTTCTTTTGCATGGTATTAACCCCTGAACTCTGGGACTATTTTCCATTTCACAGACGTAACCTTTGTTTATGCTATGCGTGAGCATAAACGAAAACTGTTAAATATGCATTCGCGTACCAAACTGCCTTGTCAAAAAAACCTTTAAGCCAATAAACACGAACATAAATGCCCCTTCCTCAGGTGGCCAGAAAGTGAGTGCTCATTTTAAGTTAAATTTAGATGGAAAAGAGATCACCCACTTTTCGGAAAAAAAAAATTCTTCAGATCATGAAAGCTATTTTAATACTCCTTGGGCGTTGAGTTCCATGGCGATCTGCAGAATTATTAATGGTCGTTCCCTTAGTATCCCCCTAGTCAAGGCTAACGCATGCGCTAGCAGTGTCATAAATTTCGTGAAAATAGCGAATAATTCCACCCCATGTTTCCAAGCTTATAACTCCTCGAAAAATGCAATTCAAGCCTTAATTTTTTTTTCAATTAAAAGGAGCAAGGACCAAGGTTCCCTTTGAAAAAAAAAAGAAAAAAAAAGAAAAATCAAATAACGTGGTTAAAAAAAAAAGGTTTTAAACTTAAAACTTTACAGGTAAAATTCTAAAAAACACTGTTTTTTTTTTTAAATTTGAATATATTATGTATTGACCTTTTCTCTTCAATTTGTGAGTAACTTAATGATTTACTTTCGGGTTACTAAATTAAGTATTTACTTAAAAATTGGGATGGGGGGGGTCGTGAATTTAAAAACAAAACGTTTGTCTAAAATATTATATTCGATTTATTGGAAAGAACATAAAATTTCACATTGACCCTGAAAATATCGTAAAAATAAAGTCAATAGAAAAATTTTGATAGATTTTTAAAATTTTAAAATTGAAAAATATTGAGTTCGGAAAATTCATTACTGTTTTAAAAAAATATATATTTTTTTATTACTTTTAAAACAACTGTAATAGTTTATTTTGGAAGTATAATCCATAAAGAAAATAAATAACCCACTTTTAACAGATAAATTCCGAGATTTTTATATTGTATTCGCAGTTTCGTGTTAGGGGTGTCAAAAATTCCTACAAAAATTCTGATACTGCTACGCATGCGCACGTAACATTTTTTATTTATTTACTTACGTGGTGGAGTTTCTATACTGATAGGTTTTTTGAAATTTTTTCACTGGATTATTATTGATTGAACACTAACCAGATTATGAAAAAAAATTGAAAAAAAAAAATAATTTCAACATTTGAAAGGGATACTCACTTTTTAGTTACCACGTTCTGGTAAATCGGTCACTTTTTATTTATTTATTTTTTTTTTCTAAATACGGAAGTGTCTTCGGGAGATATAAAATGGTCGCATGTTGACGAAGCAATGTATCGGGAGGCGTACGGGATTAAAAATTATTGGTAAATTTTTAGATTAGGTCCACCTCCTCAATTTTCTTTTAAATGACGACTTGAAATGGTTTTCGACGATGCTGAATACGAAAATCGCATCGAAATTTTGCAGAAATAAGTAGTTATCAAGATATAAAAAGTTGTATTATGCATTGTAATCTTTTGCGGCCATCTTTTTTTACGTGTGTGTATTTGTTTATGGCGCGTGTGCACGTAAAAAGATGGCCGCCGAAGAATACAATGCATAATACAACTGTTTATTTCCGCAAAATTTCAATACAATTTGCGTGTTCAGCATACTCGGAAACGTATAAATGTCGTCATTGCAAGGAAAATTGTGGAGGTGGACCTAATCTAAAAAAAATACCAAATTATTAAACATTTCTCCGGCATGTAAGTGAAATTTATAATACTTTTAAAAAATTAAAAAGAAACAAAACAAATTTAAAAAAAAAACTCACCTTTCACAAAAACAATTTAAAGAAAAAAAACACAAACTGACTAAATAAGTAAAAAAAAAAATAAAAATCTCGAAACTTTTCATGAAAATAAAAAAAGTCATGTTCTCTATTTTTTTTTCTTTGAGAAACAAATATATTTCTGGCTTACAAATGCGGTAGAGACTCTTTATTTTTATTTTCTATGGTTTTGATATACCGCGTTTTTATTGCTTACAAAATGGGTGACTGATTTTTCAGAACGTTGTAACTAAAAAGTGAGCACCACTTTCAAATGTCGAAATAATGATTTCTTTTTTTACATTTTTTTTTAATAATCTGTTTAATTAGTGTGCAATCAATAATAATCCAGTGAAAAAAAATTCCAAAAACCTATACGTATAGAAATTAAGCATGGGAGTAAGGTGTGTACAACAACGTCGCCTTTCGCACTTTTACAAACATTTTTTTTAAAAAGTAACTAAACCATTTATTGATAATTTGTCACGTGTACAAACATTTATTTATTTACGTAGGCTTAACTCCTTTCATGAATAAGAAAAGTTTTACTCTTTAAGAATAATAAAAGGAAAAAGTTACTGAACATTTATAATAGGACTTCTTTTCATGAAGGCCAGAGGAATAGTTGGCCGAAAATTCGTGAAACAACAACAATAAATAAAAATGGTGCTAATGCAGAGAGCTGCGCTATTTTTTAAATCATATTTCCACGTTTAAATAACGTTTTACGATATGTTTTGTTTTATTTATTCAATTGTAAGGTTAAAGTACAGAATAGGTACAAAACATCCTTACCTGCCCATGTTAAGAATGACTTTTTAAATAATAACATTATTTCAGCACGGGTCACTGTCTGCATGAGTAATCTTATATAGAAAAAAAAACTCAAAAGCAAGCAACAGACTTTTTTTGGCCTTATATAATAAAGAAAAGATGTGTAAATTAAAAAATTTGGAAGATAAAAAAATGAAATACGTTTTTTTTGTTTTTTTTTACTGATCGAGTTAACAGAAAATGAAACCTTTCGTCAATTCGTGGCTGCGAAATGAATCGAACCGGAAGTTCAGTTTTATCAACAGAACAGATTCGCAGAAACGATAAATAAATATATTTCTTTCATTTAATATTTAAATTTTAATTAGGTAAATTTATTTTAATAACATAAAAACATACCTCGACTCTAAAAATGGGTTGTCTGAAAATTTCATATAAATTGGTAACGTATAAACATGGTTTTATTTCTTTAGAACGAACCAACTTTACATTTATATATATATATATATATATATATATATATATAGATAGATATATATAAATGTAATTCTTGGTTCGTTGAAAGTCCATAAAACCATGTTTCTACATTAGCAATCTAATTGATTTTTTTTAGAAAATTCATGTGTAAAGTCAAGGAATGTTTGCATGTTATTAAAATAAATTAAGATCGTTTAGATTGCAAATTATAAAACATATATTAAATAAAATAAAAATATTTTTCGTAACTGCGATACTGTCCGCCATATTTAATTTCCAGTAGAAATGAGCCTTTAACGTTGTTGACGACTTTCAAATTACAACATGTACTTTAAACTTACAATAAAATACATATAAATAAAACGAATAAAAAAACATATCATAAACCTTTAATTAAACTTGGAAATACGATTTAAAAAATACACGGATCGTTAGGTTCACTAAGACCATTTGCTTATCTTAATTTTTTTTATTTTTCTAATTCTTAATTTCTTATGTTATTAGAAAAAAAAGAAGGTAAATTTGAAGACTTACTCCACCCTCGAAAATTCCTTTTAAATTACGTCTATAAGGTTTTCGGGGCTGCTGAACACGAAAATAATGTTTATAATGACGGCAAACGAGTAGTTTCCAAGATATGAAGAAATGTTAGTTTAAAAAAGTGGAGGATCACTTTTCCATAATAATTTTACATAAAATGACCACCTATTTTGTGGCCACGTTTTTTTGGGGGGGGGCTTTCTTTCCTTTAAAATTACCTGTTTTAATTGCAAAATGTAAAAGAAATCAAACAAAACACTTTTTAGTCAAGAAACAGACAGAAAAATAAAAAAAATAGCATCCGTTTCATCTATCGAATTTATTTGCTGTTTTTATTGAAAACTATTTTCTCCCGGATTTTTGATAAATTTTTCCATAAACGCCCGTGTGTCTCACGTTCGTATATAGCAAAAAACAATTAATATTTCGGTGTGCTAAAAACGAATCTGCAAACCGTTTCAGTCGCAAAACAAATAGTTTTTATGATATGAAGAAATTACTTTTTCGAAAAGTAGGCGATCACTTTCCAATGTAAATTTAACTTTAAATAAGCACCCACTTTATAGCAACCTGAGGGAGGGGGGATTTTTCCCCCATGTTTATTGGCTAAACAGCTTTCGTTTATGCTCGCGCGTAGCATTAACGAAGGCTACGGCTGTGAAATGGGAAATAGTCCCAGAGTTCAGGGGTTATTACCATGCAAAAGAAATCAAACAAAAACGTTTTCGTCAAGAAACACGCAGAAAGTCCCCTCTCTGAGATGGTCAGAAAGTGGGTACTCGTTCTAAGTTAAATTTACACTGAAAAGTGATCGCCTACTTTGCGAAAAAGTAATTTCTTCATATCATGAAAACTTTCTTTTGGCGACGGAAAGGGTTTGCAGATTCGTTTTTAGTACACTGAAATCGACAATAAAATGTTTCGTTATATACGAACATGTGACGGGCCTTAAAGTAAAATAATGCCGGATTTTGGGGCAGATTTGCCGATTAGTTGTACAAATATCCTCAAACCAGGTAATCACTAAAAGGGACTCTTAAAAGTCGTCATATGTATCGAGCAAAAAGGTAAAACCACTTATTATAGGTCAGCCTACGTCACAGTAACATATTTTTAGTGAGTTCCTAACAGTATTTTGTATAGTTTTTAGTTTAAACTCATTTTCCCAAAATGTCCTCAAACTTAACGTGTTCGATCCAGTCTGCCGCAATTTATATTTTTCAAATATACCGACAAACACTGCATGTTTTTGAACCGATTAAACATTATACATTACATAAAATACTACAATGTTATATAGTTAGGTATAACATTTACTTTTCTTGCCTTTGATACAATTTATTTGTTATATATTTATTTTCGGACAACTTCTTTGTATCTTTGTTTAGTAATACAAACCCTTTTCATTTAATGCAACGTTTAGTCGGCTCGAAAAACTGTTTTTATTGGTGTATTTAAAAGATACAAATAGTGGTGGACACTGTTGATTACGTTAAGTTTGAGAAAGTGACTTAAAACTAGAAAGAAAACATACAACATACTGTCACAAACCCACCGATTATGTCAGACAATGTCATGGTTACATATATACGGTGGGGTTTTTAAACTGTATTGTATAGTTTTTAGTTTTCAACTGACTTTCCCAAACTTAACGTATTCAACAGAATCTGCAACCATTTCTGTTTTTCGAGCCGTTTAAACATTTTACATTACATAAAAACCACTGAACAATTATCCAGTTAGCTAGAAACATAAATTACCTTACCTTTGCTTTCATTTATTTGTTTGGGGACAACTTTTTCGAATCTGCGTATAGTAACTCTCCCCCATACACTCAAATATCAATTACTAACTCACATTTTTGTATACAAAAAATATTTAGCGTTTAAACATTTTTGCTACGTTCAGCTTTATCCACTGAGTGTTGGTCGAGCCCAAACCATGATTGACGGGAATGCCGGGGACCAGGATCTAATTCTGCAAGAGTACTATTTTTTTTTTATTTTCGCCTTTTTTATTTTACTTTTTGGAATGGATTGCTGTAATAAGAATACAAGAAACATGCATTTACCCTTTTTATTAGCACTTTCCATTGCAGCAAATCGAGCCACAGCAAAGCGTGGTAGGGTACAGCTAGTTTATATATATATATATATATATATATATATATATATATACATACATACATACAGTGATGACCATATTTATTGGCACGGTAAAATAAAAGTTAAATTTTGTCTAATAAATTAAAAAAAAGGGATTCAATTAAAGAAAATAACAAAGTATATATTAATATGATTGTCCTCAAGCCATTTCTTAGTCAGTTTAGCCGAATGCTTTGGGTCATTATCTTGCATGAACCACCAACGACGACCAAGTGAGAGCTCTTTAGCAGGGTCTTTCAGGTTTTCATCCAATATTTTAACATAATCTTCCTTTTTTTGCTACCTGTGACCTTAACAAGTCGCCCTGGTCCAGAGGCAGCAAAGGATCCCCAAAACATCAAACTGCCTCCACCGTGCTTCACTGTGGGTATGGTGTTCTTAGGCAGGAAAGCTTCGCCAGATTTTCTGTTAATATAAGACACTTTATTATGGCCAAATAACTCTATTTTCGTTTCGTCAGTCCATAGAACACGTTTCCAGAATGCAACATCTTTATCAATATGACGTTTTGCAAAGGCTAGCCTTGCTTTCAGGTGCATATGCTTCAATAAGGGAGTCTTTCTCGGACGACATGCTTTTAAACCAGCTCTCTTCAAAACTCTACCAACTGTATGTCGAGATACATTCACTCCAGAGGTGCTCTGTTCATCAACAATCTCCCCAACAGAGATCCTTGGGTTTTGTTTTACTTGTCGAACAATTTTCCGTTCATCTCTTGGGGAAAGAATCCTTTTTCTCCCTCTACCCTCTAAACTCATAACGTGGCCTTGCGATTTGAACTTGTTTATTATGGCTCTAACAGTGGATTTGGGAAGGTTTAGCTTCTTTAAAATCTTATCATAGCCCTCCCCATTGGTATGGCATGCTACAACAAGCTTCCTGACGTCTTCGCTGTGTTCCTTAGTTTTAACCATGGCGATTGAAAATTATAATTTAGTCACTTATAATAGTTTAAATAAATCGCTATCAAAAATTATCTGAAAAAAATATTCACTGAATTAGCGTTAAACAAGCATAATAAGGCTATAACAAAGTTCAGAAAGCACTTAAATCGGAAATTGATTGATAGTATACTGATACTAAAAGAAAAACAAAGCCGTGCCAATAATTTTGAACAAGGGTTTTTTGCAATCATGTTTGTTGTTCCTTTGTTATTTATTTTTTCTAAAATCCGATTGCTGCATCGGAAAGGCCAGTTAAAAATACATAATATACTTTGTTATTTTCTTTAATTTAACCCCTTTTTAGAATTTATTAGACAAAATTTAACTTTTATTTTACCGTGTCAATAAATATGATCATCACTGTATATATATATATATATATATATATATATATATATATATATATATATATATATATATATATATATATATATATATATATATATATATATCATATTAAATCTTTATAATAGAAGCCGTAAGAATTTCGTCTCATAAATCAAATATAAAACTTCCATTAATATTACACCATGCACAATACTCCCATATATATATATATATATCATATTGAATCTTTATAATAGAAGCCGTAAGAATTTCGTCTCATGAATCAAATATAAAACTTCCATTAATATTACACCATGCACAATACTCCCAAACATCACACAATTTTATTCTTTGTTTTTTGTAAGTTTCGTATGTTGTAATTATAGGAGATTAAATATGGCAGTTTCATTACTGATATATTTTCGATAGTTTTCTATTCCCTCAATATGAAAGACATCTGACATGTAAATTCCGTCTGTTTCATATAAGTAGCAGGCTATCCAGATGTTGCCCGTTATTGAATAATGGTCAACGGCCGTTTCAAAGTCCCATAGTGTTATTGTAAAAAAAATCAATGAAATAGTACATTTTTTTATCAGATGGATGGATTTTCTTCCCCCCCCATTGTAATCTTATCCTGCTGCCCTTGTGGAGATTCACATGCCTCTCGCAGTGACGAACATCACAATATATATGTGTCTATATTGAACTGTAGAGAAATTAATGTTCATTTTATTATTATTATTGAATTCTAAAAAAAATCATATGAAGTTGGTCGTTTATGTAAATCTTTGAAAATAAAATAATCGGGCGTGCTAATGGTGTTCTGATATGTTTTTTACACATGAAGCAATAACTACATATACATTACTTATATGATTTGCAATACACACACGCATATATATATACATATATATATATATATATATATATATATATATATATATATATATATATATATTACATTTTCACCCCAAACAAGGCAAATTGCCACTTTGCTGTAGGGGGCTACTATCAGGGGCAACAACTACTGGGGTACTATTTACGGATTTGGTCAACAAGATGTCGGTTCACGTTACACTTGAACTTCTCAACGTCAGTACAGTTGGGGAAGCAGGGACCTGGAATGGAATTCAAAGGTCTAGCGGATCTGGGGAAAAAAACTATTGGAGTAGAAATATCTTTTACATCTAGGGATGTCTACAGTGTGGGGGTGGGATTTAGCAGCCTGTCGGGTTTGTCGAGGGTGCTCACGTCGTAGGGGCACAAGTGATTGCAGTTCGTCAGAGTATTCGCCACTAAACTACCTGTAGAAAAGGCAGAGGGATGCAACATTTCGTCGATAGGACAGAGGCTGAAGCTTAGATGCCAGTTCAGGGCCTATCAGGTTTGCGACTCTCTTGTGAACCTTGTCAAGGAACGAGAGACTAGTAGCAGATGCACCAGCCCAAATGTGACAGCAATACTCCATACATGGACCAATGGTGGCCTTATAGAGGTACAGGATACTTCCGGGTGTTTGTAGTTGTCTAGCACGGTAGAGAGAGCCCACCTTTCTTGCAGCGACCCTGGCAATGCCTTCAATGTAATAGTTCCAACTCATGTTTCCTGTGAAGGTTAGACTAAGGAGTTTGAAAGATTTACTCTCAGATAAAGAGTCGCTGGCCATTGCTATAGGGGGTAGAGAGGGTTTCATTAAATTATTGAATGACACTAATCTTAGCGGCATTGAACGTGACCAACGATTTTTGTCCCTATTCCACTACAGATTGGAGGTCATCCTCTAGTGTTTCTGCCATTTGTTTAGAAATGTGTTCATTCGTCTTCCTCTCGTGCCTGCAATAGAGTGTAGTGTCATCAGCATATATACCCATCTCAGAGGCAATTTTGTCGGGGAGGTCATTTATGAATATCAGGAAGAATAGAGATCCAAGGATAGAATCCTGGGGAACTCCCGCATTTATATCATATTGTTTAGATGTACGACCGTCGAGGACAACCTAGATTTTTTTCTTATCTAAGAAGGATTTAATTATGTTAAGTATTCTACCAGTGATACCGTATGATCTAATTTTCCTAAGGAGACCCTCATGCCATACCCTGTCAAAAGCCTTAGATATATCTAGATCTACCGCTCTGCCCTCTCCCGCTTTGTCCACTGAATTGCATATACGCTCAGAGATTACAGTGAGGATATCTGATGTGGAACGGGCTTGTCTAAATCCATATTGTTGGTCAGTCAGAAGTTTAGCATATGTAAGATGATGGACTAGAACATGGTTAATAAAGGTCTCAACTATTTTGGCAATAAGTGGGAGGAGGCTAATGGGGCGATAATTTGATGGGCCAGCCATTTCGGCAGAATTCTTGTATACATATATATATATATATATATATATATATATATATATATATAAGATATATATATATAAGATATATATATATATATATATATATATATATATATATATATAAGAGGTGTAGTGGGGGGCTCTTAATATAGAAATTATATACATTAATACTAATTATTTTTTTTAGTTGAACTATTTAAAATAAATAAAAAGAATCGCAAACTTTGACAACATTTATTCGGCTGATAATACTCTCAAATATTACTAAACATACATTCACAAACGTCTTCGAGGATAATGTGCTAAGCATTGGGTCACTATTATTAAGACCCTGTATAAAAATGGGAGTTAAGGACCTCAAATAACACCTCTGCAATTTAATGAATATAGGTTGAAATTCATTACATTGAATTAAATGAGTTGCCTAAGGCAACAGTCGCATCGGACTCAAGTTTTAGACTGAGTTTCATCACCTAATTAAATACATTGACGTGCTTATACACAGACCTATTGGCTGATCTCGTAGCTGCTGCCTTCAGGCTTGCCTTTTCAAATCGGATTATTCGTGTTCTCTATTTTTTGTATTTGTATTCCTTTTTGTATAATCTGCTTCTTTTTATAAACAGAAGTTGTCATCATTTACTTCGTCAGATATTTAAAATTTTAATGGATTTCCAGATTTGATAATTCGAGTCTTGTTTTTTTTTACATTCTTCTTTTTCCTCCCATGCTTTTTCTTGCTATTCATAATTTTATTATTATTTGAGCCTTTCTCATGTTACGTATGTTTCTTTCCTTGTCTTATGTTTCATTTTCTTATTATTATTAATATTCATGATCCCATAATTTGTAGTATCCCTTTATAAGTCCTATGTGAATAAAAACTAGTATTTGTTAGCTTTTTTCCTCCTGTTCTATTTTTGTTCTGTATTTTATCAATTTTTTTTTTCCATGTGATAGTTTCATCACGTCAAATACCATGGCACATTAGAAGTGGGTCAATGTATACCAAGCCAAAAATCCACTCGTTTAAGCGTGTAAAGTTACTAGCCACTCGTGTAAATGAGTAAATTTACTAGTCGGTTTGTGATGGTTGCTAGTGAATGTTGGGTGGAATACTATTATTTAAAAATCAGAGACTTTAACATTCTATGTGAATTATAGGCGAAAACTACAGTGTTGTGGGCTGGAAAACATGTCGAATTGTAGTTTGTAAAGTACATTGCGTATTTCATAATTTATTTCCGAAGGAAACCTCGATTAAGGCTTAAGCAAACACTTGCAATATAGAAATGAGAGGTTTGCAAAGCTATAATTTGTTTATTTTGATTGCTTATTGTGAGCCTTCGTTGATGACTTGTCTGCTGTTGTTTTCCGAAGATGTTTAATGATAGAAAGGTAAAGATATATATTCTTAAGCAAGCGTATTCATTACATTTTATAAATCTTCGATTATGACATTTATGTATTTGTAGTATTGTATATCTCGTCTTGTTATTATTTTATTATGCGTTCTGTATTCATTCTCTTAAACTCTTTTTTATTTGATTTCCACCTATGAATACAAAGGTTTTCATTTTTTAAAGTTATATTTTAAAATCATAGTTTACTCATTTATGGAACAAAGAGTGTAATTAATCATCTCCTAATTAAGTACAATTATTAAGATACAGTTCAATCACTACAATAAAATTAGGTGCAAAATAGAATTACGTTGTAGAAAACTATCCCGAAACAGACTAATAGTATATATGATAACCAATTAACAAAAATAAAAATTGATTTAAAAGTATAATTCATATTTTTATTTGTATATCTAGCTGTATTAAGGAAATTACAAATAATCAAGAAATTATTAATCTGAGTCATTACACATTGTCAAATTATATTCAAAGAAGATTGTAACGAATAACTGCAGTGTTATACACAAAATAATCAAATTAAAGGCAACGTTCCAAAAATAGTGCTTACTTTTTTTCGGTCCGAAACTTAAAGAAAATATAGAAATCACATTGCAATGATGACTGCATTTATCCATTCATAAACTGAACTTGTATCTGTATGTTGCAGATATTGACGATATACACTGTATCAAATCTACACCTGCCGTAAATGTACAAAACAATAGCCGAGATGTGTCACTGAATTACTGGAAAAATTACACTATGAATAGTAGGAACTATGTAGAAAAGTTAATTCTTGAGGAAATAATAGTTCCTGACATCGTAACTCTTCAATATCTCGTGTTAAAGAATGCAAAGCTTTACGAGTGAAACGGTCCTCGTATCAGAATGTGTGCTCCGTGCTCCCATTCACAGTGAACGTACATTGTAAAGAAAAGGGCATTGAGAATGACTGGTGACTGTGTAGCAAAAAATATCGCTAGGTTTTATAAATTTTATCTCCTAAGATCTAAGACTTTATGAAATACGCAATGTATTTTGGGCTGCTTTCTTTGTTCCAATATTGAAACTCATTTTTGAAAGGCGACGTATCGATGTGATTTTCTCACTTGATTGATCTATCTAAATTCGGTATTATGATATGTATGTGAATAAGCAGGTGTTCTTATTCATTAAAATATTTTACAAATTACATATACGTATGCTATTGAAATATACAGAAGAGTAAAACATTGCTTGCTATGTGTGGTTTTATATTAGAAATATGGAAATGTTGTTTCACTTCGTAACTCTTTTATATCAGTAAACCAATAAATATGTAAAATTTACATCGTCTTCTGATTGTTTAAGAGGATGGTTTATTATTCGGTTTGTTTTAGTTCTTTGCGTCACTGTTCTAATCTTCACTGTTGTTTACGAAAGGTCTCAGCCGATTGAAACTCTTATTTCTTCAGATAATTCTTTTCGAACTCGAGAAAGTCTCCAGATTTCGGATATGTGGGCGGAATTTTGAACCGAACTCTTTGTATACTTAAAGGAGTAACATGCAATTCTCCCGTCAGCCAAGAGCAGATAAAAGTATTTTTGTTTCATACACAGAAAATGAAACCTTCAAGTATAATAATGCCTTGCGGAAGTATGTAATTCCGTCTGAATTCCCTTTAACATATTATTCTATCCAGATTCCTGGGCTTAACGAGGTACATAGGAGGAAAGTCGGAGGATACATCGATAGAAATGTTGTGAAACTAAGATTCAATGTGAGAAAGGACGTACAAAGCATCCAAATATATATATTATCCGAATTTGTATTAATAATCAATAATTAGGGATTTCGTTTATCTTTACAGATCGATAATGAACACGAACGACTTTCACTTTAATGAAACATGCACATACCTAGTCAAATATTATATATGTATATATATATATATATATATATATATATACATATATACATATATATATACATATATACATACATATATATATATATATATATATATATATATATATATATATATATATATATATATATATAAATGAAACGTCTGGTGTGTTCAACTTAACTAAACTAGAAAACTAAAGTCCGTATTTCGTAATATTTAGCAATAATGATTGTATTTGAGCCACTTGTCTTTTTAAATATTTAAAAGTTAAAAATATTTCCGTATTAAAAAAAAACTATTTTCAGCATTGTTTATTTTCGGTTCCGATTTCAGCCGAGGCTATTTACCGGAATACTTCCGGTTTATACTGAATATGTTTTCATTATTCCGAAACGATAAGTATACCATTAATCCTGTTTTGTAGTGTTATTGAGAAAATGATTTTTTTTTCCATCCTCCATTTTTTTTCGTGCTCCTCCCTGGCATATCACAATAATAATAGTAAAAAAATACTTGGCGGGAGTCGGCAATATATATATACACAAGTTTTGCTTGTTTTGAAATATTTGCAAAAATATAGACAACAAAGTTTTTTTAACTCTTTCTAAACTATAAAAAATACTTTAACAAGAAAGTTGCTGGTTAATTTTTTCGACTTGTTCAGCGAATTATGAACACCCTAACCTCACCATGTTAAACATGGCTCTCAGATTAAACACCGCCCAATACTCGACAGTCGTTCTAAACATGGGGAGATGTGGGAGCAAGTTATTCTAAAGTCATTTCTGTACCGTTTATAAAGCCGTGTTAAATACCAGGATGTTGGAGGTGTTTATAATACGCTGTGGCTAGTCGTAAAATAAACGATGTAGATATTATTTACTGCAAAAATTGCTTAAAATTTGATATTTTCTACAAAGATATATAAGAAATACAAATGAACGGAAGTTTTTTTTTTTTGTTTTCGTTTTGTGTTTTTTTATTGATGTTTTGTTTCTACATTTAAAAATTTACATTATAATTTCTTTCATATAGCTTTGTTATTATTGCATCGGCAACGCTCGGCTTTATTCAGCTGTTCACGTCATACACGGGTGAAACCGAACGCTGAAAAAATTATTACGCAACACTAACAATTTAATTCATTGTGGATTTATTCAAGCATTCTTTAGAAAATAAAAATTTAACATAAAGTGACGCTTATGCACATATGGTACCGTGCTATATTTTAAAATACTATTTTCGCGTTAAATTCAAGTTTTACAATATGTTCTTATTTATTAAATTGTAAGGTGAAATTACAGAAACCCGGTCTGTTTCTAATGTGTAGAAAACCTAGTCCCCGAAAAAAGAGTACACTGGATAGTAACAAAAATAAAAACACCCCTCAGTCTCGAAGGATTTATCCTCTACTGATCGAGGAAAATAACGGTGAAGTGTAGTTAACCCTCTGTTCTCTCCCCTCTGTGTCTTCCTCTCTTAATATCTCTCTCCATCCATCTCTTATTCTCTTTCCCTCTGCATCACCATCTCAATCACTCTTTGACCCCTTTTCTCTTTCTAACTCCCTCTCTCTCTCCTCTTCTCTCTCTGTCTCGCTCCCTCTCTGTTTCTAACACTACCCCTCTCTCTGCCTATCTATCAACCTATCTCCTTCTCCTGCTCTATTTCCCTGGTACTTTCTCTTTTCTATCTATCAATCTTCATCTCTATCTGTCCATGTGTAATCCCGCATCCTACTTTAGTCACCTAAATTAATTACGGTTAATAATGCATTGCCAAAATAAGGGCCAATCCTATTTTAGTCCTATAATTAACTTACTGTGAGATTAGAAGTTATTAGGAAATTATTGCTACCTTAAACGGCGCCATGAGTAACTGGTAACACATTTCTAATTAAATTGATTTAGACCGCCATTCGGGGACAAAATGACATATTCTTAGCCCTTGCTGCATGCGGAATAAATGTGGCCTTGCTATCAAGTAAAAGTACCTCTTATTCTACTTTAAAACTACTATTAAACATTCAGTTTTTCAATAATCTCATGTTCAACATCTCCAAATCATCCAGTATGGGGAAAAATATTGCAAAAATGCACACCTATCGGTTGGAATGAATGCACAATAGCACCCTTATTATCACTTGAGGCTCTTGGTCGACCCTTGCAAAATTTTCGGGGTAATTTCAGACTATTTGGGAATGCAGTAATATTGCTTGCAGGAGATTCTAGGCAAATGTTACCAGCAATTCCTCAATCAACGCCAGCAGATGAAATACATGCTTGCCTCAAATACTCTACTTTTCAGTGTCATTTGAAAACATTAAACTTAACTCAAAATATGTGTGTCCAGTTGCAGACTGCTCGATTCGCATAGAAATTTCTGCATCGCTTGTGGGAAATTGGGTACGGTAAAGTGCCAGCTGGTCTGAGTTTAGGGCGAAATTCTTTGACTCTTTACTTCTGTAATTCGATTACACCATAAGAAGAGTTGGTTTAAAATATTTTTTGCAGATATTCAAATAAATTATACAAATTCCACTTGTATGAGTAAACGAGCTATTCTTGCAGCTCAATACAAAGACATCTATAAACTTTACGCTAATATTGAACGTAAAATTCCAAGTGAAGTAGTCAAATCCCAAACCATCAACCCTCTTGTAGAAGACGATAAAGCGTACTAATTATCATGTTGTGAAATATAAACTAAGCCAAACTTTATAATGGCACATGGCTTGCAGTAAGAAAATAACAAACAATATCATAACAATAAAACTGTTAACAAGATCTTTCACAGTTGAATATATCTTCATTCGACGCATTCCTTTAATCCCAAGGGATGCACAATTACGTCTTAAAGAATTACACTTTCCAATCAACAAAGCTCAGGGAACAATCGTTACAATTTGGCTTAATTAGTCACTTAGTGTTTTTTAACATGGATACTTTATGTTTTTCCAATGCGCGAATTTGAGCTACGGCAACGCGTGGCATGGTATATATATATATATATATATATATATATATATATATATATATATATATATATATATATATATATATATACTAGCAATCGGTGCCCGGCGTTGCCCAGGTGTTTTGAGGTTAATGCTGAGAAAAAAAAACGGTCAATTTTTTAAACTTTGACCCCTATTATGACTTCTTAACATTTATTGTTTAGGGATCAAGTAAAGGTAATAAGTTAGATCCATGTCCAAGGAATCTATATCTAAAATATCACGTGTTTAGACCCAAAATTGTAGGAGGAGTTTGGTAGAGTTCTCAAAGGTCAAATCGTTTGATAGCGAGGCCAAATTTCGCGAATTTGGCCTTTTTTTAAAGCAGTTTGGCCTTCAAAATTTATGTTTGGCCTTTTTCTTCACCGATGAAATCTGGGGACGCAACGGAAATTTTCGGCTAAAAAATGTTGTTACTATGCACATCTATGTATTGAAATACAATTTGTGGCAAAATTTCAGGAAAAACTAATGGATGGTTCTCTCGCAATAGTCCGGACAATTCGCTAAATTATCTCGTCAAAACCTTAAATCTCGAATTTTTGTGCATTTTTTTCGGGGGGGGGGCTAATTGTGCATAATAGTGTCCATTTAATAGTATTATCTTGAAAAAATAAAAAAATAAGGAAAATTACCAAAAAAAAAACAAACAAGAACAACAAAAGTGTGCCGTATTTTTAAAAGTTTTATTGCGTTGTTTTTATTTGCTTTTTTTATTTCATCGGTGAAGAAAAAGGCCAAACAGAAATTTGAAGGCCAAACTGCTTTAAAAAAAGGCCAAATTCGCGAAATTTGGCCTCGCTATAAAAAAAAAATGGGGAAATCCCCCTACTTGAACTTTCTGTTTAATTAATAATGACTCGCTTGTAGCGTTGATTTTTTTCTTTTTTCGCTATAAAAAAATAACTACTTGATGAAATTACGTGATTTTTTCTGTAGGAAAACTTTATCCCATGACGAGTACGTACAATATATATATATTTTTTTTTAAATATTTCCACTTTTTAATGTCAATGGAAAACTGCACAACTACCCAAACCCGAAATGTAAAGACCACGAGTGAAGGCGCTTTTTTTTTTTTTTTTTGGTTTAGTTTCATAATGGCGGCCGTGATGTCGGAGGTTCGATTGTTAGATTGTAAGTTTCGTATTTTTTAAATTTGTAAATCGCAAGTTAGGAAAAAATTAAACCTTTCCAAGATGGACAATAAATCAAGCCATAATATTTTATGGTAAAGGTAAGAGCCTACGAACCATAGTTTTTTAGGAGATGTGATTATTGGATTAACCAATCAGAAATCGTCTGTGGCACACACATCTCTGTTTTTATAGATATATAGATAGATAGATATAGATACATAGATAGATATATATATGTGTGTGTGTGTGGGGTGCATATATATGTATATATGCATAATTTAATAAATATATATTTATTTATTTATATATATATATATATATATATATATATATATATATATATATATATATATAGGGTGTGGTAGAAATATACCCTGTATTTAAAACGCTGCATTATATGTTGTTCATGACCTTATTCAAATCATAATGATGTTTTTATTTAGCTAATAACTTGCCATTATTTCAGGTACTGTCATAAGGAAATATTGCCGTGACTATTGCACATAGTGTTTTCAATATATAAATGTTTTTTGAAGAATTGTGATTTGGTGAATACAACAAGGACATCTTTCCAGATTTATTCTAAGTTAAGAAACTGTGATAATGTTTCTGATAGAAAATTAATATAGCTACATGTTGCAAAATTTAAAGCTATATGTTCGGCACCTGAATTTAAATAGTCTGGAAGGTTTCAAAGCGT
The DNA here is from genome assembly GCF_053919585.1 of Euprymna scolopes. Taxonomy (NCBI): domain Eukaryota; kingdom Metazoa; phylum Mollusca; class Cephalopoda; order Sepiida; family Sepiolidae; genus Euprymna; species Euprymna scolopes. The sequence goes on from NC_136485.1 coordinate 50,057,559, forward strand.
TTGAATTCCAAACAGTAATCGATCGTGAGACTTTCTATTGTATAATGAGTTCCGTTTATTTTTCACTACAGATTTTGTTTAAAACACTAACCAATTGCTAATTTCCAAAAAGCTAACTATATCATACATTGATAATAAAAATATATTAAAATAAAATATTAATCAATATCGCGATATAATAAAGCGGATAATAGATAAAGGAAAATTGCATATCAGTGTGCACGAATAACACAATAATCCTAATACCTAACTGTTTAAAAATAGTCCTATTTCTACATGACCGCAAAATTATCTACCCATTCCGTTGCAATTTTACTATATTTTCTAGTCTACGCTTAAACGATATTTTTGGTTCTTTTCACTTCGACAAATGGAATATTTTCTCGAAATATCAATTACTTCAAAGACGCTTTATTTCTTAAAAAAAAAAAACTTTTGCTTATTTATATTTGTGATTGATCTGTAAAATTTAGCAAGGATCGCCATGTGATTTTTTGCGTACCATTGTGAATTCATCCTAAACAATAAGTTTGCATTTATGCAATATTTCCCCCCCCCATACTGGATATATTTGAGATGTCGAACATGAGACTTTTAAAAAATTGAATGTTTCAAAGTAGAATAAGGAGTGCAGAGGAAAGGAGAGACATATAGAGAGATTTAGAGAGAGAGGGGCTCAAAGAGAGTTAGAGAGGGTCATATAGAAAGAAAGATAGATTGAGAGACGGAGAGGGAGAGATAGATGGAGAGAGGTAATACGAAAGGAATTGAGAGGGAGGGAGAAAAACGTTTTTTTTCTCGATTAGTAGAGGATATATCCTTCAAGACTGAGGCTTGTTCTTTTACTATCCAGAGTACCCTTTATTCTGGAGCTAGATTTTCCACACATAAGAAAACGATCTGTAATTTCAGCTTACAAATAAATAAACAACTTGTATTATGAATTTGAATTTAACGTGAAATTACTATTTTAAAAAATAGCACAACATACAGGTAGGGCTAGAGTGTAGGTAGAAAAATAATCACGAACTATCTATCACATAAAAAGAACTAAATTTCTGTAGTCACCGTTACGTTGCCATGAAAACAATGCAAACAATTTTGTAATTTTAAACAAGAAATACCTTAGTTTTTTAATAATAAATAATATTAATAGAAATAAAATATTAAAATATCGGCACATATAAAAAGTATTAAATAGAAACAGAACTATTTATAATTGTAAACTATCGATACCCTTTTTTATTTTAATTAAAAGCAATATAAATTGAACATTTTATCTAATTAAAAACTATGAAGACTTTTTAAGTTTAAATGTTAACAATATAAATAACGTTGGCCATAATTTTACCAACGTGATTTTTTAAATTCAATATTGAATCACCTGATTATTTTTAAATTCCATGAGTAGTTTAAACCCGCGTACTCTATTAAAGTTTATTAATTTTCCCGTGTATTTCCTTTGAATTATTTTCCATTTGCTGATAAAAATTAGGATTTGTTAATTTTTCTTTCTTTCCAAATTAAAATGTAAAGAAGTTTACATTGTTTCTTTAAAATTAAAATTTATAAAGCTTCGTGAACTGTATATCTTTCAAAATTATTTTTTTAAATCTATTTCTGTTGTGTAAAATGAAAGTTAAAAACTTTGGCCACCATTCTCATCAAATAAATTTAAAAAAGGTATCGTTTAATATTACATTTAACTACCTATTTGCAGATAGTTTAAATGCAATATTCGTTTTCATCATACCCAAAAACCTTTAAAACTCGTAATTTTAAAGGAAAGCGTACAGCTTGAAACCATGTAAAAATTTTACATGTAAAATAATAAAAAAAAAATCAGTACTGATTTATTTATGGGACCATGCTGAAATAATAAGGTTAGTATTTCGAAATATTTTCTTTAACATAGGGAGTGAGGGTTTGCATTGTAACTATTTTGTGCTTCCACCTAACAATTTAATAACAAACAAGATATCTTGAATCTTGAATTTAAGCTGATTTTTTTAAAATAGCGCGGTACCAAAAATGAATAAGCATCAGTGTTCTATTTATATTGTTAAAAATTAACCATAAAAATACGAAAAAATATGTTTACATTGGTGAAAATTCAACAAAAATACAGGTTTTCATTGCTTAAAATTAAAAATGTTCTACTTAGATTATCTAAAACTTTTTTTAAAATAGGGAGGGGGCGCGTCTACACTATCAGCACAACATTTTGTAGTCAATAAAGAAAGTTTTCAGAGAAAAGTAATAGTGTCTACTGTTTTTTTTCAATCACAATAAATTACAATGTTGGTTTCAAAATTATGCAGTCGAAATTCCATGAATATGACTGAGTTATTAAACAAAAGAAATATAATCGTGGAAGCAGGAGAAAAATTGCAGCCAATATGTTATATCGACATGTAAAATTACCTCCCTTTTGAAAACTTTTGAGCCTGACATAAGCTAATACGATCGTTTCTTTGAAATTGTATTTTCATTTTCTTTAATAACTACTTTTCTACCTCATCGATTTTCGTAATTTTGGGGTATAATAAAATTAAAATACGAGGAAAACAGATTCCATTGTTTTCATGTAAAATTCAGTTTTACGGTTTCCAAAATTTCTTTCTGCATATATTCTGTAAAAAAAGTCTTTATTCGTTTTTATTAACAAGTAATTTTAATATTGTTCATTTAAAAAAAAATGAAAGTCTGCTTATTTAAAACTGAACTTCTGAAATACCGATACCATTGCTTGTTTTGTTGGGATATTAACATAACGGTGATTAGGAAGTGTGTATCATTTTATGTAATAATGGGTGCGAGATTATTTTCCCACTTAAACTCCACTCTTGCCAACATGAGTGCATAAGTGCTATTTTATTTTAAATATTTATTTTGCAAATGACTATTTGAAAAAATCCACAATGAATTAAATTCCAAGTGTTGTGTAATTATTTTCTCAGCGTTCAGTTGGGGAACGCTAGAAGTACGGTAAAATTTAATATGTAGAAACATAAACAGACAAAAAAAATCCTGCCGTCCATTTGTATTTCTTATAAAATGTTTGTAGAAAATGTCATTTATTTTTTAATAAGAAAATGTTAAGCAATTTTTACAATTAATTATAGCAACCTCGTTGATTTTACGACTTGCCCCAGCGTGTTATAAACACTCCAATCTCACCAAGTTTAAAAGGGTTTTCCGAGTAAACATCCCCCAACCTCCCCATGTTATGAACGGCTTTCGAAGTCTGTGGGGAGTGTTTAATCAAAGAGTCGTCTTTTACATGGAAATGTTATGGTGTTTATAATACGCTCGGTCAAGACGTTAACCATAAAAAGCAAATTTCTGATTTTTTTAGTAAAAATTAAAAAAAACAATTATGTAAAAAATGCCATGAAAAAAATAAACACTTAAAACGTCATGTTTAATAGGTGAAAAGCCTTAAGATAAATGAAGGAGTTTTAAATTTAAAAAATTTGGATATTTACACATGAATTACAATTTTACGAATAGGGGAAGTTTTTTTTTTTTTTGCTTTCGATTTAAATTTTGTAATCCGAGAGTCGTTGAAACGGAAGTTACCGAAAATAAAACGAAGCAGTCTCGCAAAAAGGACTTACGAAAAATATTTTTTTGTTTTATTTAAATAATAATTTATAATACTAATTCATTTTAATAATATAAAACATTCCTCGACCCTAAGGAGAGAGTGTCTGGAATTTTCAATTAAATTGGTAACGTAGAAATATCGTTTCATTGATAACTAACGAATAAAGAATTACATTTATATATATATATATATATATATGTATATTTATATATATATATATATATATATATATATATATATATATATATATATATATATATATATATATATATATATATACTGTGTTAAAAATAAAAAAATATAAATATTATATGTTTGCGTCCAAAATAAAAAATGGGCAATTTCGACAAAAAAAACAACAAAAAAAAAAACAGAAAAAAAACATCCGATGTTCAAGGTAAAGACGCTAAACTCAATATCGTTTTAAAAAAATCAACAACAAAAAATACGTGTGTGTGTATATATATATATATATATATATATATATATATATATATATACATATATATATATATATATAAAGAGAGAGGAAAGAGAGAGACAAACTGAGAGACACAGAAGGTGAGAGAGATAGAGTGAGAGGGAGAGAAATGTGTACGTTTCGCTTCAGTAAGATGGATTTTTTTTTTGATTTGTAGTAATAGATAACTAAGATCATCGTAGGTGAAAAATGTATTTGTAATATGAACACGTACTAAAAAGGAAGACAGGTTCCGTGTTATGAGATCGCTCTGAGTAATACTTATATTCGGAAATTGCCTCACCAGTTTCGCGAATCGTGCACATATATGTATATACAGCTATGACTATAAATATTTATGGAGTAGAACCCCGAGATTCGGTGCTACAAAGATACTTTTTTTTTCCAGTTCTTGATGAGGATACGGTTTTTCCGGCATCTGGTTCCGACGTAATTTATAACGTTATATTATTGTATACGTGGTCATTATATACTGTAATCAATTTGTTAAAAAAGATAATGCTGTATTCCGGGGTTCTAATGTATTTGTTTTTAAGCGTTATTATATGAACCCGCTTCATATACTCTTGAATTGATTATAGCAATACATTATATATATATATATATATATATATATATATATATATATATATATATGTATATACACGTGTGTGTATATGTGTATTCAAATAAGGACAATGATGCATTAATATGGTTGATAATAGGAACGTCGGTTTGTTGAGAAATAACCAATTATTTGCGAGAATATAATTATAATAATCTGTATAGAAATAAGGATGGTTAATCATTCGTTTCAAAAAAGTGACATACGCTCAAATATACACACACACATACATCTATATATATATATATATATATATATATATATATATATATATATATATAAGTGCCTGTAAGTGTGTGTGTACGGGAATGTTGGTTTTATATATGTGTTTGTCTTGCGACAGCACCTTTAATATATTATGTAAGAGCTAAACAAACTGTTTGGCCAGTATCGATTGGTTCGATGTTATTATCGAGTGTAAAATTTTCTGAATATTTAAAAAAAAATATGTTACAACTAAAATTACAAAGACATATTATTCTCATAATATTTGTAAATATCTTTTTGTTTTGGAACGAAATATTGCGAACAAATATAATCGAACGTGATGCATCTCGATTTCAAATAATAAACAAAAGACAACATCTAGACTCAGTTACTTATTACTTTATATATACGTGATTTATCCCCTTGTAAACCGATGTTTCACACTCTCCGTAAGAAACATTACATTTTCTTTTTTGTTGAAGATGAATTGTATGCTACTGAAAATGTGTACCCTCTCAATATGAAACGTGTGTACGCATTTTAATCGTTTCTCATAGTAGTGTTCCCTTCACGGCCTACCACAGTTAGTTATGCTATTGTTGTTGAATAGTTTCTTCCTAGGAAAACACTGATGATAAATTGGAGCTATAAATCCTTGGTAAGGTCATATGGGAGTATAACATTTGCACACTTATAAACTTTTCTTTTCCACGAAACCAAATAACCAATATAGAGATTGAGGCGGTACACCCTGGCTCTAATCGAACCTCATCTGTTGTCTTTGATGAAAGTAATCAATACAGCTGCCTTAGACCAGAATAATTCCATATCAGCTTTTACTTCCTTAATATCTGATGATGTAATCATGCCAAACCGTGGATGTTTTGAATCAGAGTTGCCTCTTTATCAGTAACTGGTTTAAAGCGCATGTTAGCGTCTTTGCCCCTTCTTCCATAACAGTTTCACTTAGAAGCCAACTCACAGGAGAAGGCCAGGAGCTGTACAATTTGTTTGTTACAGTTCGAAACATACGCTGCTTATTTATAAATTAAAAACGGACCCTATAACATCGTACTGCATATAACATTACAAAAGTTTGTATTGTAAGAATTGAAATTGATTTGACTTACTGGGAGTGGGTCGTAGGGAAGAAAAGACACTGAACTGCTGTTTGCCGTTACTGAGAAACTGGGTGTCTATTTCCTACTACGTTAAATAGACATTCTAATCTCGTTGGAAATTACGTTGGAATTCTTCCCACTGAGAGTTCGTATGTATAAAAGGAGTTGTCTCACTACGGGTTAGTGATTAGTTAAGAACCTAGTTACCTAGCTTGCTAGTCGGTTGGCGTCTCTTAGACTGATTACCTCGTTATTGTTGTTCGGAAAATGTTACATGTTAATTTTTACCTTTACAAGGAAAGAAAAGACTGCTTGTAAGTAACGGAACCATTTTGTTGCAACCTCTTACTGCCTTTTCTTATCCCCGCCTCTTCTTGTTGGTGAAATAATCCCGACAAAATTGCAACGAAACTTTATTACCCTGTTCTAGAATTTAATTATTCTAGTATTTGCTGTCTTTTGCCTGAATTGTAACATGGAGGATTCAGTCTCTATGGAGGAGCTTGATCTTAAACGGAAACTTCTGCCAAGAAATGTACTGACTACTCTAGAAGGATTAGAAAAGGGAAAGTGTCCTGATGAAGTGCAATCTCGTTTCAAGAGGGACATTGAGGAATATATGGGAGAGCTGGAAGCCGTCTCATTTGGTATGGAGGAGATTTATGCAAAAGAAGGAGATGCAGAGACCCTGGCCAGCTTAAGTACTGCCTCCTTTCGCTTTAAATACGATGTTAGACGAAGGCTAAGTTTACTTACAGCGGTCACCTCGTTGGATGGAGATATTGACATGATTCCTAATCAAGAGAACCCGGTGACCCCTGATAATAAGAGATCTCCACCTTCCATATTGGCAGCCCAATCATCACTTTCGGCGGAGCCTTTTAAAATAAAGTTGAAGGGACCCCACTTCAACGAAAAACACTTTAAAAAATACAAAAGGAGTTTTAAGGACTTTTTGGTAAAATTTGAAAATTTGCCAGGTCCATCGGACACGGAAAAAACTGTATTTCTTAAGATGTTCATTAGAGAGCAGAGCTCTCCAACTGATAGATCACCTTTCTCCCTCTGATAAAATTGTGCCAGGTCCATCGGACACGGAAAAACTGTATTTCTTAAGATGTTCATTAAAGAGCAGATCTCTCCAACTGATAGATCACCTTTCTCCCTCTGCTAAAGTTACCTGATGTCCCTGAAGCTTTTAAAGGACCAATGTGTGAACGAGGAAGAAAAAAGAGGCGAAATTATAGAGGGGATGCTGGACTTTCAATTGGATACTCCTGGGAATACGGAGGAATTGAACAATTTTATTGTGAAGACCCAGGCTGATATGAGGGAATAAAGGGATTCATACAATTTTGTTTGCGAAGATCCCACCAGCAATAAAAGTAGAACTTCTGCGAATTCCTGGCAGTTACTACCCCTCATTCTCTGTGCTGTTGAAGGAGACCCCAAAATAAGTCAAACAAGTGCTTGTTGCAAAACTACCTGCTAAGATGATGGTGAAACCTAGCCGCAACCTAAGTTTAAGACACCAACTGAATCCTCATCTCTCGAGACCTTCAACACAAAACGTATAACAGAGACCAAATGTGATTTTTGTAAATCGAGTGAACATTTGTCTGAAAACTGTAATAATTATACAACCCACGAAGCCAAAATATACAGGTGTCGAGAGCTACGCCTCTGCTTTCTTTTTATTAAAAAATCTCACTTAGGAAATATGTGTTCATTGAAGAGATCATGAAAAGTGTGTTGTCATCGTTGTATATTTAAAGGGCACGTGACTACCATGTGTTATTCTGTTACCAGTAATATATACAGTAGCGTCCAAAAGTTAAGGGCTAGTAAAACCTCAGCAAGTTTAACCATATATTTGAAACAAATACACATGAACAACAAAACATTATTCACAATTATATAGATAACATGTATATCTTCAATGAGTCATACTTTCGTTTGCCTACACTAAGTATTTTTTAAATAACTACCATTTTAAATAAAATTGTTCAAAATTTGTGTGTCCAAAAGTTAAGGGCTAACACGATTGCGGCTTTTATCCTTGCTGTGAATTGCTGAAATTACAAACTAACTAGTATTTGGTAAACAAACCCTTGCTATTTATTACTTATTGACACATCTTGGCACAGGAATCCACTAACTTCTTGCAAAACGCTGGCGTTATCGCACTCTATTCAGCATGTAAGCACTGCCAGAGTTTTTCTTGATTTTTTGGGCACTGAAGTTGAGCACGTTCAACAACTATTTTCCAGATATTCTCAATAGGTTTAAGATCTGGACTCTGAGGGGGCCAACGCATTGTTTCAACTTCTTCCTCGCCTAAAAATGTTTTTACTTTCTTAGCAGTGTGACAAGGAGCGTTATCCTGCATGAAAATTGCAGGTTGATAGAGCGACGACCGAAGACTAGGAACTGCATGCTGCCGTAGAATCTGCTTAAAAACTTCTGCATTTATTCCATCTTGCAGACGAATCAGTGGTCCACAGCCGGCAGCTGACATAACGCCCCAAACCATTACACTTCATCCTCCAAATTTCACAGTTTTTTTTCACGCACTTAACCTCCAATCTCTCACCAGTTCTCCACCGGACATACGTGTTGCCATCAGATCCGATAACGTTAAACTTCGATTCATCACTAAAGTGCACACGGGACCAGTTTTCGGTAGTCCACACAACGTGTTCTTGGGCAAAAGCGAAGCGGAGTTTCTGATTCGTTTTGGAGATAAGAGGCTTCCTTGCTGGCACTCGAGATTGCAATCCAGAAGCGTGCAACCGGCGTGTAACAGTTTGCCGAGACGCTTGAACAATAGACCTTTGCTTTAGTTCTCGAGATATTTTAGCAGCAGTGTTAAATCTGTCTTTAAGTGACATTTTGACAATAAGACGATCCTGTCAAGCAGTTGTGATTCGAGGTCTACCAGATTTTGGAGCAGCTGCCACTGATCCTGACTTCTTGGAATGTGCCACAATACGCTTTACTACACTAGGAGATCTTCCTACGGTGTCCACAATCTCAGAAGTGTTCTTGCCATTACTATGAAGATGAATAATAAGCTGTTTTTCTTCGACAGAAACGGGACGACGTTGTTTTGCTGCCATGTTGTACTAGTGCGATACAACCACTCATTTCTTTTACCCAATTACAATAATTGTAATGTTCTTTAGTAAAAATTTGAAGTAGGATTATTCATAGTACCTGCCTGACAGCGAAACGACGTGTGTCGACTTCAGAATGAAGATGGACGTTTCTCTCTCTTTTTATAGGAGAGCGAAGTCCACAAATGTAAAGTTATGAGCCAGGGGCGATAACTCTTACCCGTTGGAAACTCCACTTATGTAAAGTATGTTCAGGGGCGATAACTCCTGTCCACCTATACAGTACCTTACTGTTATAATAATTAATGATTATACCACCTAGCCCTTAACTTTTGGACCACGAGAATTTGGACAAACTTGTGTGTTATTGGTCATAACTTCAAAAATATCATACGGATGCTTATGAAATTTAGGCGAGACAAGAGTGATGAGTATATCTATAAGTATATATGCATATTAAGTATTTTAAATGAACGGTTTTTCTTAAAAAGTACTTAAACTTGTCTTGAAACTACTAGCCCTTAACTTTTGGACGCTACTGTATATATATATATTGATACATGCCTACGCATTAAATTCTGTTATACCCCTTTCCTGTCTCATATAATTGTAATTATTGTGAAAAAGGGGATAAGGAAGTAAAAGTTAAAGGCTTGTTAGACACCGACAGTCAGAGGACTTACCTGGACTATTCAATTTTAAAAAGAACTGAATTGCCTCTCCTTAACAAAGGATAGCACTATTGATGTACACACTTTTTTAGGAACAAGTCCTAAAATGTTTAAAGAAATCTTTTTTTCATTTAAAGTTGTTCACTAACAAAACGCATACCCTTCTAATTCTTGCGACAAAATTTAATTTGTCTTATAATCTGGAAAGCCTCCCCAGGAATCTGAAGAACTGTAGACTGGCCGCTCATTTTTATGACAAAAAAAACTTTATTGACTATAGATAGGTTGCTAGGGATTGACGCAATCCAGTACCGATACCCCCTAAAGGTGATTCTTTCTATGTATGCGGCTGCTTTTGAAACCCAAAAAGGATTGATCCCCTTCGGAAATGTTAACTCTTTTCTCTTTGAACGCCAGATCAAGAAACCAAAAGAAACAAAAGTAAGTTATGCAGATGGTTTGGCTAGAACGCCACAACTTAAAACTTCCGGAATAAACTATGTTATTCACACAGAGGAATGTTACCCAGACCCTCTAAATAATTGGTTCAAAGACAGTAACGTTGAGCGAGGGTTGGAGATCATGTTTAATCTCGAGCCAATCGGATTACCTACTGACGAAAAGTTCTCCACCTCGGATGAAGAGAAGGTGAAAAATTTAAATTGTCCATTACATTTAAAGATGGTTCATATCATGTGCGTTTTCAGTGGTATGAGGACAAAATGAAATATGTTCCTTCTAATTATAGTGCATCTCTACGGATTCTGGATAAAGTAACAAAGGATCTTGAGAAGAAAAAAATTGTATGACCAATACCTTTAAGTTTTTCAACTGCAAGAAGACAATGACATCATTGAAGAAATAATTGTACCCCCTAAAAATTTAAAAGACTATAGATGGATTCCCCATAGACCTGTATTAAAATTAACTGACCAGACGACTACAAAGATAATACCAGTTTTTAATTGTTCTCATAAGCAAAAGGGTTATGTGTCATTAAACGAAGCATCATATCAAGGCGTAATTTGATTACTATTATGCTAGACCTGATAATCCGTTTCAGAACGAACAAATATGTCTTGTTGACCGGCATCAGAAATGCATTCCTGATGATACGATTGGAATCCGAAAAAATATAGGAATCGATTTTGTTTCTTTTTAAAGGAAGGTGAAAACTTGCATTGCTACCGTTACAAAACCATAATATTTGGTTTCAATGCAACACTTTTTATTTTGAATTATGTGTTAAATTTCCATGTTGACAATTTTTTTTGGATGAGTGTTCAGAAGCATTTAAGTCTAATTTTTATATTAATAACCTAGTTAAAACTGGGAATAACACTGAAACCCTATCTGCCTGTGAGAAAGACTGCTTGTAAGCAACGTCACCATTTCGTTGAAAGCCCTTACTGCATTTTCTTATATCCCACTGTTCTTGTTGGTGAAATAATCCCGACAACATATACTTGTAGATTACCTCGAGTAGAGATATTTCTCGTCATACGATAAAATTAACGGATACCTTCTATTAATTTTAATTGAGACTAAATATATACTTTTAATACTACACAAAACCATGAAATATTTACTCGCGCAATAAACTTATGTTTCTTATAAACACTGATATTCTTGTAAATATATTTTATTGCACTTATATTACTAACATTTTCATTTAAATATACTTCTACCTTAAGGATATTAGGTGAACAATGTGTGTGTATAAGTATGACCATTTTATACCCCAAGAAAACTGTAATAGCGAGATATTCATTCGTTTCTCATTTAATACTTGCCTGATAGCTCGCTATCTCGAACATTCGGGTGACAAAGTTTCTTCGGGTATGTTTTATGCCGCGGATTTTAAATTCAAATTAATACAGAAGCTTATAATTATTATAAAAATATGTTTAGTTCTAATATTCATTTTGGCGTTTGTAATGTAAATAACATTTCGGAGCAGCATTATCTTAATATCTAAAATAATGCTACACTGATTTAGTTATGTGGTACGTATATGATATGTATTTTTCAAGGTAATATAGTGTTTACTTTTTTTCAGGATAAACGTGGTGCTTTACGTTTTTAATAGACTAAACACTATTCACTGTAATCGCAGGAACTTTGAACGCAATTTTTTGAAAAGTGTCGTTTAGCAAATGTTTCGCTTAGTGACTTGCTCATACGTTGGTCTGTGTAGACTGTGGTATGGTTTAGCTGAATTCATTAGTATAATAAATAACCCAAACTGAATTCAAAATTGTCGATATTTTTCGATTTTACAAATAAAGCAAATGGTTTTCAATTACCATAACGCAGACTCTATTACAAGATAAATAATTTGACGAATCACAATTAATAATGCAAAATAAAAATAATTGAGTAAACCCACCTATGCTAGATTTTGTAATATCAACAAGTGTCACTCAGGTGATCGATTTTTATGAATGTTCGTGCACGTGTTCTGTAAATGTGATAGTATAGTGTAATTTTTTCTTGCTATTAAAATGGTTCTTAAAAAATAATTATGCGAAAGTTCTAATTCCTGTAAATAAAGTATTTTAATCCACACATTATTTTCTCCATTAGTTTAAGATTTCTGAATAAGAATGAATGCTAAGGATGTTAGCATGCTGGTTTTCAAACACCATTTTATTCCAGAATTACATATTTTTAAATATCTTTGACATCGAGTATTAATAGGAATGTCATAGAAGTATGATGAAATCATTAAAAGAATAATGTTCAGGTTTATATTTTAAGGATTATATTTACTTCAAAAATGTCCTATATATATATATATATATATATATATATATATATATATATATATATATATATATATATATATAGTATTTGTTGTGTACATCATTTCTATACGCCTACCAAATATCGTCCGACTCTACTGAAACGTAATACTAAAAAAATAACACTGTTTTATTTATTAATTTTCATTATTCATACACGTATTTTTATTTGTTTTGTTTTGTTTCAATGTGAATCGCCTTCAACAGGTAATTTGAATACAGAAATAAGAACATGAAGATCGGTTTTATCTTGCTTTGCAGAGGATACGTTTTTTATAAGATGATAATGGTAAAGATATATGCACTGAGGTTGTGTTGTTTTCTGCTTTTTATTCCACTTTTTTTTAGAAAAAGTGCGCCTTGTATGTAGAAAGCCACAAGGAAACTTAAATGTCATGCTGAGAATAGGGTTAATTCAGCGGATTTTCTTTTATTACTCTATTTTCTCTTTTCAATCCAAGGTTGATGGCAGAATGAAATCGAAAGCTGTGTAAAATGAAAACAAGATGACAGCTTCTAATTGACTTGGCGACATTCGGCTTCAAACCAGTGTCTGTTGTGTAAGTTTTCAGCCGAAACGATATTATCCAACATATGACAAACTAAGTGGATAGTAAAAAGTACATCTATAGTAAATCAGCTGTAAATATACATAAATACATATATATAAATATATATACATATATATATATATACATATATACATGTATACATATATATACACATATATATATACATATATATATTAATATATATGCATATATGCATATATATAAATGAATATACATATATACCCATACAAATATATATAAATATATATATACATATATATATAAATATATATATACATATATATATACATATATATATATTGTTTTAACAAAATCAAGACATTGAATATAAGATTTATTGCAACATATTGTGTATTACATCGCTCGTCACAAGTGTTTCAAAGCATTCGGATTAATTCAAACCCTATATCTGTTGTAAATGTTCACAGGAATCAACCCATTCTTTGATAAAATACCCTATCTGTTGGTATTAACAAATTCTTTGATGTTTTGATGTTCTTAAAACGATCTATGAATGTTCAATTAAAAAAAATATGGTAATTTTAAAGCTTATAATTGTAGTCATCTCCTTCTGACTTAAAATCTATTGGTATATGAATGGTTACTGCATTCCGAATACTATATATATATATATATATATATATATATATATATATATATATATATAAGCAATCTTGTGGAAAATTTCATCATCCTGAGAATCGCCCTTGTTCACCTAGCTATCAAGGTAAGGAAAGGACTTGACATAATATATATATATATATATATATATATATATATATATATATATATATATATATATATATATATATAAATTATACGCAGTTTTGTTTAAATTAAATGAGCAAATACTTAGGTAGGTTTGCACCCTCACGCACGAAACAAAACAAGCACAATAAAGCATGCGCACACTTTCACGGACGCGCACAGCCCTATCCAGTATAATATCACTAAACTAAACAAACAATTAGAAATGATACGTGTGTATGTGTATGTACACACATATGTGTATATATATATGTGTGTGTGTGTTTGTGTGTGCGTGCGTGTGTGTGTGAGTATGTATGCGTGTATGTGTATATATATCATTTGCTATCTATCCTCCGTAGTGTTTGTAGGTGTACGTGCACTTATATTTGTGTGACTGACTACATGCATACATGTGTGCTTGGATTAGGAAAGAAAGAAAACTTAAACCCATATATATGTAAGGTATGGGTGTATGAATGTGTATGTGTGGTGTGATGTTGGATGCGTGTGACCATATATGTATAGGTGGACTGGATGGATATAGATGCACTTGTATATATGTGTGTGTATGTATATATATATACATATATATACATGTATATATATGTACATATATATATATATATACGTATGCTTATGTATGGGTGGGTAAATGCATTCATGTTTGTGTGTATACAGATGTATGTGTATGCGTGAGCCCCTGCATATGTCTTCATATGTATGCATGTGTGTGTGTATGTGTGTTCCTGCATACGTATATGTGAGCATGTATGTACATACACAAGTGTATATGTATGTATGTATATATATATGTATGTGTATATGCATGTATGTGTATGTGTGTTATCATGCGTGTGGGTGTGTGTATATGCCTATTCTCCATCTTACTTATATGTGTGTACGTCTACTTATGTTTGAAAAATTAAGTACATGTATGCATGCGTGGTTCGATTGGGAAAAACAAAAATAACCAATATGGGTGTGATGTGTGATATATAAGTGGGTGGATGTGTGTCAGTACGTGTGTGAGTGTGTAGGTTGGTGCGTACATATGTCTGCTCCTACATAAACATCTGTGTATATGCGTGTGTATATGTATGTATGCCTCCGTGCCTGCATCTAAGTATGTATATGTATGTGTACACGTATGTATGCGTATGCAATTGTGTGTGAGTGTGTACTATACATAGGGGAAAAAAGTCATA
Source organism: Euprymna scolopes (assembly GCF_053919585.1). Classification (NCBI taxonomy): domain Eukaryota; kingdom Metazoa; phylum Mollusca; class Cephalopoda; order Sepiida; family Sepiolidae; genus Euprymna; species Euprymna scolopes. The sequence continues at coordinate 50,072,700 of NC_136485.1, forward strand.
AAACACATAAAAACCTTCACCAATTGAACCAAAAGTCCCTATTTGAACTCAACGGTGACTAGACACTACCCACCTTACTGTTGGAGACAGAATGTCTGAGGCTTCATCACGCTGAAAAACACATTTAGTATCAGCAGATGTAAAAAAAAAACATTTCAAATTCTCATAAAAAAAAAACTTTTAACGAAAATATCTGAAGATAGCAAAACAAAGCTTGAAACGCGTTATAAAAATAGTTTAAAATAAAAATATAATAAAAGGCTGAAAAACACACAATTGTTGATGGCTACACCCTTTTAAATATATATTTTTCTCTCGTTGAACTACACAATCATCACTTTAAATATATATATATATATATATATATATATATATATATATACATACATATATATATATATATAAGGATAGAAAAAGTAGAAATCAAACATCAAAAATTAAAATGCGTAAGAATTTCAATTGATGAAAAATTAAAGATGTAAAAATCATGATATTAATAATAATGAACGTTACGATAGTAAAAAAAATATTACTAATACTACTGCTATTATTATTATACTGCTACTACTACTACTAATAATAATAATAATATAAAAAACAAAGTATAATCTTAATTGTAAAGAAAAGAATGTAAGTGATAATACTAAAGATAAAGTAGCATTGATATTTAAATACTACTAGTAATATAGGGAGAATAAAAAATACGAAACAATAAAGTATAATATTAAATAAATAATAAAAAAACAGTACAATAATAATATAAATAAATGATAAATAACAATAATAATATAAATAGAATAATAAATAAATATACAAATAATAACATAAACATTTACATTAATAATACCCTAAATATAATAATACTTTATTATGTAAGAAATATTTTTTAATGGAAAAGATAATAATGATATTAATAAGAAGTTATATAAGAATAATAATTGTGGTAAAATAATATACATAATAATGAAACACTCATAATAACAATAGTCATGTTTATAGAACCAAAATAATAATAATCTTGTTAAAAACAAAATATTAATAATAATTATATTTTAAAAAATAATATTCTTAATAGTAAAGCTAATTCTGGGATGGTACTATAAATTGGGGCTGAGGTAGAATTGAGTTACTAAGGGCTGAGAGTAGGGGCAATAGAAAAAGAAATAGGAAATGCTCCAAAATAAAACAAAATTAATAGTAAGTAGCAAACAATGCATCTGTAGGTATTTTTTTAGATCGAGCCTTTTAGATTTGACAATGGCAATAGAACCTACAGGTTATATGTGGAAGGGCAGATTCTGGTAGCTGGGGTGTGGCCGACATAGGATACCAACGGAGAGGAGATAATTAGTTGAAAACTAGATGCCGTTCACGACGGATGGGTGTTGATTGCGGCAACGGTTGGACAGTTTTTAGATTTTACTGCGAAACAGAACTAGAGACGGATTGCGACTAACAGACAAATATAACGTCACTGAAAAGGGAAGAAGACACACAAGTCGAACCGGCAATATAAGTAAAAGAGTTACGTTTGTGTTTTCCGTTTCTTTGTTGCATGATTATATTTCTACTTTTTGAACACACGCGTGTTCCCCTCGACAGTCGCCAGCGAGAAAATGACGACCCAGCCATAAGAAACCCAGTGAACGAAACATCCAGGACACACGGCATTGGGAGTCGGTGATCTGCCGGGGCCGATAACGTCTGGTCACAGAGGTAATGATAATAATAAGGGAAACGATAATTATGTATGTATTAATGAAAATAATAACAATCATAATAATAGTAGTCGTGACGTTGGAGCGATATTATACTTATGATGCTAATATAATTATTATAGAAATAATAATGATAAGAAAATAATAATAATAATAATAATGATAATAATAATAATAATAATGCGATAAGAATAACAAGCCGAAATTATGAAAATAATAATAATCATAATGATATATATATATATATATATATATATATATATATATATATATATATATATATATACGCACGCACTCACGCCCACACACACACCTATATATATATATATATATATATATATATATATATATATATATATATATATATATATATATATATACAGAATATGCGAAGAAGAGTATTGGCCTTAAACCGTTGATGGTTAAATAAGCCACCGGATGATCGAAATTGAAACTTGACACCAGTGTCCAAATGATAAAATGCATGTTTCAGCATTAGTGAAAAGAAGAGCGCAAAAAGGACTGGCGCCATTACACATCCCTGTTTGGTCCCATTCGTAACATCAAATGGATCAGACATCATACCATCTGAGACAACACTCGTGAAAGGAAATGATCACGTTCAGCATGCTTTTTGGAATACCAAGCCTTCTTAAAACTTGCCAAAGAGCATCGCGATTCACAGTGTCGAAGGCCTTCGTCAGGTCAACAAACACCATATACAATTCCTGATTTTTCTCACGGACCTTTTCTGCCACCTGACGTAAGGAAAATATCATGCCAATGGTGCCGCGACCACCCGACTGAAACCCACACTGAGACTCTGGATATACCTTATCAACGAGACGATTTATGATTCGGTTTAGAAATAGCCTAGCCAGAATCTTTCCTGCAATTGAAAGCAGAGATATCCCCCCGATGGTTGTCACAAACATTCTTGACTCCCTTATTTTTGTAGAGATGTTTGATGCAGGCATCTTTGTAGTCCTGTGGAACTCGGCCTGCTTTCCATATCCTTACAAAGAGAGCATGGAGCTTTTTTTACCAGCACGTGCCCACCATGCTTGTACACTTCAGGCGGAATTGGATCCTTTGGTGATGGGGACTTGCCAGAAGCAATTTGTTTGATGGATTCCCATACCTCCTGATAAGCAGGTTCCAATGACAATTCTGGAATTGCTGGATTCTGAGGAATAGAGGACACAACATCGCTGTCAATGACAGATGAGGTGTTTCAAAGTGCTCCTTCCAACGATTGAGAATATCTGATTTATCAGTCAGCAATGTCTCTCCATCGGCTGTGCTTAATGGGGAAGCACCACTTTTCTGAGGACCAAATACCTCTTTCAGACCATCATAGAAGGCTTTCGTGTTCTTGCTGTCAGCAGCTCCCTGCAGTGCTATTGCCTTATTGTACCAGCATTGTTCTTTCATAGCTCGGAGAGCTCGCTGTACCTCACCTTTATACTTTTTATAGGCTGTGTGCTTCACTGTTGAGTTTTTGTCCTCAATCCAAGATTTGTGAGATGAGTGCATTTGGTTAATCAGTGCTTTAACTTCATCGTCACTTTCATCAAACCAATCCTGGTGTTTTCTTTTCGGTATTCCAAGGACTTATACTGCTACAGCTTCAGTTGCTTCTCGCAATGCTTTCCAAGAAGATTCAACATCATCAGTTACATCAACACCCTACAGGTTTTCATCGAGCTTATTGGAGAGCTCAGTTCTCTTTTCCCTGGATTTAAGAGGCCGCACATCAATGCGTTTGGGGACTGTTGATTTTTTAACTCTGTGCCTTCGCACATGCAACGACAGTTTACTTCTGAGAAGGGCGTGATCCGAAAGATAGCAAGAAGCGTGGAAATAGCGAGTGATTTTGAAGTCACTCATGTGCTTCCGCTTTGTTATGACGAAGTCAATAAGATGCCAGTCCTTTGAACGAGGATGCATCCATGTCGTCCTCCGATGCACAGGTTGTTGGAATATTGTATTGGTAATAGAGAGGTCAAACTCCCTACGGATTGTAAGAAGACGTAAACCATTTGCATTTACCTTGCCTATGCCATGCTTACTAAGTACACCGGTCCACGACAGATGGTCACTACCAACACGAGCATTGAAATCGCCAGCAAGAACGAGTTTATCATGGTGTCGAACTCTCGAGAGGGCATCACGGAGGGTATCGTAGAAGGCATCCTTCTCTTAACCTGAACTGGCTAACGTTGGGGCGTAACAACTAACTAGCGTCAACATGGTGTTTTCTTCTAACTCTAGGGAAAGAGTTGCCACACGATCAGATATGCCTTTAGGAAAATACGACAAGCACTTTGCCATCTTGGACTTAACTGCAAAACCAACGCTTGATTGGAGGGGTTCATTTTCTGCCTTTCCTGACCAAAAAAGTTATATCCACCCTTTTTCTCTCGAAGTTGAGAATTGCCAGGCAAGCGAGTTTCACATAAGACAGCAATGTCAACATCATACCTCTGTAACTCAAGAGAAACAAGGCTGTCTTGCGCTCGGGTGCAGTATTATTATCCTGGAGGGTACGGATATTCCAACACCCTATTGAGAGTTTATTTGTTGATGTATTTTCTCGTATTCTATTGTTCTGACAGCGAAACTGGAAAATCAGACAGCTGCAGCGGGCTGCCAAGTTAAGTGGTGAGCAAGCAATTTTTAAGGGCTCCTTTTATCGCCCCCTCCCCGCCACAGGGAAATCAGTGCTATCCCTAAATAGGGCTGCTTTGTCCCTTATGGAGGACACGAACAGCACAATTGCTCACAGGTTTGTGCTAGAACGGTCATCTACCATCAGACGCCACTGGGCAGAGATCCGGCTGAGGACTTCCAGTAATATCCTTTCCCTGTCCACGTCGCTTTCACTCCATCGCCAGTGGACTTCTTGCAGGACAGAATGAGGTTTTCATAATGAAATTATGACAGGCTGTCCGAAACTCACACAAAGGACTTGATTTAAGTGGTGAAGGCTCGTGTAGGACCATCCACAATTTTTGGAACTGCTGATTAACTTACTCGGTGCAAACCAATTGCCACAGAACAAGCAGACAACAACCCTCAGGTTTGATGTAAAAGTGTCCTTCTCTTAGTGGTATAACCGCGCCCCCAGACACAAACCTGGTAATTTCCTTGTACCGGCGCAATATATATATATATATATATATATATATATATATATATATATATATATATATATATATATATATATATAAGTACACATACACACATGATGCTAGTTGGCTGTTGACCCAGAAAAATGGTTCATTCGCCCTTTGAAAGTCAGGTAATGTCATATGCTATTGGTACGATGTAACCCAGTACTACCTGCCACATGGTCGGGTCACCGGCGACTAAACTGGTTCCTCCACCAGACTTGTTTGGTGAGGAGGGCGGCTAGTCTCCCTGAAGGATAAAAACAAGATATATATATATATATATATATATATATATTTATATATATATATATATATGTTTATATATATTCATATATATATATATATATATATATATATATATACATATATATATATATATATATATATAATCAAAATCTTTGTTTTATCTTTTCCATTGGCCCAGTTTATTAGGAGTGCTTTCCTTCTGTGTATACAATTTTTTAACAATTCACTCCATATATTTAAACATCTTATTTTTAGGTCATGAATTGCCTTGTGGATATGTTTTTTTTCTGCATTACAGAGCAGGCATTACATTAATTCCGGAGCGTATGCTAGTTTGTGCTCTATTTTTCTCCCTTTTTGAGAAAATTTGGTATTTTTTCTTAAGCTACAAAACCCGGGTAGCTAATGCTGTATTTAGCCTTGATTCTGCTCTAAAGAGGCTCGTAGGTGCATAATATCTTTGCTTAACTTGATCTTTTGTCAGGCTTATGTATTTTTATATATGTAAGATGTATATATATATGTATATATATATATATATATGTGTGTACATGTATATACATATACGCATTTGCATGTACGCGTATATATCTAAGGACTTATGTATATGTGTGTATGTTCATATATTTGCGCGTCTGCACGGCTAGCTGGGCATGTTTGTTGTTTTAATTTTCCTATCAGTTTTTTCTAGCTGTGAATAGGGTATTGTATGTGTGTCTGGACATTTACTCGAATCTTAAATATTCTACCTATGGCATTTTAAAGATTACAAGCTTATTTTTAAGTGCATTTGTTTGGATCGGTCTCGCGTTTGTTTCCCCGACTATATTTTCCGTAGTGTTTTAATTCATATGTTCCTTTAATTATTTAAATAACATATATCTCCTTAAGATTATATGTTATGCATAAAAGCTTGGTATATCATGATTTTCCCATCTCAAATTTGTTATACCCAGAATTGTTTAGGACAGTCATTTTCACTGACGTTTTTTTTTCACTCCTTTATTTTACACATCACCATGTGAGTGTATAATGTTCCATTTTACTGTATCAAGCTTTATGAATTGCATAATGAAAGTGAATGGCGTTTCCAACTTTTCTTTCTTATATATATATATGTTAATAAGACTTGCTTTTTTAATCGATATGCACGATTGTACATATAATCCTGGTGAGATATTGACACACAACTTTGTGTCGTATCTTACAGTTTCGAAGCTCGAGAGCATCCACCAGCAAGATATAAGGTAAATTACTACCTCATCTTTTCTGTGAAAAAGCCTGCACTGGTTGCTATGGTTTAAACCACTTATCTTTGTTCATAATTTATCATCTTTAGCAATCATTATAATACTCTTCTGATAATAATATCTTGGTTAGTCTATAGAGCGATTTGATCCGTATTATTTTCGTGAATTAATGCGGAGAATTATTTGCATTTATAGACCTGTTAATCCGGTTTTCCGCAATACAGGTTATTGGTGATATTTTGCGAGTACTCTCAGGTATTTTCGCTATAGTGTTCTTACCTGATACTAGCTGATTTGTAATTTTATTTTTTTGCAAAAGCCTGCCCAAATTGGTGATGGTGGTGTTTTGCTGCCTCTAGCTTCGTGATGTTCATGAGAAATTTAAGACCTGGAGTTTGGGTGCCCATCAAATATTGCACAGTTCTTACGATATTGGAACTATTCTCGTGACCAATTTCTATGGCATCTTCATCTCCCACCTCTGTGATGAGGTATAGCCTTGGCAGCACGGGTTTCTGTATGTTATTTTGTACAACGTCCACGGTTTTATGTTTAGTCTTGTTATGTCTTTTTTCCACGGAACAGCATTTAAGCTATAGTTATAACATGCTGGTGTAGTTGATCAATTGCAGCGATTTTTCAGTGTTTACGCTGTTTTAAAGCTTTTTCGTTAAAGACGTATATGTCCAAGGCCACTTTTTTTAAATATTACCAGTCTGGATTGAATCATTCTATTGTATGCAGTAGTATTAATACTTTTCATCTCTTCTATATGTTGTGTGTTGACATATTAAATAAGTTGTATGCCTGCTGTTAAGACCTTCTTCTTCTTGTATGTTTTTGGTTGAAACCTTCTTCCCAGTTGTTATGAAGCCATTGGTACATTTGACCAACGAAAAGTCAATATATCTGGAGCAGTTATGTACGACCCGCAAGAGTCAGCTTATATCAGCTTATGTGTTACAGCCACCTTCCTTGAAATAATGTTGTGAAACCTGACATAGTTATATGGAATAAGTCAGTGAGAGTAGCAACCTTGATTGAAGTGAGTGTTCCTAATGATGGCGGTCTGAACAGAGCTGAACGAGAGAAACAGACCAAATACCAAGATCTCATGTACGATATTAAAAGAAACTGGAATCTTAGGGAGATATCAATCATACCAGTTATCATAGGTGCTACAGGGTTTATGAAGAAGATGCTGAAGTCCTACCTTACTAATATTCCTGGTAAACCAAGTGCAAAAGAGATCCAGACAATTGCACTTAAGTTAACAACGAGGACACTAAAAAGAGATCTCGGTTGGTTTCAATAAAAAGCGGGACAATGTTGTCAGCTGGTTTGGCTTCCCCAGCATTACAATCTTCAAATGAAGAAAAATGAAAACAAATTAAAGGTAATCTATGAAGTGTAGTTTGTTTACTTTTTTGTCTAGTCTTGCTGGCGGCTTTGGCTCAAATTGTAAGCATTGTCGTTTTTATCGAATAGCTTGTTTAATGGATCCCTCTCAAATCAGAAAAGTAAATGAGAGACACGTTAACTTCTTGGAAGGTCCTTTTTCTGTGCTTGACATCATCCATTCTTACAGCTTGTTTGTGTGAATCATATATAACTCAGGAAACTCTAGTAACAACCTGTTGGGGATACCATCGTATGGTTTTTGCTAATTAAAAACTTGCCTTTTCCTACAGCCCGCAAGAATACACTTATTTATCTACGAATGGTTTTCAGTGCATAAACACTGCTTTCTGCACTCTGATTGTTTGTAGTTGATAGTGAGAAAGCCTATGGGTCTGTAATTACAAAGGCTAGGATAAGAGCATATTCTTGCCATGGTTTTGACTTTCGAGTATGTATCCGTTTGTATCATATATGTTATTATATAGAGTGATTAACTGTGCCTAACTGTATCGGATATACTACACGAGAATCAAAACAATGACAATATATTTTGTTGTCATAACCCTAGTAATTAGTAAGGCTTTGTCTCTCACTCGATTTGTGTATGGAAGTTTTATTTTTATCATCATTGCTGGTCTGATCCCTTCAACCCCGCTATAGTCTGTTGACTACTGCTATAATGAATAATCAAAGCTGTTACTTTCATATAGCTATTGAGAAGATTTTCAATGCTATTTTTTCGTAATTCTTTAAATAACAAGATTTAGTTATATAGTTTTTGCTGCAACCTCTGGTGACAATAGTTCATTTCATATATTTAATACATAGATATTCGAATATTTCATTTACGTTCTGTACTATTGAGTTTGCAAAGTCTTTGAGAACCGAATTTACTTGCTTTAATGAAAGCGTTAAATATGTTATTGTGCACTTTATTAGCGTGTAAGTTATTGTTGTGAGGAAGGTAACGTCATAAATAGACGAACATATACAATTTTTTAAAAAATCCGGGGCGGCATTTTTCTTTTTACCAAAAACATTTATTTCCGTTATTCACCCGTTTTGACACCACTAAAAGTATATCTCGGTGCTACAGTTAATCTAACCTCTTCTCGTTTTTCTTTCTTTCGACTGCAAGCTGGTTACACACCAATGCCCATTGTCACCGATTTTTCTCTTCGACCACGTGGTGCCCTTTATCCTGCTCTAATTATAATAAATACGCGTGAGACCCATCTTTCTACTGACGCTTATTTTCATACGTGCACGTACATCCTGTGTTACATATCTTCGCTTCCAAAAAAATTACAATATTTTAATTAAAACTGTCTGAAGGAATAAAAGAAAACAAAAACAGAAAAATAAAATCCATCAGTTCACAAACAAAAGAGAAATAATTAAATTAAAATAAAATATTTTGTATATACTTATAGAAATTTCCATTTTAAAGTTTTTGTCTGAAATGTGTTCATTATTTTTTTCTAATTTCTATTTGTAATATTAAGAGTATCCTAACATATACTTAAAAATACTTTAAGGCAACGTTGTAATATATTGAAAAGTAAAATTAACTAAATAAGGAGGTTCTTTTTTTTCCTGGATTTTCAGATATTTCACTGAAGCAGTGTTTCAGATTGGTTATGCAATAACCTAGTGTCAAATGTTAAAAATATAAGACAAAGTCAATTCAACGATTGCAAGACCAAATCAGATTTTGCGTATTTTTGACGTTTGTTGGCCATGAGTCCCAAAATCACGGGATATCTTTATTTAATAATAACGTCTATTTATTGCTTTTTAACAAGTTGTATAAAAAATGTGATAATGTAAAATCTGTTTCGTGATCAATTTATACATATATATTATGTGTGTGTAACTTGTTTTTGTGAACGTTTTCCCATTATCCCTCAATATGATATATGTTTAACATTTATAGTTCTACTTGTTCATCGTTAAATTTGTAGGCAAACTATAAAAATACTTGTATTCTTGTTTAATCTTCCTATTTGAACTTGCGATTAAACTAGTAATTATAACCCGTTTCATTGTCCTATGACTTATCTGTATAGTTATTAATCAGTAAACTTTAACCGTACAAATTGAAAGACACCAGTAAAGCTAACCATTTATTTACTCGGAGCTCCTTTCTTTTTCTCTTAACGGCTCACCCAGAAAATATATGCTATTTTATCTAATATGTGCTTAGTCATATTTGACAAAATAATTCTAGACAATTACGATTGTCAAATAGCCTACGGGGCGGACTAATTATCTATGCCTTCGTCTTAATCGGATATCAACATAATATATTTTTTAATTATTGCATTTTCCCATTTTTTTGTATCACGATACAGTTGAAGTTATCATTACGCGTCCGGAGTTCAGCTCATGCGAGAACTGTTTCTTCAATAACTACGCATTGCTTTTCTTCACTCTTTAAGCTTAGTTGTTCATAAAATGCCCCATCAACTTCTGGTGGCTGGGCCTCATTGGATACCCTTGAAATTTGATTTGTTGTCCGAAGTCTGTCGAAAACGTTCGAACTGTCTACAGAAGAAAAAATGGCACTATTTATATATAACGATCCTTATAACAGAGGACTGTTAACACCTAAATGACCTCCCCGACAACATTGCCTCTGAGATGGGTATATATGCTGATGACACTACACTCTATGGCAGACACGACAGGAAGACGAATGAACACATTTCTAAAGAAATGGCAGAAACACTAGAGGACGACCTCCAATCTGTAGTGGAATGGGGACAAAAGTGGTTGGTCGCGTTCAATGCTGCCAAGACTAAACTAGTTTCATTCAATAATTACAAGAAACCCTCTCTACCACCCATAGCAATGGCTAACGACTCTTTATCTGAGAGTCCATCTTTCAAACTCCTTGGCCTAACGTTCACAGGAAACATGAGTTGGAACAATTACATTGAAGGCATTGCCATGGCCGCTGCCAGAAAGGTGGGCTCTCTCTACCGTGCTAGAAAACTACTAACACCCGAAAGTATCCTGTACCTCTATAAGGCCACCATTCGCCCATGTATGGAGTATTGCTGCCACATCTGGGCTGGTGCATCTGCTACTAGTCTCTCGCTCCTTGACAAGGTTCAAAAGAGAGTCGCAAACCTGATAGGCCCTGAACTGGCATCTAAGCTTCATCCTCTGTCCCATCGACGAAATTGTGCATCCCTCTGCCTTTTCTACAAGTATTTTAGTGGTGAATGCTCTGACGAACTGCAATCACTTGTGTCCCCACGACGCGAGCACCCTCGACAAACCCGACAGGCTACTAGATCCCACCTCCACACTGTAGAGATCCCTAGATGTAAAAGATCTTTTTACTCCAATAGTTTCTTCCCCAGAACCGCAAGACTCTGGAATTCCATTCCAGGCTCCTGCTTCCCCAACAGTACTGACGTGCAGAAGTTCAAGTGTAACGTGAACCGACACCTTGCTGCCCAAATCCCTACATAGTACCCCAGTAGTTGTTGCCCCTGATAGTAGCCCCCTACACCAAACTGGCAATTTGCCTTGTTTGGGGTGAAAATGTAATTAAAAAAAAATTAAAAAAAATTTCAGTTTTAAAGAATAATTTCCATTACGGTAAGTTTCGTCCGTGGCCGCCACATTAATTTGCTTGTTTTTATTTCCAAGTTAGCTAAACGTAATATTTTAATATTTCAGTGATTCATACCTATTAGTATTCGGTTATTAACTGCTAGTAGTAAACTATTGACAAGCAAAGCATCACACGCGATTACAACCGTCGCTAATGAAAGAAAATTAGTGGCAAGTGAATCAGCATAGCTAAAAATGAACGGGGTTTCACTATTTAATTTAAAAATTAATAGAGAACAATGGCAGGATTAATATTACTTTATAAATGGTCGATAAGCTTGGAACAAAATTACTACTTATTATAGAAATAATGTCAGCCTTTCGCTACTTAGTTTAGTAATTATATTATTTTGATACGTTATAATTAGCTAAACATTTATTGCAATATTGCTAATCTTTCCGCTATTTAATTTTAACTTTAAAAATTCAGTAATTCATAACAATAATGGGGGATATGCATCTTAACCCGTCAAAACACACACTTATAAAAAATATGTTAAAAAAATATGCTGCTTTAAAAAATTCTCAGAAGAATAAAACACCTTATTTTCTACGTTAGAATGAGTATGGAACAATATTACAAATAATTTTGCATAACTGACCCTTAATAATAGAGTAAACGTTAAAAAAACAAAGTTCTTTATTTTACTTTGCTCAATTGATTTTCGAATTCTTAAAACTTTCAAAGAAATTACTAACAAGTAATGTTTATTCATAACAAAAAAAAATCCCGAATTTCAATTGGAGCCAAATGTACTCACTTTTTTATTAATAAGTCTGAATAAGGTTTTAATGTTTGGGCAAAAGACAAAATAATCTACAACAACACCATAAAAACAGGCTAGGCTCCTTGCCCGGAAAAATGTGACTCTTTCTCTCCAGAATTTTCTGTCTCCCATCAACTGCCTAAGATCTTCAGGTCCACCGTTGGCGGGTAGTGCTATTTGCTGGCCATACATTGATCTTGATCGTTCTTTGCTTGCGCATCAGTGTCGTGGAGTCCATAGAAATATATCACTCACCAACTCATGCTTGCTCCTCACACAGTGTCCGGCAAATCGTAGGAGTCTTTACCCGATGGTATACAATATAGCAATCTAATGACAATCTATCTGACATATCTACAACAACAACGCCAGTTTTTATATATATATATATATATATGTATATATATATATATATATATATAATCGAGATAAGACACTGATTAGAAATCAGTTGTAAGATCCTGATAGATATTACGTGAATAAATACTTTTAGGGTAATCCTAGCCAAAAAGGAGAAGTTCAGTATGTAAGCATAGAAGTTTAGTGGTTGTATTACAATTTTGAAATAAAAAACAGCATATATACACATATATTCGAATTAAGAATTTATTGTTTGAAAAAAAAACATATAGAAGGGGTTATGTTGATTTCCTTAATCCATGGATTTTCAACAAAGTTTAATGTCATCAGAGGAAATGAAATGCGGTTAGCACGCATGCCTTGATCTATACGTCGTTACCTGTGTATGCGTGATTTTTATATGTATGCATGCGTGTATGCTTTATGATCTGCATATATGCGTGTGTATTTAAGTGTGTATGTGTGGAGTCATTGTATGGATCAGTGTGTCTGCGTATGTGTATGCTATATATATATATGTGTACATGTATGTGTGTATGTGTAAATATGCGTATGTATGTATGTCTGTGGGTGTGTATGTGCTTATATCCGCGCCTGTGTTTAGGTTTGACGGATTGGTATACAGTTTATTATTATATAAATAGTTAAAATCAACCACGTTTGGACAACCTCACACCCAGTCCCAAAGTTGTATCAAGTACCCCCATTATTAAAATAGCTAATTAACCAGAGTATATAAAGCATTCACTTAAACATCGATTCCAACCCAACGAACAGCAAAGCACCCTCATCCATAGATCCCCTCACAACAGAAATATACACATCTTAAATACATTTAATTAGACCAGATAACACTACGACCACAAGCGTAATGAACAAACTGCATCTCAGTTTATCAAGTTACTTTTAAATATACCCTCAAAATTAAAAGCACCCAACCTTAATCTCACTTAAATAAATAATCTTCCAAACATTCCAAAACTTTAGGCCATGCCTCGTTCCCTTCTCCACCTCACCCACTCACCATCCGTTCAGTAAAGACAGCACGCCAACCACATTTCATACATAATCCCATTTAAAATCACCAGAATATCCAAAAATTAGGAGATCAACACTGGATACTAAAATACAACTCACCCTCCCCCAAAGAAATTCCATTAAGCACCTGCATGTTCGCCAATTCTTAACACTCCCCTTCTCTCTTAACCCCCTCTACTTCACCCCACCTCCTCTTTCCCTAATCTAAAAGGCTTTCCTCACCCACGATCAACAAGAAAGCCGACCAATACTTCACCGAGATTCTCACCAGAAGCAAGTCATCCAATGCATCGTTCTGAACATCATCTCCCGGATTATTCTGCTACCCATATCATTGGGTTCGATGCCTATTGTATACATAATTCAATGCTCAAATTCTATTATCCACCGGGATATATACAATGGAATGGTATATCCATCAAACATCTGATACACTGTGTCAACACCTAAAAAATATTTTGGGTTACATATACCAAAACACACTCAACGCATAAACGAATACGACTGCAACGTATTCCTTTCGGAAAATCAAAAAGGAGCAACCACACTTTTTTGTTATATGGGACTACTGCCTTCTCCCCTGGACCAACATTCTGCCTTCCTGGATTTATACATACTCTTTTCCTATAATTATTCCCATATAATTATCATTCACCACCTAAAAAACTATTTTCAATATTTGTGCTGAAAAGCAAAGTAAGTGTCTATTCACAGCTGAACATTTAGTTAACCGCATTTCATTTCTACTGAGGATGTGAACCTTTATTGAAAATCCATAGATTAAGGAATCAACATACCCCCTTCTATATATTCCTTTTGTCAACCAATAAATTCTTAATTCGAATATATGTGTCTATATGCTGTTTTTTTCAGAATTTAAATATAACCACTCCACTCCACACACATATATATATATATATATATATATATATATATATATATATATATATATATATATATATATGCCTATGCATGGACGTATGTATGAAAATAAGTGAAAACTTGTATATTATCGCATCTATATTGCCATCCACTTTATTTATATTCTTGATTATTTAATTTCAGTTAGGTCAATTAACCTAATACAAGAGGTAGCGGAGAAGCCCTACTGTCAAAGTAAATGAATCGCCCTTCATTGCCTCCTCTACTTAATGGGAGAACCGTAGGCATGTTAGAGAACCCATTTAAGCCCACCAATCAGGGTAAGGTGACGTCATGGAAAGCAGGTAACTGATAGATTATGGAATCGAACAGAAATAATTCGGTGCATAGTCTTGCATTCCGTTGTGATGAGCAAACCATATCTCTGGATACAATATCAGGACAATCGCCTCGAACAGGCACTGTTAGGAAAAAAATAAACTGCAGCCTACTGTATGTAGAACTGAAAAAAAAACGTATGCTTATACGTCAAACTCATTATTCTAGAAACAGCGTGAATAGTATTCTAAATAAGATTGCCTCGCTTGGTAAGTATTAGTGTGAGAGACAAGTATTACATTATTTTCATCACACTTCTCTCAGAAAACTAGCAAATAACAAAACAAAGAAGAAAGCATCGTGAAAGGTAAGAAACCTACACATATAAGTAAAGTAAAAGGAAGGGAATGAATATTCAAATCTTTAGACTTGCTCAGATGAAAAACAAAAGGAGTTAAACTTTTTACGTCAGATGATTAGAAATGCTTGAAACTGGTGGTAAACAAAATCAAAGTGGCATCTGCATAATAATTGTCAAGCATTTAAGAATTACGGGCCAATATCAGACAGAACGATAGCAGTGATTTACAGTGCCAAACATTTTGACATCAACATTTTAAAGATGCATGCTTCATAATAACATCAGGACGATGTGGAAATAGAAACCTTTTATTAAAATAAAATGGGAAAAACTGTAATAGAATGGAAATAATATATTTCAAGTTTATTATGGAAAATTTAAACAGATTGGAAAGACTGTTGGCTAACAATGACTCGGTGAAATTAAAAAAAAAGGCAATAATAAGTGGTAGAATGGTTAATGGAAAATGGTTGTGTTGCAAAAAACACATAGTATGAAAGTCAGCCAAGAGAAATATTGACGTGGATGAGTCAAGCGATAGACAGCACAACCAGATCGATTACATAAATATCCTATCTTTCTTTCGATATGCAATCAAATCAATAAAATCTATGCAGCGAGCAACCTTTTGTAGTGACCACATCCGTGTTGTGTGCACATTCAACTTGAATTTGACACACCTTATGAAACAAAACATAAACTATATTAAAATTTCAAATTGTTAAAGATAGGCAGTGACCTTAAGGAGAGTGGTACTTGAGAACCGATTTCCGAGCGTGGAGAGGGTCTCAGATGTAGAAAGTTAATGTCAAACGCTGAAACTTAAGAAAGAGCACAATAAATGGATTATAAACCAATCCGGTAGAAAATAGGCTAGAAAGAAATAACAAATAATGACCCTCACCAAGTATATATTCATTGACAAAGAAGATATTGGGTGAGGCAAACGAGGCATGGCTTAATGAGTAATATCAGGAAATTGAAAGAACAAAAATATAGTTAGTAAACTCAGAGTAAGATCAATAACTTCTAAGGAAATAAATCAAAGTTTGGAGTCATCCTGATTCTTTGCCTTTCATCGATGCCGTTGTCAACATGGGGGTGTCATGTTTTGGGCTGAAATAATCTGCGATGAAATACATGGATAATTCCGAGTGCCATAAGGTGTCAAAATTCCGCAAATTGATTTTATGCAAGACAATGCGGCATCCTACCCATCCAATGCTACATCTTAACTTGCGGCATTAGGCATTAGCAGAGAAAATTTGATGCCATTTTTCACCAGATATAAAACCAATCGTGCAGGTCTGGTTAATAATAACAATGAATGTTAATGAAGGAGGTGTTCACTTTTCGTTGAATGATGAACTTGAGGATTTGTATCTTTTCTATAGCGTCACATAATCTCAAATCTGTCGATATATATCATCACTTAACGAGATAGTAATCAAAGTGATTTTTAGGCGTGGGAGTTTGGCTGATCATAAATATTCCTTTCAAGAAAATAATGTGAAATTCTTTCTTGTTTTCGGTTAATGTTATTACTGGACACGTTATTTATTTCATATAAGTTGACATATTAAGTTTGAATATTGTTTTATTACCGACAATATACATTTTCAGACACTTGAATGTAAATGAGCAATGAAAGACTTTTGACCCAGACTCTATACCAGTGGAAACGTATGAAACACTTTATAAAATAGGAATTAATAAGCTACATGTTCTTCCTAATCGACTCTATGAAACTGGAAAGATGTCTGAAGTTCAACTTAACTCAACATTATTCACCATCCCCAAGAAACCGTGGAAAAACTTACTGAAAATGTAACAGAACTATTAGCCTGATTGAAGCGCATACTGAACTGCGAAACAAAAGACGGTCAAAATATAACAATTATAAGTGAACTTTTTCGCAGAAAAGGGTACAGAAAATGCTATATTCACTTTTATAATTCTGACAGAAATATTTATAGAGATACAGGTATACTTCTCCCTGTGTTTTATTACTTTCTCATAAGTCTTTGATAAAATAAGATATGAAGACCTATTCAAAATGCAAAATATACTAGACACTGGTGGGAAAGACCTCAGAATTTTTCAGCAACATCTACTGGAGACAAAAGGCGACGGATCGAATAGATAGAGAATATAGTGAAGAAAAAACAAATCAAAGAGGAGTGTGCCAAGCGTGTGTTTTGTCAGCAGAATTATACAACCTCCACAGCGAAAACGTACTGAGAAGCATTGAGGACACCAAAACAATAAGTTTGGGTGAACTCAACATTTACTGTCTAAGGTATACAGACAAACCATTTAATATCACAATTTAAAGAGACTCGCCAACATATGTTGGATACTGTAGGGGATGCAATTAAAATAAAGCACTTGTGTCTTACATTTCAAAAATAAAAAAACACATGATAGTATTCAAGAACATTCAATCTCCAGCCTGCAGGCAAAACTGTCGCAATGTAATAGTTAAAGAAGTTGATAAATTCAAATATCGAAAACACTGGATAACATCTGGCGGAAGCTTCAGCCAAAGTAACTTCAGGAGAGTGTCATCAATCATGACCAAACATAGACATTAAGATTAACACTAAGTAAAGAATTCGCTGAACGTATATATGGTCTGTTATATTATAAGCTTGTGAGTGTTTGACAAACAGAAACACCAGGTAATCAGACAGCTTCAAATTTTGTCTGGAGAAGAATTATTAACATATCCTGGCCAGAAAAGAAGACTAAGAAGGAGTTAAAAGAAATGTAAATTACCTAATTGTATCTAGTCAGAGTTCTACTGTATTATCATTACTATTTAATATTATTTCCATCTATATGCTCCATATGACTCTGTAACTCTCAACATTATATATATATATATATATGCATATATATGTGCGTGTGTATACATATATATATATATATATATATATATATATATGGCGACTGTTTTACCTTATATATGTATATATATATATATATATATTTACTAATCTTTTACAGCTGTTTCTAAAGAAATATATTATTGAAGTATGAATATTATTATTCGTTGTAGTAGTACCTATAGTAGTAGTAGTAGTAGTAGTAGTAAGTGCTGCAGTTATTTGTAGTAGAAGTGTTAGGATCATTACAATAACACTAGTTTCTATTGTATTTTATCATTTATGTGTTCTTAATGTCTTTAAATATTTATGTGTTCTTAATGTCTTTAAGTAGTATTATATATTTGCTTTTTTTTGTATTTTATTTTTTTATCCAACTTATAAATGATATGAGCTCTTTCCTTCATGTGTGGATATGTATACGTAGATAAAGTTGCAGTTATTCAGATATGTAAGTGCATATGGGAACTAGGAAAAAGTTGCGTATATTTTTGACAAGTGTTGTGTGGATGTGTGTCGGCGTATATATATATATATATATATATATATATATATATATATATATATTCTCTTGTGTTCGTGTGATATGTACATATGCATATATATGTATCTATTTATATATGCACATATATATATGTTCTTGTGTTCGTGTGATATGTACATATATATATATGTATATATTTGTATATATACATGCATGATTTATTTATTCATTTATATACAAATATACATATCCGCATTATCTATATGAACTTAGGTATATATGGCAGTTGACGAGTGCATATATCTTCATATTTCACATATCTATATATCCATCTCTCTCTCTCTCTCTATATATATATATATATATATATATATATATATATGTGTGTGTTTGTGTGTGTGTGTGTGTGTTTCTCTATGCCTCTAAAGGTTGCGTGAACCAATATATATATATATATATATATATATATATATATATATATATATATATATATATATATATATATATATATATATATATAATCAATACCCACCTTCATTATAATTATTAGCACATTATAGGTCGTTATATTCTCTCAGTACTTGGTTTATCATAGTAATATATACTATCTTCTTTGTCTATCTCTTATATAATTGCTACATTTTGTATTTTATACATTATATATATATATATATATATTTGCATAGGCATCTCCACTTATCAAGGACCCGGAGGCACTCGGGAATAATAGTTCAAGAGTGTACAGTAGTAAATGGGGCAATATGGTAATTATCAATACTGGAAATTCAGTTAATTATTAACTTAAAGGGAATGGCTATACAAAAAATATTTACATTAGTCTTGAAGAAAACCAAATTGTTGTCAGCTGAAAAGCAGAAAAACGAAATACCGTTCTACAGTAGTACAGTTCTTAGAAATAAGCTTTGCTCATGGAATCTACGTTTAGATTTAGGCACATATAAAGAGTAGGCGAAATTATTCATAGTGTTTTCAGCTAGATGAGTGATCTTGTGAAAGTTTAGCGAAGGGTGACAATACATTGAAACTAAATCGAACATTGGCATGAAAATAACGATAAAGCAAATACTAACACACTACATCTCATTGGTGAGATGGAGATTAAAAATAAAGAAAAAGGTCATCTCCTATGAGGCTACGAAGTATATTTTTAACCCTATCTAGGCAAGATAATAACTTTCTAGCAGCACATTTCCATGTATTGCAACACCACTCCATCCTTGGATGGACTTTGCACTAATATAGATATAGAATTGCATTAACAGTGAGATATCTACTGGATCAATAGAAGGATCCCGCCATATTTCAGCGGCTTTAGTAACAGATTTAATGTACATGTCTAATTTCAGATCAGAAGTAAACTCAAGACCAGAAGATTGTTAAAACATGAGGCCTTCTCAAGACCAGAGCAATTTATTTCAATTAAGGATAGATGAGGATCGAACCGGTGATGATATAAATATAGAAGCTTCGTTTTAAATGCATTAAACGTAACCAGCCACTCCTTTTCTCATTGTAGCATATGCTCAAGATCAGAGGAGAGAGAACTTGGTCGTTTACCATCTTGGATGTGCTACCATAGATTATAGTGTCAACGCATAAATGTCTACGACTGATTTAAAGATGGGATATGAAAGATCATTAATCTAAATCGGGCCCAAAATTGATCCCTGCGGTACTCGACAATTAATATTGTGGGCTTCTGATTTCTGACCATTAACTATTACTCTTATGAATACATCTCCAGCTAGCTTGTAAAGTATACATTTATGCCATACGCTATCAATTGCCCTGGAAAGGTTTCCTCCGTCGAGAGATTCGCTAATCCCATAGGACATAACTGTAATAACCTGCTGTAGATCTAGCAGAACGGAAACCATATTATCTGTCTCTAAGAAACTTATTTTTGCTGAGATTTTGGATCATTTCGATATTTAACACTGATTCTAGCAACTTAATGATGACGCACAGGAAATTATTACCCTATACTGAGAGAGAGAGAGAGAGAGAGAGAGAGAGAGAGAGAGAGAGAGAGAGAGGGAGGTGACCGATCACCTGGATTCTTAAATACAGGGCGAACTGATGAGATTTTCGGGAGTTATGGGAAGCAATTCTCATTCAGACAACGTTTAAACAGTGTTGTAAATATGGGCTCTGGTTCTGATTGAAGTTTTTTAGGTACTATGATGGAATACCGGCCGGCCCGGTTGCTTTACTGGAATCAAGGTTTTTGATTAGCTTGGCAATATCACGTGCATATATTTTTATATCACATAGCGTGTTTTCTGATACAGGAGGAAATATTTGGGGGTGACATCTTTGGTCGCAAAACGAAAACTTAATTGCACGTGTTTGGCACAGTGTTTGCGCTTGTCTGATGCTTACGAGATTACCTCAGATTATAATTAGGATAGAGCACACGTTTCTGGAAAGAATTAGGGATATTTTTTGGCATGGCCATTTGCTATTATAGCATTGTTTGGTGCGAAAGGTGCAATCCTTTGACCAATGCAAGTTTCCCCTGCGACAACAAGGGGTTGAAGGTTTCTGCTAAATTTTCCTTTCGGTCTGAGTAGAAGATAGCGTCCAGTTTTCGTTTTGTTTCGTGGAGAGTACCTCCTCTGTATGTTCTGTATGTATGCACTATCAGCTTCTTCGATTTTCTTTGAGCCATTCTTGACACTAATGCTCCTTTGGATATCCTGTCCAGTTTTTATACTGTTAAACCCTGTGCACTTTCCAGATTTGACAAAACTCTTCGACGGATCTCAATCCGGATTTCAATCTCTTGTCGAAGTTTAAACCTGGAAAAATATGAGACACTTGAAATCATCGACACTTTTTTATGGTCTGGCCAAATTTCACAGTCCATATTGTACAGATCTTCATACCGTCTTAATCCGTTTCAAACGTTGGATTTGTTTCAGGACAATATGTAGAATTATTTATTGTACTTAGGGTCACATTCTGGGGAAACGCTGTATCGCTCTCTGTACCCTGATGCCTATTAATTATCATCTGGAGTAGTGTTTCAGTTCTCTCTTTCCGTTCAGCTTGTAGTGCAAAGGGTCTGCTATCAGCTCTTCTTTTCATTTTGACGATTTTTCTTTTGCCTCCTGTAGTCTATAATCAGCCATGCTTTCGTGATCCATTTGAAATTCAATTTGACGTGTTAGCGTCGTTTTCACATGTTCCATTGTCTCTCTTTTTATTTTATTTTCTCGAAAAAAAAGAAAATTCTATATTTTTAAGGGAATTTATAACTTAAACGGAAGTCACAGCAAGGGAAACCTTTTATAATTTAGTGACTAGTGTACTCTTCAGTAGCTGTAACAAAAATGTAAAACTATGGATTAAGTTAGCATACACTTATTTACTGGTTGATACGTGTTCCTTTTGTCTCAGATATGCCAATAGTTCGGAAATAGAGACATATCTTTTCTTTTGCTGTAGAGTGAAAGATCGTACAATATACTCTATACAGTATACCCTATACAATATCCAACATACAATATACAACATACAATATAAAATATGCAATACAAAATACACAATAGAACACATACAATATACAATATGCAGGTCGACTTGTGTTCAACAAAGTTATGGTTTAATAAACAGATTTTTCCGGGTTCTTCTTTTTAGTAATTGATATTGCTGCACGAGCAGTATTTTTTCTCACTCCGCTGGCGAGCAAAAATTAGGCAACAACGAAAAGATTATTTATACTAAAAGTGCTTTAAAAATTGACAGGTGAAAGAAAAAAAAGAAGGTGTAATTTCTTTTCAGTAAGCGTGCGTGCCGTAGTAAAAAAAATCAATGGGGAGGAAACCTTTTTTTTTTTTTAATCATCGAAACCACAAAATGGTTTTCCAGCAAGTAACACGAATATTTTTCCGTCTCTTTTTCTTTTCTTCCTCTCGCCACAGTAAAAACAAACAACTAGTCCCTCAGAAGTAACCGCTTTGTCATTAAATAAGTCTTCATATTCCAAAATTTTAGTCAGAGAAGAAAAACATCTTCCAACATAAAGCCCATAAACAATTGGGTAAACACGTTCTACAACAACTTAAAACAAGATTACTTTTTTTAGCAAGGCACGGAAAAAGAAATTCTACTTACAATTTTTAGAGTAGATAAATTAACGTGTTGTAGTCTTTTTTTACACTGCAATTTTCCGTCGGTTCATATTTGTGGTTTTGTGTTGAAACTTAGAAAGTTTGCAATTAACCATTTCGTACGTTTGAAAGTGGAACGTTTTGCGCGTGAGCTCTTTAATTTTTTTACGTACTTGTCGCCATTGTAGTGGAGCCGTAAAAGAGTGAAAGTAGTAGCACGACGACTTGGTGAGAATAAGAAGAACATTTATATCAAGCAAGAGTTAGTGGTACACAAAAGGTTAGTAAGTCCGTGGTGAGTCGTCTCTGTACGACATCCGGTACAGCTTTCATTGAGCGGTCTAGAGTTGCTTGTTATATGCCTAATGGACAAGTCTATCTTATCGTTTTTGAGGGTGTGCGTGTTCCCACAACAGATAGCAAAGCTCTCTAATGTATTTGCCTATCAATATTTTTCTCCACAGTCAGTACCAAGATCAGACTTTTTAACATTTTTAATGTATGCATTTTTATTTTATTTTATTTTTTGCTGAGACAGAATCCTGAGAAAAACCAAACATTTGAAATTACCTGCTGATAATTAAGCTTGCCAAAAATCTTTACAGTATTTGTAAACAATAGACACGAAAATGACATAGTCCTCGTCGTCGTGTTTGAATTACTTTATCGTTTGTAAAAAGGCGTCGTATTCGGGCTGAAGACGTTAGAAAAGAGCTGGTTCCTCTTCGGAGTATCCTAGCTTTCTCGTCTTTTGTATAAAAGAGTGTCAGCAAACTTACGGTGGTGTGTGGCCCCGAGCTTCTGTAAAAGTAGGTGGATTTTTTGGCATAGATCCACTATTGGCAGTAAAAGGTAAATAAGTTCATGTATCTCTTATAAAAAAAAGCGTCAATTGTCATATTCTGCTCGGAGAGCTTGTTAAATGTATCGATCGAATTCCACATGATGTTTTAGAGAAAATGCAGTGCTGTCATTACTATGTTCTGTCTTATTACACATGTTAAAATACTTCCTCGTGTCTCTTCTTTGGGGTTGCAATTTCTCGTCTTATTACTCTCGTTGAAATAACTATTTCTCGTCTAACCTACGTTAGCGAAGTACTTGTTGCTGCCTTTAGTCTTTAAAACATTCCTTCAACTTTGCTAAGGATCAATTTGCGCCCTTAATAATTGCATAATTATGTTCTTAAAATTCCCCTTTTTGGATATCTACTCAGTGACGAAATTATTTTTTTAACAAGCTTGTAAAGAAAAGTTTGAAGAGCTAAAAATAGAAAACTTCGTTTTTTCTTTGTGTGAAGACTATAAGACTTACTTGGTATTGCAGACTAAAAGTCTTTAAACGCAACTTACGCTGAGGAGACATAATTATTTCCAAAGATTTACTTCAACAGAAACGGCTTCCTTGCTTGTAAGCCAAAATATCCTCGTTTTAGAAGATACAACGATAATCCGAAAAAGAAAAGCAATATTTAAAACTCAAGGAGAAAACGAAAATTCAGACAAATTTAAAACTGTTAGATTTCCAGTTCATAAAATAAAATCTTAATTTCCAACGACACGTGATGCCAATAAAAACTGTATAAATTTATTAAATATTAATTAAAATAAAAAAAAATAAATAAACATTTTGTTTTGAATTATTAAATTAAACCTTGTATCAACGTGTTTTTAAATTACCCTCATCAGTTCCAAAGTCAAACCCTGCTGCATGTGGATGGGTAAAAATGCATATATCGGCCTCATTTATGCGCGATCTACTGTTTAAGTAGTCATATCTGTTTTAGAATCTGATTAGTAAAATGATTATAACACTAAGCCGTTTCGGTGCTACTTAATTCGTCGTCTTTGTGCACATTCTAGTAATGATCATTTGTACTGTCCTAACTATTATCTCCGCTCTTTCTGTTGAGTCAATGTATACTTTACTGACTGCAGCAGCAAGACTGTGTAATCTAGCAGTAACTGTCGAGTTACTTTGAAATAGACCAGCATGATCTTTGATATGATTCTTGACTTGTTTATCTCGATCTTTCCGTATTATTCGGTATTTTACGATCTCATGGCAGCAATCATTTCTATTAGCGCAACTGATATATTCTCTATACTGATAGTTGTCAAAAGCCACCCGGGCATTCGATCTCTAAAATGAAAGTTTATCATTCTAACAAAATTTATCTGTTTATCGTATGTGTCTGACCGTAAAAACTATATAATATCAAGCTATAAACTATTTGTCTCTATTCTCTGGTGTAAGTTTATAGCGTAAAACCTTCGCGGCTTCACACTCAATTCACGAGGCTTAGTAAATCTCATCTAAATTTACAGTTTCTGTTCTTTAAGGCCGTTGGTTTCATTCTCCTCAAGTTCTGATTCTGTGTGAATTGAAGTCAGTACAAGAATTGATGATAGTTATTTCCCCTAAGTAATAAGGCTGAAGTCTTCAACCTTTGATAATACATTTTTTGTGAATCATACAACTGTTTTGATTTCAGTAGTCGCGGATTACAAGAAGACAACCATAAAACTATGTAATCATTTTCATTATCAAAAAATACACCTCTACGTTTGAAATAAGAGAATTACTTTATTACATAGATTAAGAATAATTACTTTTTGCTTGTATGGAACAGGTTTTATCATCGTCATGTTAATAAATATCAGAATTGATTCTGATGTTTATTTTATTAAAAAATGTGTTTGCATATCTACGATTTCGAAGGATACATTTACAAATTAAACCCCATGTAGTATTGCGCAAACTAGTTTTTGTTAGTAGTTATTTATCAAATTACTGTCTAATTAAGTTTTCTTTTGTGCTTTCTATAAAATGTATTCAATGTATATATAGGGTACAAAACTACAAAAAACAAGATAGTGAAAACCAAACTATGCTCAAATCGGACACATTTTTTTGAATTGTAAGCACATTTATTTTCCTACTTATATATTCCATGATCACGAATCACTTATTAAAAAAAGCGTCTGTCTTCTAATCAAATCAGAATAAAAGTTGAAACGTTCCTGTAGTATCCGCGTAATTCGTTCAGTAATCCTCGTCGAAATCGCTGACGGTATCTGCAACATGGAACAAGTGTAGCGTCTACAGTAAGCTATGTATACGCAAATCTTTTTTATAATAACATGGGAACTATTGAAAAATAGTTTAACCCTTTCTTCTCCTTGTTAAAGTGTTGTAATGCCTTCAATATAGAAAATGACCACTCTATGTCAATTTTTATAATATATCTTTCATTTCAAATTAATAAACTATTCTAAGTTTTATTCGTTTTTTTTTCATGGGTGGCCTAATTCGTAATTTGTGGTAATAAAGTGTATGATGAAAAAAAAAAAAAAACATCGGTCCTCATGTATACAATTGTTGGACAAACACCGATGCGTGTTTTCAAATGTATAAATCAAATTGTTTAGTGTTATCATATGGTATATCACGTATAACTCACAATACGTTTGTGAGTGTGTGCGAGTGTGTTTGCAGGGCACACATCCATAAACGATTCAATCCACCGAACAATAAATATATTGTGTGTGTAGCGTATATATCAAACTAAACTATTTACAGTTTTATTTGTTGTTTGCTGGCGGTTAACACTCGACTTGAACTCTGAAAGCAAATATATTTCTAACTTTTATGTAAAAAGCAACATCTCGATCACTTCTTTATCTACGTTTGTACGCACCATTTATTTTCGAATGAGTGTTAGGTTTACTGACACTATCCGATAATCTTTCTTGGGACTTCATTGTATCTGTCTGATTATGTTTCCGATACTGATTCTCAAATTATGAATGGACAAGCTAATTCAATTATACCTTTTGCTATTATAACTTTTTATTTAATATTTTACTGCTATTTAATGTTATTTCACTTCTCTGTTCTAACTATTTAACACTAAATATTTACTGCATATATACGTGAATCACCAACGCCAAGTGTACATGTATAGTAGTTATCATAAGTTTTAAAAATGTTTGGTTCTCCATTTTCTAAAAATAATAAAGAATTCTATGTTACTTTTTTTAAAGTTTTACATACGATACCTGGCCTAGAAATGGTTTAATATTTTGTTAAATTTGGCCAGTTTTCAACGGCATATTTCATTTGGCCTGCCATTTCACTACAATTTTCTGGCATATTCTTGTGGAAAATTGATTCTTCTTTAATATCAGCTCTATAATCAGCTTTTTTTACATACAAAATAAGAGCCCCATTTTAACATCAGGGCACAATTCAATAACATATATTTTATATATTAAATGCCTGCCCTCCTATTGTTATAAACCACTCTCGGGTAAACTCACGTATGTGTATTGCATATCGATCTCACCAATTACAATAAATCATCCATACGCATATCTACGTTTGAGGATAGACACTGAAATCCCATACTTTCTTTTGTTTCACGTGGTCAACCCCAAATTACACAAGGCACCTCCTGATCATACGGATCCGATGGGGCTTCCAAATTCTGTACTATCAATAACCCATATAAAGAGCACCGAAAATTACCAGAACTCTCCTAACTATAATCGTTTTTTGAAAAAGACAACAAATCTCTCATTAGCATCTATTGACTCGTACTGATAGTATCCTTACATTTAAATCCTAAACTACCGCTTTCTATGTCGTAAATTAACGGGTGATAAAATTATCCCGTTCAATGCTATAAAATACAAAACATCTCGCCTGCAGAAATCGTTGTGTGACTTAATAGAATAGCTTGTTATTTTTACTGATAAAATTAGCTTATCTGTATGTGTGTAAAATTAATCCCATTTTTCTTATTTGGGACTACCATTTCAACTTGCTTGATTTCAGCCTCCTTGATCTTTTACCGAGAAATTATGCTCATTTTACCTCGCTTATTGTTGTATACAAAATATAATGTCTCCTTTTGTTATTAAAGAAGATAGTCTTTCTTAAGTTCGAGTATGTGCGGGAAATTTCAAATAGATTTTCTCGCTCAGTACTCACTACCAGTCATTCAGGACTCGTATTAGATGTACAAAATGACGCATTCATATTCCCTTTTACTATAAAATCTATACTATGGGCGAAGAAGAAAACAAAATAACCCATTACCAGGGTTATCTTTAAATAAATCGAAAAAAATATTATCTTCAAAGAGTTTAAACACTCATTCTAAATGCTGCTCACGAGTTTAAAAATCCAATGTAACTTATTTACTGCATTTGTTTCTCAACTACACATAATTATACGAGATGAAAGGACAAATGTAATATGCGACTCTTCTACAAATGCAAAAATGTATACAATGCAAAAATGTATACAATGCATAAGCGTCAGATCCCAATACATTATTATACACAAAATAGATACCCCGTTAAATTGTTAATTTTATTGTTTGTGTTTGTTTTTATCTTAACAAAAAAAGTTAAACATAAGAACACTCCAGATTTACAAAATAATTAAGTTGGTTTTTCATAAAGCATAATGCTAATATAATGTACATCTTACTTGTTCATGTGTTACATTGTCCAATATTGTAATTTTGTATCAAATATAAATGTGTTAATTCATGTGTGTGCGTGCACGCGTGTACATGGGCGTTGTAAAAATGTTTAACAAAACGATGAAAGAACATAAGGTTTCTGCAGCACACCTATTAAGAGACATATCTTTTACTATTTATACTCCTTTTTTTCGCCACTCGTCGTCATTCTAGTAGACCGCTACAAAAGAAAACCATTTTAACTTGCTATCAGTTACACTTGATAACTTTTTGGATTCATGCTATATTGATTGCACTGCCTACAAATTTATCTTATAACACCATTGGATCTGTCTGTTTCAGCTCCCAAGTTTACATATCCATCGCCTTCCGATTTCCGATTTTGGCTGCCTGACCTATTGTAATTTCTTTTTTAGAACTTATATCTCACTCGGATAAATATTTAACCTTAAATGCTTATCATAAACTAAAAAAATACCGCATTATTTACGTTTGCCAAATGCCAACTTTCTATTTTCACCTGTTTTTCATGTAAATATTTAACTTTCCATTTAATGTTCAAATAACTTCACTTTTTGTATATCTCTGCAAAATACTTTGAAAAACTGTCAGACATACTCAAAATATATTATCTCAAGTTACTCATTCATACATATATACATATATAAATATACATCCATATATATGTATATGTATATATACATATATCTTTAACCATATATATAATCATATATATATAACCATATATATATATAACCATATATATAACCATATATATATATATATATATATATATATATATATATATATATATATATATAACCATATATTTACATGTATACATAACCATATATATATATATATACATATATATATATATATATATATATATATATATATACTGGGTCAATCGTTTATTGCAGATTAGCAATATATAAATATTTCACAGAAATTACGTCAAAAAATGTAAATTATATCATTAATCGATCTTATTTAAGGTTTGTTATCTCCTAAAATGTGATTCAAATACATGGGATATTCACGAAGTTATGGCATGTTATTCTTTATCGAAGAGTTTCTGTTGTCTATCGCTTTATTGCAGGTATCTTCAAATGTTTTTGGGCAAATATACAATGTCTTATCTTGCAAACTTTACTTTCTATTATAGTTTTATCTAAAATATAATAAAAAATCATATCGGAGCTATGGGCCCTATATAAATAAATTATTTATCGACATAGCTACCATTCTTTAACTAATTAAAAGAACATCTTGTCCTCCGAGGAAGTAAATAGTTTTACCTGAAAACGAGTTATGACTCTAGCAACATCAACTGTGTTCCTCCACAAGGCATCCTTTTAAGTAAATTTATCTCCTTCTTCATAAACTCTTGTTTTTGATATTGACCAGAGATAGTCACTTGTGTTAAGGTCTAGAGAACACGATGGTATGGTTACGAGAAATCCCTCAGTAGATCCCATAGATTCAAGAGAGGATTCAGTCGCACCAAGAAGAATAGTATGATGCATTTTCATGTATAAAACTTATCGAAAAGCAACGTGGCAAATGATTATCCCCCCCCAAAAAAAAACCGTGTACACATTGCTGGTAAGCTTTGCACTCTTTGGCGCTCAGAATGTCCACCCAACTTATCCCCAATAACTTTCGGCCAAAACATGAAGCCTCATCCTCATTGTTTGCGATAAACTCTGTAAAAGGTCGGAGTTCCGTTCTGCTTTAAAACTTTTGTTCATGTATCTGGACCATCAAGAGTAGCATGGACCTCATCCCTAATTAGAACCTGTTGGTAATCAATTTTCATTAATCTGTGTACGAGCAATTCGTTTTTCCCTATGTTGTTAGCTCAATTGAGGTGTTAGAAGAGGTTTGATGTTCCTTGCAATCTCAGTGAACGTATTGTAGCAGGTATTGATCTTTGAGACATTCCAGCTTTTGCAAAAACGAAAGAACTAGTGCTGTGTGTGTTTCGGTTGTCGCCCATACGGGTTTACCGAATAAAATGATCTAAAAGGTTTATCTTGAAGCCCTTATTTTTCTGAATTTAATTCGTGTCGTTAAAGAATGCAGCTTAGGTTTTCAAATACTATTCCATCTTCTTGGCAACATTTTTGATGGACAAACCTTCTGCGAGTTCAGCAACTATGATTACCTTTCGATAACCTTTATTCGCCTGATTTTTGGCTTTGTAAGAGATCTGCTCTAAAGTGTCTTAGATAACAAATAAAATGCCATAACTTCGTGAATATCGCCTGAATTTGAATAACATTTTTGGGAATAACTAATCTTCAAGCAGCCATTTATGGTACAATGTTCACTTTTTTGTGACGTATATGTAGAGAAATATTGCTATTTAACTAATCTGCAATTAAGTTATTGACACAATTATATATAAATATACATATATATATATATATATATATACGCAAATATGCATATAAACGTGTACTAATAGCTATTACGTAACGCATTCATATTTCTAATGCCGTCGTTCGACCTTAGCTGGCAGATTTTTAAAAACATATTCAAGCTTTGAGTATATTTTTCTAAAAAAATGGCAGGGAGAGTTTTAAGCAATATGTTTTAACAAATATGCATATATATATTTATATATATATATATTTATATATATATAATACATATATATGTATATATACATATATATATACATATATATATACATATATATATGTATATATGTGTATATATATATATATATATATATATATATATATATATATATATTCCCATACATTGATTTATACAGAAATAGTTATCTGTTTAGTATAACATTTTTACGCAAATATTGCTCAAGTAAAAATCATGTAGCACATCTGCAGGAATATAATTATATATATTAGTAAACTAAATATTACCATTACATAAAGATAACAGACAAATTGATAGGGAATGTACTTAATGAATGTTAAAACAATATACACATTTGCTAGACTTTTTGCTAATGGATACAATTCTACTTCCCATTTATTATAAAGTGTGTGTTTTTTTTTCTTTTGGGATAAATAGAAACAAGTTATTCAATATTAATATCAGTACACGTAAAGGAAATTTATAGAAGTATGTACATGTATTGCTATAAGCAAGCTACATATTTAAAAAAAAAAGCCAATTCTCGTGGTCAGTAAAAAGCATATTTGATATGATATTGCCAATTGTTAAGTGTAATAAAAATTACAATGCAATATATAAAGAAAACGTAAACACAACAATGATATATTCTCACATCAGATTATATCCATTTGCCTGCTTTTAACTATTTTTCATTAATCCACACCAATTTACTCTTCATGATAAGACCCGCCTGCGCGTCGATGCATAGATAGGAAGTGTACAATTATTTGTCCCAGCCTTACTTCGCTTATGAGTATTTGTCATACTTTCTTCCTTGTTGAGATTACTAATATTAAATAAAGATTTTACCAATGCGCAGGGATTAAGAGTGTATTCGAGGAACTAATGTATTAGTTTTACTATTTTATCTTCTTGTAGCTGATTGTCTACTGAAAATTTAGATTTTAGCATAAGTATATGAGAGAACAATGTGTTGTTACTATCGAATGAAATGCTCTTAACATACGTACAATTCTCCAGTAAGTGTCCTAAGTTATAAAATTTTAAAATAGCTTACATCTGTGTCAACTTTTTTGATAGAAAGAATTTATTAAAATAAAATCGGTATCAATTAAAAAAAACAAATATAATCGAAGGATATTTAGAAAACATATTTTTTAAGCATGGTAGTTTGTGAATATATGGTTCAATGACAGTTTTATTCATTTAGAATTACCTTAAAACTTCACCGTTCACTCATTTGTCGACTAAATTTCTAACAATTATTTCGGTGTATATATATATATATATATATATATATATATATATATATATATATATATATATATATATATATATATATATATATATATGTAGCTTTCACAGCTTTATTGTGAAAAAACGTCAATTTTTGTTCAGTAAAACAATAATCATGATGGATTTACTGGTTTTCAAAATCCAAAAAAAATAATTGTAAGAAAGTGAGACACGTTTTTGTATGACTGGATTATATAGCAACCAAGTTTCTTCAGCGACTAGTGTTGCTACTACTTAACCGTTTAAGCTAAAGAGAAGTAACAAGTGAAATAAGGGGACTGAAAGCAGACGGGACCATACATGGTTTAACACACACACACACACACACACACTATATATATATATATATGTATATATATATATATATATATATATATATGTATGTATAATGTTGATGGGGGTAAACTGATGAGGCGAAAATTAAACGCGAAGAACTTACTTTACTGGAACCCTGGAAAAATACAGGATTACAATAAAAAATATGAGCATGGAGAGTAAAGCCTATACATTGAAAAGGAAAGAACATAATATTTCAATAAAAAAATATAATGAATATATTACTATGAATATTGTAGCATTACATTCACTTTTTTTAAATTCAAGTTAACTTTATATAAGCAATTCCTAATTCTGCAATATTTTAGGTAATAATGTTATTATATTTATACTAGAATATCATGAAATTTTCTTTTCCATTGTTCAGCAAAACTATATTTCCTTTCATGCTTTTATTTTACAACTGTAATATATATATATATATATATATATATATATATATATGTATATACATATATGTATATATATAACAAATATATATATATATATATATATATATATATATATATATTTATACACATACACGACCCGGCTTACGTAATGTAAGATTAGCACTCTATGAGAATACAAAAATTAATATAAAGTTGAAGACGAAATGAATATATATATATATATATATATATATATATATATATATATATATATATATATATATATTTTGTGTACAGAAAGTTGTTAGTTGAGACAGGTCATTGGTACCGTCGGTTTCAAGCCCGATAATAAGGCCCGTTTAAGGTATCCTTATCGAGCTCTCTTCAGCCTATATTCGTCTATCTTATAACCGGAAGTGTGAAGTATATATACCTCGCGAGTCCACGTTCAAATCTCGTTTTGTTTAATCCCCCCCCTTTTTTTTTTTTTATCTATCTATATCTATATCTATATATATATATATATATATATATATATATATATATATATATATATATATATATATATATATATCGGGTAATGTAATACCTAATTTTCAACTTTGAATTATTTAAATTTAAGATCTAATTTCGAAAAAATGTTTTTTTTAATATATGAATCGATTTTAATTTGAACCCCATTTAATTTTAAAATCTCTTTCCTTATGTATAAAAACTTTAAAATCTGTATTGGTATCGGTTAAAAACTTAAAAATTCGTTTAATTATATCGAACATTTAAAAATTTCCAAAAATACGTTTAAAGTTTTAAAAAATATATTTTTAATTATATCGAATCACGTTTAAAAATTTCGAAATACGTTTAAAAATTATTTTTTAAAAACCCAAATCTTTCAAGGTTTGGGGAAGTGAGTATTTATCTATCCTAAGTGATTTCCCTAGTTTATTAACATTATTATATTTTTCTATAGTTTTAAATTCGAAATAGATTATAAATTACATTTATAAAATATTATATATATATATATATGACATTAATTAAAAATCTATAATATAATTGCGATTAAAATCCAAGTTTACCGACTAATTATTTATGTATTTACAATTTTTTTTCCTTATATATATATATATATATATATATAAAAAGAACATCTAAGTGTTGTTCTTTTCATTGATCCAATTTATTAGGAGACCCTTCCTTCTATGTATGCAACTTTTCAAAGCTTCACTCCTCACATTTAAACATTTTATTTTTGGGTCATGAATGGACCGGAGGATGTAGTACTTCTCTGCGTAGAGAAGTACTACATTTTTAATCTACGAAATTTTTAAACGTGATTCGATATAATTAAAAATATATTTTTTAAAACTTTAAACGTATTTTTGGAAATTTTTAAATGTTCGATATAATTAAACGAATTTTTAAGTTTTTAACCGATACCAATACAGATTTTAAAGTTTTTATACATAAGGAAAGAGATTTTAAAATTAAATGGGGTTCAAATTAAAATCGATTCATATATTAAAAAAAACATTTTTTCGAAATTAGATCTTAAATTTAAATAATTCAAAGTTGAAAATTAGGTATTACATTACCCGATATATATATATATATATATATATATATATATATATATATATATATATATAGATATAGATATAGATATAGATATAGATAGATAAAAAAAAAAAAAGGGGGGGATTAAACAAAACGAGATTTGAACGTGGACTCGCGAGGTATATATTAGGGTAGGTCGATTTTGGCATTATGACTAGGTCTATGCAGAGAAAGATGTTAAATAACATTGAGAATAACAACACAAAATATTTTTTTCTAAAACTCCATCGTTTTTTGCTAAAATGAATTTAAACATTGAAAAACTCAATATGTTGCGTCTATGTCGCCGGGTGCCGGTGTTAAATCAAAGAATAAGCATGTCATATTAATGCCGGTTTTGAAGAAAAAATACGAAGGGAGTATAAACAATACGTTTTTTTTTTTTTTTGTAATATCTATTTTATTTTTAGAAAATTAATTGAGTGTCGATATAAAAAGACACCCTGCAAAATATTTCATTTAAAATGAAGTAAACAACTAATAAACCGGGGCTTTATTTTATCCGGTTAATATTTACGTCTACACCGCCAAGTAATCGGTTTCATTTTCGTGTTCACACGTTTGTTTACTTTGTTAATTGGAGCTTAATTCAAATTTAGAAATTATTACATTTTGCATTTTATATCTTATCAAACCTTAATTATTTATTAATTTATTTTAAACCTTTGTGTTATTTAATTTAATAATTCTTTATTTAAAAAAAAAAAAAAAAAAAAAAAAAACATTTTTCTTCGCAAGGCTATTTCGGTGTGATTTGACTTGTTTTCATACTATTCGGTAAGTAAAACCATTATTATTTATTTTTTGATATTTACCAATTTTTCCAAATTTTAAATTTAATTCATAATTTCCATTGTTTAATTTCTTACAATATCATAAAATATTATTTTGCAGATATTTTTCTAACCATGAGTCGGAAACGAACTATTTCTACACGTAGTACTGATTCTACAAAATTTGCGGGCCCACCTTCTCCATTAAATACAACAGAACCCCCTACTTTCCGTCAGGTTATTAAATATGGCTATTACATGGAGAATTCTCACCCAAAGTTAAATAAATTTGCCCTTTCAAAATTAATGGCAACTGATGTTAAAGATATTTGGAAGGCAGTAAATCCCAGTTTGCCACTATTAACTGACAAATGGATTCTGCATAAATTGCAGGACACCTGCTTTAAAATAGCTAAGCAAATAAATAGAAACGTTTTATCCGCATATGCCAAAAGTCTGCTGGTCAATAAACTTGACAAATTATTTGACATTTCATCTTGTTCGTGTGACCTGCCAATTGCAAGTTGTCATGACAAAAATATTAAATGCAAAAAAGAAATCAAATATTGATTTAAAAACATTTTTTCTTGATAAGTCCAAAATTGACAGAGAAAAAGAAAGATCAAAAAACAATGCCTATCAAAAACATAATAAAAAAATTAGAAATCTTGTCTGCATTGGTGTTGATGGGAAGCACGACAAAGACACTTTATTTTACATGGAAACTGTCGATGAAAAAGGAAACAAAAATCGAAGAAAAGCTAAAGGACAAGAGCATCACTTGACATTAACAAAGGAGATGGGTTGTGGAAGTAAGGGGGAGTATCTTACACATAGAGTGATCCCTACTGTTGGAGCAACTGGTGCTGTTCTGGCGGATGAAGTTCACAAAGTTCTAGAACAGTATGAGAGTGTCAATACTTTAAAGCTGTCCTTTTAGACAACACAAGCACCAATACTGGATGCAAATCCGGACTAGTTTCCTCACTAGAAAACAAGCTTCATAGAAAAATACATACCATTGGCTGTTCTCTACACCAGAATGAGCTTCCTTTTAGGGCATTATTTAAATCCCTTGATGGAAGTGCACGAAGCCAAACATCATTTACGGGTCAACTCGGAAAATTATGTGCCAACAATTACCATCATTTACCCCAAGTTGATTTTTTACCAGTGAGTAGTCCTCTAGAGGGCAGGTATTCTGAACTAACAGAAAATGATCTCACTGGTGACCAAAGACTACTTTTAGAGTATGCTGTTGGTATTTCAAGGGGTAAAGTAGACCCTCAGTATGCAGCATGGAGGATCGGACCTTTAAATCAGGCAAGATGGCTTACTCTGGCAATCCGATTAATGTGTATGTGGACCCGTAAAATTTATCCATCTGAATTGACCAGAAAAATGCACCAGCTGATTAGTTTTATTGTAGAGGTTTATGCAGTTAACTGGTTTGAAATTAAACTGGATAATAAATTTCATAACTTGCAAATGTATATTTTTAAAATGATTGGGCAAATAAAAAAGCAGCCTCAAGAAATTCAGGAAATTGCTTTAAGCAATCTTCAGTTTAATGCTTTTGCCCTTTTGCCAGAGAATATTCTGTTCTCTATGTTAAAATCAGATGAAATGGAAGTGAGAGAAGAAACTATAAGAAGAATTTTAACCATTAGGTAAGTAAACATTCATATAAAACTGATCAAATTGTTTATTTCGATTTATACATCCATTTTCAATTATTAAATTAAAAAAAAAATTAATTGAAATAAAAGTTGTGTTCATTTGTTCAAGTCAAAATTATTTGACTTCTCTTTTCTTTTTCAGGAGTGAGGAACCAGTGAAAAAGCGTTTAAAAAAATATCAACAATAAATTTTGACGCTTTACATTGGTCAAATTTGATAGACCTTTTTCAAAGTAGAGTTTCAGAGCCAGCACTAACTGAAGAATTATCAGATGATGACCTTCAGGAATTATTGATGAGTGACTGAAAGCCAGAGTTACCTGATTTGCCTGCACATTCACAAAGTGTGGAAAGGGCTGTAAAATTGACATCAGAAACCTGCCAATCAGTCTATGGACTTGAAGCAAGACATAGACATATAATTGCTAAGATTTTATGCCATGAAATGAGGCCATTTTTTGCTTCAAAAGGATCCTATAGGGAGAATTTTTATATCATGGTAAAAAAAATAGCTTTTTACTTGCCAATTGTTTTGTGTTTTTATACAAGCATAGATAACTGCCTAGAGATAGGTAAATAATTTGTTTTAGGTTTTATTTAGACTTTTTTCAGACAGAATAAAAACTTCTTTTTTTCACTGATAGTAAAAAGAATTGAATTTTGCAGTTATAAAACAAAGTAAAATGCAGCATTTATATAATTTTGTAATTGCCGCCACCTCAAGGGGGGGGGGCAATTATAATTTTGTTTAATATTTAGCACATCAGTCATAATATAGTTTATTTAAATATATAAAACAAATTGTTATGATTGAAACTGCAAAATGCTAAATAATTTCATACAAATCTTTCACAGATAAGGATTTTTTTCCGTGTCTCAAAATAGACGATCTTTAAAATCAAATTAGCATCCGATGCCTGATGTTAGAAACTTAGTTTTTTTATATTTGTACTCCCCATATGTTTGTGCAACTTTCTCTGCTTCAACCTTTTACATTTTCCCCAAAAAGTTGAAAATCGACCTACCCTAGTATATATACTTCACACTTCCGGTTATAAGATAGACGAATATTGGCTGAAGAGAGCTCGATAAGGATACCTTAAACGGGCCTTATTATCGGGCTTGAAACCGACGGTACCAATGACCTGTCTCAACTAACAACTTTCTGTACACAAAATATAAGTACGCTCTTAAAATTTGGATTTTCCTTTTAATTGAGCACTCTGCTGGAATTCTTTTTCCAAAAAAACTAATCATATATATATATATATATATATATATATATATATATATATATATATATATATGTATATAAGTATGTATATAAATATATAAATATATATATATATATATGTTATCACGCTTTATATATAAATAAATGTGAATATTTGACATCTTATTCACAAGCAGACAATTGTCTATACGTAATCCTCTTATTCTGTGTAAACTTTTGGAAAATCCGGCTTATTATATTTACCAAATATTTAATTGAATGCTGAATGTGTTATCTATTTAAAATAAGTAAGCGATTTTAATGCACTTTTGAATTGCAGCTTAACAAGTGCCATCTTAATAGTAACACACATGCCGCGTGTTGTTTCCTCATATACTAAAATGTATTTAATAAATCCTATACGACATCCTACAATCAGATAAATGTATTAATTATTTGATGTATGCCTCAGTTTATTTTGTCGGTAATTTAGTATGGTATACGAATATAAGTTCCCCTTTTAGGGGTTTAACCCAAAAATCCAATATTAATGGTATACAGTAGTTAACGATGTGCTGTATTTTACAAGGTTTAAAGTAAATAAACTAATGCTCTATGTGTCAATATAAAATATTGTATCTGATACGATTGTAATCAATCTCGTTCTTGTTCATAATCATCAAATCTCTTTCTTAGATAATATTTCAATTTTAGGTTGATTTACACGAGTGGAAAATGGAAAACGTCATTAACTTCGGAAAAAAGTTTAACAAGTCCTACTCAAGTGAAACAATGAAGCATAGAAGAATTGCTTCTATGAAATGATTATCGTATGCTCATCATTCTGCGTCGTCTGGAGAACTAACAATCTTATCAATTATTGGGTACTTCTTTCTTCATAAAGGTTTTATTAGATGGGAATATGTCCCCGCCGATCATTCGCTCCGTAAACACTTATCAGACTACATTTCCCCAAATCTCGATATATTTCTTATTTTTTCTCGATAATTGGATTAATAATTTTAATAAAAAAACAAAACACTTGTAGAAAACAGTTGGTGACACTTGGGGAAAAACACTTGAAGACACTTGGTGAAAATTGCTGTTAAAAGTCAGTAAGTATCTACGGTTATTGCATTGTTAGGAGAAACAGTTATCTCAAAATACGATTACAAAACATCTTTTAACTAATAATATTCAGTTTGAACCAGATGCAGCCAAGAAACATACGGACGGTATAATTAAGAACAGTTAAATAAATTCTGGAATACAACATGCGGATTAAAAGAGTTAAATATGACAGTGAAAAACGTAATCTATGATTAAAACGAGTTTTTTCACAAAACCTGAATTTTATCTTCCACGCAAATTATCAGAAGACTATGGCTGTATAGTTGTTTTGATTTTTATTTTACTTTTGAAAACGAGAAAACTGTAACTTACTAATCTCTTTGAGTATGGGTTTGAAAGGCACTACGACAGTACACATATATGTGTAGAACATGGTTAAGATATTTTATAAGCCTAAATAATACAAATCGACATTTTACTTATGTCCTATTCAAGTAAATAACATTGTGTTCAAGAGAGGGAAACAATATTAAAAAAACTGTAGTGTTTAGAAATTAATTGCAATACATCGAGGGGGTCAGCTCAGAGGAAAACGGTCTCAGTAAGAGACAATATAAAATTTATCACTGCTTCTGAAGCCAAAGCTGGGTATCCTTTAATTTGAGACCTGACGCCGAGATCTGCTTGCACACACAGGATCTGCCATCGGCTACATGATTTCAAAGATGTGATGTGACCTTAAGTTGGCGTTAATTGAAATCACTCTACAGATATAACCGTAGCCGGACACTTTGTTGAGCTGTGCTCTCAAGCATTGGGCCGTTCCGATTTGCATATTGAGGATTCAGGCAATTGTACTGTTTTTATGACCTGGATGGTTAGATAGTATAAATTTTAGCTCTGCGAATCTTCACTCTTGCTCGTTGAACATAGTGTACTTTTTTACATGATAGAAGGCTACTATTGCTCGTGGGGTGTTCACAGAAATGTTCAACTAGTAGATAGTTTTCAGCAAAAAAGGAAAATCGGTTTATATATAACGGAATGAATTTTACAAGAACATGCCCCCTTTTCTTGTAAGTAAAAATGAGGTAGGATAGACCGAGAATTCGGACCTGGAAATCTAGGTTTAGAATTAAGATTCAGGAAATAATTCCCATTGTTTAGTTATTATGTAATAGCAGGTATGTTTGTTTGAAAAGGAATTTGATGATTCAATTTTGTTTATGAAAATTGAATCGAAACAAGATCATTTAGAAAAATGAACAATATCAAATTTAAACATATTGAAAAATAGGTTAGGCCCAAAATAGGTTAGAGAGTTATTGTTTGCAGACATGTGTGAAAAGTGCGTGTAAGTTCAGGACCACTTGATTCGAGCACGTTCTTGGACATAAGGCGAACGAGACAGGTGAGTAATGTTCATGCCAAGGGATCGATCAATCACGTTTTTGGACATGCGATGACGTCATGGCTGAGAAATGAATACTTAATATAGCGCTAGTTTTAAACAGAGTCCAAGACAGGAGAGAGAGAGAGTCGCGTCGAACGAATCCCCCTTTGGGAGCGAAGGGTTAGAAGTTGTAATCATGTAATGTCTGTGAATTTCTGAATATCTTCATTGAGCGATCAAAGAAAGAAAGAAAGATCATCATTTTGAACTGCGTATTGTGTTTTGTCATTCTCAACAAAGGAAGGTAATGTGAAATTGTATTTATATGAACTTTGTTCACACACTCATCTTGATAATGAACATTATATAAACCCCATCTTTAAGTAATGTGTCTCTCCATCATCTTAAGTAATGTGTCTCCCTTTTTATCAAGAAGCAATGAATGCCCCCTCCTGTGATAAAAGAACTGATAAATCATCCCTATCCTTATATATGTGTTAAGAAGAAATATGTTATAATAACCGACGACTGTAAACTGTATAAATGTCTCTTCTCGTCTATCTATCCCCCCTCATCTAATTGTATTACAAGTCCCCGTCACTCTTTAAAATGTAACAGATATATGTCTCTCTGAATATGACCCCTACGCAACAATAATATGTCTTTGTTTTTCAATGTGACAATTTAATCTTTCTACTCTCTAAGAAAATGGAGTGTTTCCTGTAATGCCGCGTATTTCTGCATTCATGATAAACATCACGTTAATTTTATATTACTGATGGAAACAGCATTATTCCTGAATACCTCACAGTCATTCGAGAATTGAATTTGATAGGCATGATATAGAATGAGAAAGCAATCCAACGTTAGTGAGGCCTCAGTTTCAAGAAGAATGTCAAACATCTGTAGATCATGAGACACTGACAGATAAGTAACAACACTCTAAAATTATGTAGGTTAGTACTGCATTTCATACTTGACTTGGAAATGTGCCAAACGTCGCTAGAATGGGGGCTACGGAATTAGATATTTCCGTAATTGTAGTTTGTAATATCGATGCTCATGTGCGCTATAAAAATTTGAAGTGATTCACAAAGCCTGCAATAATGAGCAAGAACAACGTCTTAAACTCAAAAGTTGATCTAAAAAAAATACGAGCATTTAAATATTCGATTGTTCATAATAATAATAATAATAATAATAATAATAATAATAATAATAATAATAATAGTAGCAGTAGTAGTAGTAGTAACGGCGGGAGGGGACTAGTTGTGTAGAAGACTGTGAGAATGACACAAATAAAACAAGAAAATACAGAACAATGAAAAAATAAGTATGACAATTATAAACACTGTAAAAATAAACAAATCACAAACAGAGGAAGAAATAGAAAAAATTGAGAACAAATACGCAGAACTGGTAAGAGAGGCGATGATGACAGAACATCAGGGAAATTTGAAAAAAAAAATGGGTAAAATGTAAAACAGAGCTAAAAAGACAACGCGAATACCAATAATGAAAACAGCTAACATATTTAGAAACACCTTGGAATGCAGAGACAAATACTCATGAGCCACATGCGCGGGCCAGAACAACTAATGCAGAAGGAAAAATTCAATAAGCCTTAAATGAAACCAAAAACATTAAAGCTGCATATCTATGAATGCTGTATCCTCTTATCAATCCGATCTCCTCGCATTGGCCCATTATCGTGCCACCACAAGAGAGTGATGACAACTGCCCTAAAATTGTCAAGAAGTATAGAAAGGCTGATGATAGAGCACTTACCAGACCTGCGCTGGAAAAAGTACAAAGAGAACTGGCTCTTCCAGTGGAGACCAACTCCCGCTGGAAATCTTGGGAGACTTGTTTGTCACTCAGCCGCTAGGCAACGCCACCGATTGTGTTTAATGATTAATCATTGATGCCATATGTAAGACCTCCTTCTGAGCTCATAATATTAATAATAATAATAATAATAAAATAATAATAATTATAATTATAATAATAACAGTAATAGTAATAATAATGGTAAAAATAATAATAGTAATAATAATAATATTAAGAATAATAGTAATAATAATAATAGTAATTATACTAGTAATAATAATCGTAATTATAATAGTAATAATAATTGTAAGAATAAGTATAATAATAGTAGTAATAATAATAGTAATAATAATAATAGTAATAATAAGAATAAGAATAATAAGAATAATAATAATAACAGTAATTATAATAGTAATAATAATGGTAATAATAATAATAATAATAATAATTATAATAATAATAAAAATAATAATAATAATAATAAAAAAAAATAATAATAATAATAATAATAATAATAATAATAATAATAATAATAAGCGACCGCATTACAATATTGTGTATCGTAATACAGTTAAAAAAAATTTAAGGTTGTAATCCAAAGAAAAACAATTGCGAATTTTCCCCAGATATTTTTGTTGAAAGTGATAATGTATACCTATTGTGTGATATAAATACCGCATGTGACAATGCGATTAGAACATGAACACATCCTTTAGTATTATTAGTAAAAAATAACCCAAGTCAATGATCAGTACGAGCTAACGTGAATCAGGAAAAAGCAATTTCCAAAAGTAGCAAAACTTGAAAAGGTCGAGAAAAAGATTGTCGAAATTTAAGACGGTAGACGTTGTATCTTTTGTGATAGTAGTCTTAAGGAGTGTGGCAAAACAATTTTAAAATTGATATAGGGCAATTGAGGTCAATTACAATGCTGGAATACGTCAAAAGGCTGGTTTGTTGCAACCTCCTGATCTTTCAAAAATGCTGTAAGACTGATTAATTAGCCTATGGTCATTTGTTTGGGTCTGGCTAGCAGTATTAAATTGGCAATACTAACAGTCAGACAAAAACGTAAATACTATTACTACTACTACTACTTCTATTACTGTTGCTACTACTTATAATTATTATTATTATTAGTAGTAGTAGTAGTATAACAATTTTTCTAATTATGTGCATGATTGTTGCTATTGCCGATTTTATGCTTACGTTGTTTTTATATTATTATATTATTATTATCATGATTATTGATAATAATGATAATATTATCATAGTAACATACTTTAGAAAAAGCCTAAACCACGTACGTGACGTAAGAGAACAAAAAACGTCGGAAAAGTTATAATATCCTTCACAGAAACGATTTGAACAATAAGCACAACAAAACATCTAGAGAAAAAGTCGGTAGCAACAAAAAAAAAAAAAATTGGAGGATACATATACAAAATGGGCAAACACAAAAGATACAGGATTCTGAAAACAATGAAAACCAATTTTATAAACATGTAAACCACGGAAGAACGGAAACAGAACAATTGATTCCGGCACAAACAAAACTCTACTGCGAATATCGGCTACGAAATATCCAGCGGCTAAAAGACATCAACGAACAGTTACAGCAAATCGAAACAAGAAACAGAAAAGGATATTGCCTAGGAAATACTCAAGAAAATCCTGAGAAAATATGGTAAAATGCAGAACACGGGGGCAGAATGAAATGCACGCATACTGAGTCATAAAATCTTCGGAATGGTATGAATGTTTAAAGTCTAAAGATTCATAATATATAAGCCAGGCTGGACGAAATGTGTAGGACTGCATTAATACAAAACAACGTTGACCTTCAAACGCACTTTACAACTAGTAGATCCGTAGCTGATAACTTACACGTGGAAAATTCTAGGCGGAAAACGATGTAAATAAATTACAACTATTTTAATAGCATTGAATATTTCCTAACCTTTTTCATTCAAATAGGGGTAAAAGAACGAATGCATATATAGAACAAAACATAAAACTATCATCAAAAAGTTAGAAAGCAAAAAAAATTGTTATATAGATCGACTAAGAAAAAACATATAAATTCCTTTAAATGTTCCTACAAAATTCTTAAGAATGTTCAAAATTTCAGATAACATTATAAATCGTAAAACATAAACACCTGGATAATAAAGGGAAATGGATATAACAGTTAAAGTTAATTTGTTGAAAATAAATTTTATCTATGAAAGATCAAGTGTTTCAACGAGAAACATATTATGTAAGAGAATAGGATAAAAGTCATACGTGTGAAGAATGTAACATAATCGCATAATGCTTATCTAATCTTGCAAATAAAATTTGGAATAGACTAACACACACCCATATATATATATATATATATATATATATATATATATATATATATATATA
Source organism: Euprymna scolopes (assembly GCF_053919585.1). Classification (NCBI taxonomy): domain Eukaryota; kingdom Metazoa; phylum Mollusca; class Cephalopoda; order Sepiida; family Sepiolidae; genus Euprymna; species Euprymna scolopes. Next base: position 50,117,447 of record NC_136485.1, read on the forward strand.
TATATATATATATGTATATATATATTAATAAAGAACAAATATATAAATAAAGCATTAAATCATATTATTCTAATATTAAGCAAATTATTATTAAAAGAGATGGATGTGAAAAGTATAATAGTCAGCACAAATTATCTATTAACAAGATTTCATTCAAAACTAATCAAAGTAATGTATTCCAATTATAGTTTAGACAATACAACCGCTTGGATATAAAAAAAAAAAACACCTGATAAACGTTTTAAGAGGAACATAAAAAAATGTATATATTTCTATTTCTACACCGGAATAATACTAAATAAACATGAGGAAACCCAAGACTTTTCTGCATAACAGTCACACATACATACACACAGAAACAAGTCCACACAGATACCCCCACGTTATATATATATATATATATATATATATATATATATATATATATATATGTATATATATATATATATATATATATATATATATATATATATATATATAAAGCGTGTAAGGAGGCAATGAAAAAAATTAAATACAGTGCTCGATCGTGGTTGTGAGAGGGACAGATACAATATTTATTTCAAAACTATATATACATATTTCAAAGTGGTACCAGTGGTTGCATTACGTTGAGCGCAATGAAACCACCAGTGCGTCTTTGCAATATGTAAATATTGTTCGAAATATATATATATATATATATATGTGTGTGTGTGTGTGTGTGTGTGTGTGTGTGCGTGCGTATATAAAAATATGCGTCCATATATATATATGTATATAGAAGTATATAAACATATACATATATACACACACATATATATATATATATGCATATTTTTATATACACACACATTCAGATACAAACGCACACATGGATATAGCATATGTGAATGTGTGCAAGTGTGCGTGTGTACAGACATGCAGCTGATAGCACCATAAACTAAGACAAACAAATAAATGAAGAATGCAATCAGAGACAGAAAATTGACGCCAGCCCTCTTTCATTCTCTGCGCAGCTGTTGTTTCTTTAGATAAAATAACTGTCATTTCCTTCGCATTTATTTGGCAAATACATTTCGCCATACCGGATGTAGACTCTTAAGTTAAAAAATATACAAGATAAAAAAAAAAAACAGCAGTTTATCTCTTGTTACACACGATGTTACGCAGGAGCGCTTATGTCATCACAAGGACAACATGCCTAATGAAACGACATTCAGAATAATATTCGCCACTATTATTATTATTATTATTATTATTATTATTATTATTATTATTACTATTATTATTATTATTATTATTATTATTAGTATTATTATTATTATTATTATTATTATTACTATTATTATTATTATTATTATTATTATTATTATTATTATTGTTGTTGTTGTTGTTGTTGTTTTATTATTTAGTATTACGGGAGTTTAACCGGGCACTACCTCATCAATTTGTTTTTTACATTCTATTATTTTTTATGCTTGATCTGGAGTTATTAATTTATTTATTCTGCATAATGAATAATTGTAGTGTAAAAATACTAACGACAAATATATCATAAAATATGTGGCGGAAAACAGTATATTTTTTTTAAAAGGTTTAGAAGTTTTCTTTGGTTCCCAAATCAATGTTAGATTGTCTAATATATATATATATATATATATATATATATATATATATATATATATATATATATATATATATATATATATATATATATACATATATATACATATATATATATATATTACATATATGTATATATTACATATATATATTTATATATTATATATATATTACATATATATATATTACATATATATATATATATATATATATATATTACATATATATATATTACATATATTATTATATATAACAATATGATATAAATGCGGGGGTGCCCCAGGGTTCTACCCTTGGGCCTCTATTGTTCCTGATATTCATAAATGACCTCCCCGACAACATTGCCTCTGGGATGGGTATATATGCTGATGACACTACACTCTATGGCAGGCACGACAGGAAGACGAATGAACACATTTCTAAAGAAATGGCAGAAACACTAGAGGAAGACCTCCAATCTGTAGTGGAATGGGGACAAAAGTGGCTGTTCGCGTTCAATGCTGCCAAGACTAAACTAGTTTCATTCAATAATTACAAGAAATCCTCTCTACCACCCATAGCAATGGCCAACGACTTTATCTGAGAGTCCATCTTTCAAACTCCTTGGTCTAACCTTCACAGGAAACATGAATTGGAACAATTACATTGAAGTCATTGCCAGGGCCGCTGCAAGAAAGGTGGGCTCTCTCTACCGTGCTAGAAATCTACTAACACCCGAAAGTATCCTGTACCTCTATAAGGCCACTATTCGCCCATGTATGGAGTATTGCTGCCACATCTGGGCTGGTGCATCTGCTACTAGTCTCTCGCTCCTTGACAAGGTTCAAAAGAGAGTCGCAAACCTGATAGGCCCTGAACTGGCATCTAGGCTTCAGCCTATGTCCCATCGACGAAATGTTGCATCCCTCTGCCTTTTCTACAAGTATTTTAGTGATGAATGCTCTTACGAACTGCAATCACTTGTGCCCCCACGACATGTGCACCCTCGACAAACCCGACAGGCTACTAAATCCCACCCCCACACTGTAGAGATCCCTAGATGTAAAAGATCTTTTTACTCCAATAGTTTCTTCCCCAGAACCGCTAGACTCTGGAATTCCATCCCAGGTCCCTGCTTCCCCAACAGTACTGACGTGCAGAAGTTCAAGTGTAACGTGAACCGACACCTTGCTACCCAAATCCCTACATAGTACCCCAGTAGTTGTTGCCCCTGATAGTAGCCCCCTACACCAAAGTGGCAATTTGCCTTGTTTGGGGTGAAAATGTAATTAAAAAAAAAAAATATATATATATATATATATATATATATATATATATATACATATATATATATATATATATATATAGATAGATAGATAGATAGATAGATAAATGTGTAAGAGGAAAAAAGAAAATCCAATTCCACTAATTTAAATAGACACCACACAGACCGTTAAAATAAATAAATTACCGCGTCCCAACAATTTAACCCTAATACACGTACCCCTTGATCTCAATACTACGTTAAAGACCATATACAATCTTATATATCATACTATATATAACAAGCTTCTCCTTATTTATTTAGAATTCAAAAAAGTTTCCCCCAACATTTCATAATATCTCTTAATCTTTTTCGTCGCTATTGAACAAAGATAGAGGGCGCATCCTCCCCATGCTTCCTAGCACCTTCTGTTCTCTTTTGATGAGAAGCATTAGGCTTCGAAATGCCCTTTCATAAAGAGTGCCTTCTATCTCCCCAAGTCTGTCTGTATTCCATTATTCAATAAATGATCCATTCTATATCTTCCAATATATAGTTTTGTGCGTACATTTCATACTCTTGTTGTCCTATATATATATATATATATATATATATTATTCTATATGCATTTATCAATATATTACATTATATATATGTATATGTATCTGTATATAATTATAGATATAATTATATGTATAATTATATATACATAATTATATATATATAATTATATAAATATAATTTAAATATATATATATATATACATATACATATATATATATATATATATATATATATATATATATATATATATATATATATACTGCAAGCTTCCCAGATATTGATTAATGCTGATTTCACATTGATCATTCCACTCGGATGTGTACCAGCGTTATACGTTTTTATTTGATATATTTTAATATTTTTTCCTCATCCTTTTAATTTTCCTTGATTAAACTAAACAACAATAATTCATAATGGATTCTTTTTCAACTTTCATCATAAGCTACGTACAGTTGGTAATGAACCTTTAGTATTAATTTTTAAGAACGTCTACATCAACAAAATGTTGAGCGTGACACCTAACAGGTTTTTAAATGTTAAGTTTTCTAGGGTTTTCTATGCGTTACCAACGGACACAAAACTAGGCCTGAGAATATCATAAGCTTAAGTGCAAGAACGTTGAACTTTTGCCTCTGAGATTTTCTTCTAGACAAAGCAAAACTTAACTTTTATCGGGAATTGTACACGGTTGAATTGAAATTACCTATCAGCACGAATGAGGGGAATCCGGAGTATTAACACGTTTTCACGTTTTCAATTTCCAATTATTATAATGGCTCCCACAAAATTAGATTTCAAAGATTTAATTTATATCCCATGCAATTACACAGTTTACGTGGATTAAAATTTCTTAATGACATAACCGGAGATTTTTACTATGATGATGATGAGGCATTCCATGCGATTTTATTTAATTCGACAGGAAATTGTGCTTCCTTATCTTTTATAATAACATAATTAACGGAATGATGACTCATGCACAAAATTATAATTAATCACATCAAAAAATTTTATTAACGATTACTGTTTCTTGAAGAAATCCAACTTTGCCAAACATTTCTAGGTACATCAGGGAAAATCTTAGTCATCAGGTCACCAATGAAATTTATCTTCTAGCGACATGAATATTTGTGCAACTGGAGATCTCTATTGTATGTTATTGAACCAGTACCAATTAAGAGTTGGTAATTGTAAACAATTACTTTAGACTGATCATCAAATAAATGTGACCTCATATTAATAGATCATACACCAAGAATATTGTTTAACTCAAATCTAAAACTAAAAGCGTAGTTACCACGAACTATTAAAAAAGTACCGGCTTTCGATATCAAATTTTACATGGAAAGAAAATATTTGGGACCGTATCAAATGTTCGGTTCCCAACAACATATTGTTTGATATATACACCATTATTGCAGATTATAATGTTTGTTATACCTACATTCTTGTTTTCCATTCCAAAGCTTATTTATAGTGATATAATAATAACACTTTTAGAATGTATAGTTCTGGTGTAGGATGGTTTTGAAATATCGTGTAAAAGGAATATGATAATATCAAAAATATTGCAGAGATTGGCTACTGCCGCTTGATATATCTTCCGACACGGGCTGGAATAAAATGAACTTGTTAAAACTTATTGTTTTTGAGTAAATTCAGATGTTTTTTTTTGGAATTTCGTTTATAAATAATAGGCAGGAGAATTGCTGTTTATGTTTGAATGGTTGCCTTCTTCTCAACTTTTCATTTATTGATTAAGTCTCGAGACAGTTAAAGAATTGTAAATATCGACCTGATAGTTTTTAATGCATGCTGACAATAAATATCACAATTGAATTTGGGAAAAATACGTCGATTTCCAGAGATGCTTACTTTTGATATCCAACAGAAAATCTCATTTAATATCTGACAGCCATTTTTTACTTCCTTACCGATTAGTTAGTAATGTACATGTGTGTAACTGAAACAGACGGCAAGGGTAATATTTTTACCCTTACTATATAAAATCGGATGTATATTCTGAAAACTGTTCTAAGCATTGCGAGGTTTTCGATGTTCAATCTTAAAACCCGTTTTTACATAGAGAGGTTCGTGTGTATTTATTCCGAGAGTCGTTACACATGCGCATTACAAATTCCGTGGTTGTGAAAAAATGGCTGCCAGGGATTACATTATATTATACATCCGAAAAGAAATGTGTTCATATCTGGTAAATTATTATCCACACAAATTTTACCGTAATATTTGTTTTCAGCATGCACTAAACCTTATAAAAATCGAGAGTCCGTATGCGAATGCTGAGTTGTTGTTGATATAAATAAATACCGATATATGTGTATTTTCTCAGATAAACTAATTATTATAAAGTGTCATTGATATAATATTAAATTTCTCAAAAATTACTTTTTATTACTTACCCAGATTTTTATTTTTTAAATCTAATTTCCATTTAGTTTTATCATAAATTTCTTCAAATATTGAAATTCACTAAATGTGCAAGGACATTTCTCTCAATGAAAAAAAAGACAGTATTTAATAACTGTAAAATGTTGCATTTAAATTTTTATTTGTTCATCTAATCGCTTAATGAATGAAATATAAATTATATATAGAGATGTGTTTGTGGTGTTTATTAACAAAAAGAATAAGAAAAAATGTTTATAGAAAAAGAGTTAAGTTATTTAAAGTAAGGAAAAGCTATTTAGAGAAAAGGAAATATTTAATTTTTGTATTATTTTCATTTTTATAGTTTAATATAAAACAGGAACAATAATTTACTTGAAAGAAAAATAGCATTATTAAAGTTAGGTTAGACTATAAATATTTAAAATTAAAGTATCTAGAGCAATAGTTACGTATTACTTGGAGAAATAAACAAAAAAGAGCAACTTCAGAATCTAACAATTAAGCTTATCTATCCAAACTGTTCTTATAATTCGTCTCCTTTCGTGGAAGCTTTACATAAGAAGGGTATTAATTTAATATTAAATTTTGTCTGTGTTTATCAGGGATTTCTTGCAAAACATATTTGTTAAATAACATTTATCGCCTACAAATATTGTAAGAAAAAAGAAAAACGAGCTTAATTTCTCAAGCATGTGAATAACTACTTAAATTCCGCTTGCCATAAAATACATTTTAATATATTCAAAATTATGCCGATATTTGCATTTATTAATAAAACACATGATGGAAAATCTTAAAATCATAAAACAATATGGTAGCATCAGCTATAATCGAAGCAAAACCATTCAGAGTTACAGGCGCGTTCTCTATATATGCTCTTACTGAGGTTAATATAACAAAATCTACATATTTTTTTTTATAAAATTAACAAATGCGTTTCATTTAAGCGTACACAGATAAAAGTAAACATATGCCGGCCAGTTCCAATGAACTTTTCGCATATCAACTTATCGATATTTATCTGTACACATTATTTACCCGCTCAAACAAAGATTTTACGTGGTATACACTGTTCTTGGTGTATGCTTATTATTTCCTGTTAATTTCAGTTTAATGTTGACAGTACTTAAAGAATTTCATGGTTAATCTCTGCACCAACTTACATCTAGTGTTTGTTTTATATTGATTATATTAGACATGGTATATAGTTATGATTTTAAAAGTATAAAAAAGAATGAATCGTGTGCCACCACCGAAAATGTAAAACAAAACTTTTCGCTTACGATTTACATTTCCTTTTGACGTTAATGAGTTAGCTATGAAGACATGTTTTTCTGCAAGGTTTAGCATTAAATCATGAACCGGTAGCTATCGGATTATGCATGCATATTCGCCATACAACCGTTCTAACTTCACCTCGGACATTCTTTTTATTATTTTCACACTTTGCGCCCGGATAAAAACCAATATATAAAGTTTCGCATACTTATATACAAGTTCAAATACCTATATATGAAGGTTTATTCATGTAGACCAAAAACTGACCGATAAATTTTCGTAGGCAAACTTTCTAAACAAATACATGTACACATACATAAATATATTACAACTATGTTTGTGTGTATAATACACTTTTTACAGAAATATTTCACAAGAATAAATAATGTAGAATATCTGCATGAATATAGTTACACGTCATAGTAAAGTAAAGCTGATCATCGCATAAGAAAACCGAAAGAAATGAATAAGGACTTAATTAAAAGTGAATGATTAAAAGAATATGCACACTAGCTTGATCTTTTGCAGATGAATGCTAATCGACGACACACATATACCAAGTAGATAAAAGAACGGTTTTAATATGGATATTAGTGCACAACCACTTCAAATTTATATATATATATATATATAATTATATATATATTTGCATATATGTATGTATATATATTTGCATATATGTATGTATATATTTACATATATGTATGTATATATTTACATATATGTATGTAAATATAAGTGCGTATGTTTGTAGGCATGTATGTATGCATATGAGTGAAGTTTTTCTTTGTTGTGAGTTTACATACTTATCACTGTACGTGAAGATTTTACTTACCATCACATTGTAAATTCTTTCGCGTACATATAATCCTGTACAGTTAATTGCATTAAACTGGTGAATAAATTTGTTAAACACTAAATTTTTAAAATGTTTTGAGAGTGCATGATATTAATGAGGAATAAAAAAATCATTGCTTTTTATCTGCTATTTACAAGTTATTTTTAGAAATAATGTTGGCATAATTATTTCCATTTATAATTCTCGAAAAACCACCAACGTATTAAACGCCACACTAGATTTATTTATTGCCTTTATATGTCACTTAGAATTATTCCGATAAATTTGTTCTAATGAGGTGTCTAGACGATTAAAATCTAGTCCACTTCCCCTGAATACGTAATGTGTCACTGGTATTAAATCGGCTAATAGATTCTTGTGAATATTCGGGCCACATGTTTACCTATAAATATCTAAAAGTCTTATTACATGGTTATGTTTGATTTTTATACATAATAATCAACTGTGAATTATGTTAAGTTCTTTTCGAGATCAGTTAAAATATTATAATTTTCATGAATAAAATTTGAAAACAATTAATAGTTGTGTGTGCACTCAGCACCAACCCTATTCAGGGTTTAACCGGCTTTCACCGAAGGAGGAAATTTCATGGGAATATGCAATCCAGAAGCGGGCCTTAATCGCATGTATTTCCCCACTACGGTAGATGACGATGTTAGGTTTTTGCCCTTTTTTGCAGGGAGGTGTCGACGTCCTCCTAAATACAACACCTGGACTTCCTAAATTGGTAACCCATTTTAGTAATGACCAGGCTCAACTTTGCTTAACTTCGGTGATCTGACGGGAACCGGTGTGTCCACGTGATTATGCTGTATATAATAATTTAATAGAATGTACGATTACTGAAATAACAGACTTCATTTGATAAATATTATAATGAAATGAATATATATACATATATTATTATTACAACTAACATTAAATAATCATAATTAGTATGAATTCATCATACATCTTCAATTAGTACATATTTAGGTTTTGCAATACAATTTCAATAAACATTTTCAAATGCCTGCCCAGTAACATAAAATGAACAAGTAATCACAAAATAAACTCGTGAACTTTTCCTATAATGGACACTGGTTTTTATTGATAATCATTTAAAATATTATTTTTGTTATTATTCAATCAAATTTGTTTCCATCGGAGTAATTCACACCAACTAACAGAAATACTTTACAGGTAAGTCGAAGAATCATTCGCCTGTTTATTTCGCACTCCACCAATTGTTTCCAGTTCATGTAAATCTTAACGTATTTGAATGTAAACTGCAATGTAGACGATTATTTTTTTCATATTTGCGTTTTAATATGAACTAAATCCTCTTTATACAATAATATATATAATAGAATCTCTATATACTTGTTTGTATTAATGCATAAGTAAATATAGCTATGCCTGTTAGAGTTGCCGACTGTTAACGCGATGGCTGTACGTTCGATCCACGGCTAAGAAAACTGCTAGTCAAGCCGCACTAATGAGTGTAATTCAACGAAACAACACCATCTGTTGATTACTATATTAGTCCCCACCTCATTTTGTTGAGCACTATCGTTTATGTATTTCACCCGCTGCTTATTTAGAGATTAAGCGAACACTGCTATCCGTGTGTCTGTAAACAAATTGGCAGCGCGAGTACTGTTAAGCGATGGACAAGGGTTTATGTAATACGCATTCTATAATTTTTTGCGAGCACCGATCAATAGCCCTGCGTTTAGAGCCGAAAACTATCACCAGGAAGGTTGTAGGCCCGATGCATCGCTAAGAAATTTTGCTAGAATACCGTACTAAGGAGTTGTAATACCTGGAAACAGTATAGTGTGTAGATGACTATATATATATATATATATATATATATATATATATATATATATATATATATATATATATATATATATATAAAAACAGAGATGTGTGTGCCACAGACGATTTCTGATTGGTTAATCCAATAATCACATCTCCTAAAAAACTATGGTTCGTAGGCTCTTAATTTTACCATAAAATATTATGGCTTTATTTATTGTCCATCTTGGAAGGGTTTAATTTTTTTCTAACTTGTTTATTTACAAATTAAAAAAAATACGAATCTTACACAATCTTACAATCCAACCTACGACATCCACGGCCGCCATTCTGCTAGCCGCAGACACGTACACAACACGAAAACAATGTTTTGAAAATCTAGCAAAAATTAATTTTCCTTAAATTTTTCAATATTTAAAAATAAATTATGCCGGCTGATAAAATTTTTAAACTTTTTTTAAAGCTAGAAAGATAAAATTTAAAAATACTTATTTTTATGTAAAACGCGCGTTCCCTCGTGGTCTTTTCATTTCGGGTTTGTATATAACAAATAAATGTTATCAAAGGCAAGATAAGTTACTTTTCTACCAAACTGGATATCTTTTTCGTGTTTTTATTCAATGTAACACATTTATTCAGCTCGAAAAACGGGTTTGTATTACTGTACACATAGATTCGAAGAAGTTGATAAGATACGAAACAATACAGCACGAAAACACGCGCTCACACGCACACACACTCACGCCCACTACCGTCCTTGGCTACGTCACGTTGTTATGGCAACACGATAAATACACAGTAAATTTGATTTTCTTCATTTCTACGCAAATATTACGCAAATATAAATCATATAGATTATCTGTATGAATATAATTACACGTAATGGTTAAATAAAGATGATCATCGTATAAGAGAACCGAAAAAAAACTAATAGGGAATTTGTATAAAGTTGTATTTTCTTTATAAATAAATAGAAAAAAGGGGTGTTGATAAGACTATCGATACTTATACAGTTTAGTGACGACATTAAAAAATGGAAATATTGAAAAAAATGTTATTGTACGTAACTGTTATGGACTGAAGTTCCCCGAAAAAAAAAACTCACTACATTTGATCAAGTAGTTTTCTTCTTACAGCCAAAAACAATTATTTATCACGACGACGTCAACGTGGCCATTTTGGAAATGTACCTAGCAGAATACCTCCATTTTAGGCCAAATTTCTCAATCTAGCCTTTTTTTCTCGCCATATTGAGATGCGCACAACACATCTGCAATTTTTTTACGTTTTTTTTCTTTTTTTTTTTTTAAATCTGCAATTTTTTTGCGTTTTTTTTTTTAAATAAGAATACTATTGAATATGCAAAGAAATTGAGGAATGCAAAGAATTGAAGAATTTTTATACAAGATTATTTTCGAAACATGATCAGTTGGACACGCATGGATAACTTCGAAACATCGTTTATTTACTTCTGTTACAAATTAAAAAAAAAACAGCCCAAAAATGGCATCTGTCTTCGCAAAAAAAAAAAAAAAAATCTCATTCTGGTGGGGGAACAAAAAGGGCTAGATTGGCCGTAAATTGAGGTATTCTGCTATGTACGGCAGTTACCTGCCCTTGAGGAATTCCTGGGCCTGCAATAACATTTCCAAAATGGCCACGTTGACGTAGCCGTGATAAATCATTGTTTTTCGCTGTAAAAAAAAAAACTACTTGATCAAATGAAGTGAAATTTTTTTTCGGAAAACTTCAGTCTATCACAGTTACGCACAATAAAATTTTTTTTTCAAAATTTCCAATTTTAATGTCGTCACAAAACTGTATAAGTACCAGACTATCATTACACACGAAAAAATATAGATTTATTTCCGGGTAAAGTTCCCCCGAGTTTTCCTTTCACTACAGTAAATAATGGTCTTTTATTATATATATGGCGTACTATTATCCTTATATATATGATGTTTATGTTTTTATATATATATATATATATATATATATATATATATATATATATATATATATATATATATGTATAAGTGAGAGTGTATGTGTGTGTCTGTGTGTGTCTGTGCGTCTGTGTGCATTTCCCTACGCTAAAACTCTGTCAATTTTAAGCCTACAGATTCGAAATTTGATATACAGGGTACTGAGATTTGGGAAAATCGATGTGATAGGTTTTCGACAGAAATTTGGCGATTAAGTGGTCAATATTCGACAATTAGACATTTGAGAACTCTACCAAACTTCTCCTACAATTTAAGGTCTGAACACGTGATATTTTATATATAGATTCCTTGGACATGGATCTAACTTATTAACTTTACTTGATCCCTAAACAATAAATGTTAAGAGGTCATAATAGGGGTCAAAGTTTAAAAAAATTAACCTTTTTTCCCTCAGCATACACTTCAAAACACCTGGGCAACGCCGAGCACCGATTGCTAGTATATATATATATATATATATATATATATATATATATATATATATATATATATATATATATATATATATATATATACTGACATTTCAGCCAAGCATGTTTGGATGTGTATGTTGAGCAAAAAAAACATTCTTTGTTTGGGGCTCAAATCAAATTATTAAGTTAGATCAATGTCCAAGGAACCTATATCTAAAATTTAAAGGGGTTAGACCCAAAATTGGCAGAAGAGTTTGGTAGACTTTTAAAAGGTAATATCTTTGAACTTTTACCCGTTAACAGCCACATTTCTGGCTGAAAACCAATCACAAAGATTTTCCCAAATCTCAGAACCTGTATATCAAATTTCGAGCCTGAAGACAAAAAATTGCGAGAGTTATTGCGTAAGGAAATGTGCACACACATACCCACAGACACACAAATACACAGCCACATTAACTTTTATAGAAATATAGATGGATAGATTAAACAAAAATGTCTATGCATACATAAATATATATGGTAAAATGTTGTGCTTACTGTAAACTTGTTACGCAAATATTATGCAAGTATAAATCATGTAGAATATCTGCATGAATATAATTACACGGAATCAATCTACATATCTATTACAGTGAACGCGTCTATGTATCTGTGTGTCTGTGTGTATGTGTGTACATTTCCCTACGCAATAGCTCTCTCGATTTTAAGTCTACAGACTCGAAATTTGATAGACAGGTTACTGCGATTTGGGAAAGTCTTTGCGATCAATTATCGGCCAGAAATTTGGCTGTTAAGGGGTCAAAGTTACACGATTTGACCTTTGAGAACTCTACCAACCTCCTCCGACAGTTTCGTGTCTAAACTCTTGAAATTTAAGATATAGTTTCTTTGGGCATGGGTCTAACTTAATAATTTTATTTGGTCCCCAAATAATTAATGTTAGAGGTTATCATAGGAGTCAAATTTAAAAAAAAACTTGATAAAGTTCAAAATAGACTTCGTAGCCTCGTAGGAGATGCCCTTTTCTCTTCCCTTAAACCTCTACTCACAAAAGCGATGTTGCTAATTTGCCACGTCTTATTTATTATTTTTCTAGCAAGTCCTCGACTGAGCTTCAACCTATGCCCCCCTTCGCCAAACTTTCACAAGAAACGCTTGTCTAGCTGAAAACACCATCAATAATTCCCCACGCCCTTTATCTGATCCTAAACCTAAACGTAGATACCATGGCAAAAGCTTTTTTCTTATAACTGCACGTCATGGAACTGTCTTCTGTTTTCCTGCCTTCCAGCAAACTATAATCTTATTGTCTTCAAGTCCAACTTAAAGTACTTCTTTATGAGCCGTTCCACTTAAGTTAACAAATTTACCGAATTTCCATTACTAGCGATTACTATATTGTCCAATTGACTACTGTACACTATTCACTCTTATCCTCGATTGACCTCTGACCTTGATAAGTAGTTATTCCCATGTAAAAAATGTGGTTCAATTACTTCCTCTTTCTTTAATTCTTACTTTTGATAATACCGTTATGTGTTTACCGAATGGTCTTATTTAGTTCTAATCGCCTTCTAACATAATATTTCATCCTAAAATTTGCAATAATCTAAAGCTGATCCCCATTAGATATCTTGTTTGTATATAACACAAACAAATTAATTTAGTTTAATATTAAATACACTACTATTCTCAATTATTGTGAGTGTTTGTTTAACAACACATAAATGTTTCATGCTATAACTGATTCAAATCATGTTCTCGGATATATTTCTAGAATTTAGAATATTATATATTTCTAGCTTACATTGTTCGTCAATTACATTTATTTCCAAATGCATTACTCTTAGTATCACTTGGCACGAAGAACACATTTCTGTAGGAATCTGAATTTTCGAACACATGTTTGTTAATATATAATGATGAGAGAAACTATTGACCTATTTTGAAAACCATTGCAGTAATGTGGGCACGATTGATTTGCTATAAAGATAACTCATACTAGAAAATATTACGTATAGAAGAAATTTATCTAAGGTAAATTATTTTCTTAAAGGTTACGACCAGTAAAATACTTTTACAAAGTAGTTGTTTTGAGAAATGGTTTGTCATATTGCTAAAAAACTAGTACTTTTATTTATTATTTTCCAAAGACATTCGCTTCTCATTCTCCTTCTTCTTCTTCTTCTTCTTCTTCTTCTTCTTCTTCTTCTTCTTCGTTACTCATAAATGTAAGTGTTACATGCATATAAATCTATAAAAAATGTAGTGCAATGAGATGTGTCCCCCCCAATTCTCGCTGTAAACATATTTATAAACATTATTATTTTGAAATTATTTCTGCTGTACAGTTGCTGTTTCGGAAGGCTGCATATCTTTCTATTTTCATTAGTTCATAAACGGTTTCGCACACAGCCGCCACTTTTTGAAGTAGCATGGTGAAAATCTTAAACATATACATACATTTTTTTATTTTTTGTTTAGAATCAAATACAATTATATTGTCAAGCTGAAGACATGGTTTAATAGCAGAACGCTAAATCTAAGATTATCCATCGTTAAAAAATCAAGGTTCCCCACCAATTGCCTTAGTTACCTACGTTTTTATGGGCGATCCCCTTTATGGAAATTCAATCTATAACTCCGTATCACCATTGACAATGCGATATGCAATCAAGAAAACGAGTTGTCCTTTTAAAAAAAGTTTTGGAAAAAAGGTAAAAACGCAAAGAAAACAGAAAGAGTAGAGGGTCCATTCTATTTTTTTTTAAAAATGAATAAATTAATAGATTAGATTGCCAGCTTTATTTTAATTTAATATTATGCAAATTTTGCCTCATAGATTCGTAATTGTTTACTTAGCAAATAAAATAAATCTTGGCAAATATTTGCATGAAGATTATTAAACGTAATAGTTAACTAAAGAGGATCATCCCATAAGAACACCTAACACAATCTAATTGTAAATTAACTAAGATGAATGTTTAAAAATATGCAAATAAAGTAGATCTTTTGCCGATGAATGCAATTCAACGACGTATAAAAAAAAACAAAGTTGGATTTAAAAAAAAATAAATGAAAAAATAGTTTTTAATATGAATACTATTACACAAAACCCCAACATTTATAAATGTTTAGATATCCTGAGCATTAAAATATATATAATATACATTTTTACCAATATTTACTTTGTGAAAAATGAACATTTAAAAACCGAAAGCGTAATGACACACGACAAAAGTCGATAATATATTACATTATCTGCTGTTTTTCTCTGTAGCGATTCTAAATCTCTCATCCTTTTAATATATATATTGTTGAATATATAGGCAAAAAGCTATACTTCAGATTACTGAATACATGCACGCGCTTTGGAAATTTGTCATGTGGGGTGTTGAGATATAAGTCTATTTGAAAAAGGGACATAGATTCGAAAATTGTGATTCTACAACAGTGGCACACATACTCATTTAAAAACAATGAAACTCGCACAAGTACAAAGTTATATACGAGAGACGAAATAGGTATTGCCTTTAGTAATAAATAATAAGCGCATATAACCTGCCGACGGAATTATACAAGCGTTTCTTCCTCCAAGATAAGAAAAATAGCATGTACTACTGATCTTAAGAAGTTAAACTAAGTAAAAGGTGTAAATAAAATTCTATAAAAATTGGTTTATATAACATACTTTGGAGAGAGTGTCAATAAACTTAGTCTTGTCTAATAACCCATTAATTATGAATAGATTGCCATTATGAGTACAATAAATCTCAATTCTAAAAACATGTTCATATATATAATGAACATACTAATCTGCTTCTAACATAACGTTGTCATCGTACGTAGTAGTGCGTTACTTTCAATAACATTTCAATTTGATGCATGGAATCAAATATATTTATCCTCTAATTTCGTGCGAAGTATAGATATATTTTCCACCTGAAGTAATGTAAATCTGCCATGATAAAGAGTGGACAAATGAACGATTTTCACACATATAATGATACTAATAATATATATATATATATATATATATATATATACATATACATATATATATATATATATATACATATATAGTAATTTATAAAATATATATGGCGATTAAGCTACACTGAATATTCTGCGTTTCATCCACTATAGGATTCGTCAGGCTTCTGCGCATAAGCCTGACGAATCCTATAGTGGATGAAACGCAGAATATTCAGTGTAGCTTAATCGCCATATATATTTTATGAATTACTAACACGCTCTACCTACGTATTGAGCACTTTTGAAGTAAATACTTAAAGTTTACGCATAAATCTATACTTTCGTATATTAAATTTGTGTGAGTAAATGAAGTAGTTATATATATATATATATATATATATATATATATATATATATATATATTCCAGCTTTGCTTGATCCTTATCACTACGTATTTAAAGTATATTAATATAAGAATATTTGCATTCATACGATATGATTATAATATGTATTCAATAATAAAACAAACATTTTTGTATAATTTATTGAACGAAGGCGAATAATGCCCAATGAGTAGCATTTTGATAACAACGTATCTATGAAAATATGGTAGATGTGCAAGTACATACGTTTTAAAATAGCAATAATTACACAAAAGCTAGGATTGGAAAATGATTAAACCTTTGGAAAACTAAAGTTATTTTATTAGGCGATAGGAAAAAAATCCTCTAAACATACATAATAGATGATAATGAACAAAAATGTTAACAGAATTAAATAAGTCAAGTTACTTGCTTACTTTTATATGTAAGTATACTCGGTATGGTCTTACCATCTCATAAAACGTTTATTCTGTCTGTTTATCTAATTAATTGATTATCTAGCTATCTAATAAGTATTAAATAACTTGGGAGAATTATTAAGATATTAGGAATGGAGATCACAAAGTAACAAACACAAAATTTGCCAAAATGATTTCGATCAAAAAGTACCAAACTGGCATAGTTAAAATCCATACAATGTATTATATTTAAATATCTATTCACACTCAAGATTATAGAATATATAGATTTTTGTTAACAACTGAGTTAGTATTTATGATGATCAAATCATAGCATTAAACAGACAATTGTGACTTTCACATATCCTGTGAAGTTGATTTTAGGCTGGCTATTTCAGAATTACATCCTGTTTAGTTTAGACCATGATGAAAATATTGAGGAAGTCATTCTATTGGCCAAGCGTATACAACAGACAATAACCGTAATAAAATAAAACTAACTCGATTAAACTACAAATGCCAGTTAGGTGGTAGTAATTAGTTTATAAGGTAAATTATTCTAAGAGAGTAAAGAATAATCGATAACAATCTTACTCTCATATGTGCAACGCATACAGATAAATGTGTGTATATATATATATATATATATTTATATATACACACATACATATATATATATGTATAACTGTATATATGTATGTGTGTATGTATAATGTATGATTGTTACAATGGTTATTATTATTAGACCAAAACTCCGAGGTAAAATGTAAACGCAAGGACAATTTCTTCCAAGGATTATATTTTTATATATAGTCGAACATTTTTGTGTTATTTTATGCTGTTTACTGCTAAGTAAAAACAAGTGGCAAACTCTCAGTTTTAAATTAATATGGAGTCCCTCATAAATACATTTATTGCTTTTATTACCATATTAGATATATCCTGACATATTTTCATTCTAATGGCATGAATAATATTTTTGAATGTGGTATATTAGAAACTGTTTTGTTCATCTGAAGAGGTCTTCTGGCTCACAGACGTGGGTAATATATATATATATATATATATATATATATATATATATATATATATATATATATATATATACATATATACACACACACACACACACACACATATATATATATATATATATATATATATATATATATATATAGTAATTTATAAAATATATATGGCGAGTAAGCTACAATGAATATTCCGCGTTTCATCCACTTTAGGACACTTCAGGCATAAGCTTGAAGATTCCTAGAGTTGATGAAACGCGGAATATTCAGTGTAGCTTAATCGTCATATATATTTTATAAATTACTAAATAACTTTACCTATGTATTGAGCATTTTGAAGTAAATACTTAAAGTTTACGCATACATCTATACTTTCGTATTATAATTTTATGTGAGTTAATTAAGTAGTTATATATATATATATATATATATATATATATATATATATATATATATATATATATATATATATATATATATTTCTCGCAGTAAAAGTATACCGTGTGTGCCTTTGTTCCTAGATAATAGAGGCTGTTATAACTTAGTGACCAGTTTCTATTCTCCCAACCGATGGTAATTGTAGCGCACTCCACTGATGATTCCTGAAAAGATGAATGAATCGTGTTTGTATATATCCATTAAAGTAATTATTATATATAAGACAGAATAAAAACTGTATAATATATATGTATATATATATATATATATATATATATATATATATATATATATATATATATATATATATATATATATATATATATATTGATCACTTCCACGAGCACGGGGACTATATAGCAACCCTATAAAACACACACACAACACACGCATATATATATATATATTTATATATATATATATATATATATATATATATATATATATATAATTGAATGGCAAATTTTCTGGTCTAACAATTTACACTATAAGATAAAAGGCAGGGCAGTCCTATGCAAACCTCTGGCGCTAACTACTCTTACCAAATAATACACGGAGTTTCGAGCAAGAACACGCACATTTTTAACTGTTGTATGAATGCTATTTTTAATTTTCCCTGCATCCTTCTTTCAATAATCATTCTATTCGTTTCTAGGAGGAAAAACTTTAAGCTCTATAAATTTAATCATCTCAGAAATTTTAAATTACTTGAGTATTCTGGTTGTTTTCTTTAAATCATTCTTAGCCGCATTCAACCCATATTTCTTCGAATTCTAAACTGAATCTATTTCATATATATGACGGTGGTAAACTAGTAAAGAACGATAGGTCTGGTTTAGTGTCAATTTAGTTTAAAAGAATTATGTAATATCATGCACAAAGCAGTTTGGATAAACACCTACAATAAGTTTGCTCTTTAATTATTAATTTGTATTAAGTATATATATATATATATATATATATATATATATATATATATATATATATATATATATATATATATATATATATATAAGTATAAACCGATCGAATTTTGGATAAAATAAATTGCATATGCCTTGTTTAGTAATGCGTACATTTATTGTACTAGAGACAGAAAATCGAGTAGAGCAGTGTCATATAATATGCCGCGCTCTGCGATTGTATTTTTATAAGCAAACTTACAAAAGTGGCTGGATAAAATTCACGAAAATTCACAAGAAACACAGAGTAATATTTTCCTACTACGAAAAAGGAATTTCACAAAAGTTACAGTTTTTTTTTTTCCATATGTACATCGTCAGTTCAACAAAACATTTAAGTTTCACAAAGTCTTATTCTTCATCCACTGGGTGGCGGTCAGGGTAGATAGAGGGGGATCTCGTGCGTTCTGTGAGCGTGTGTCTTTCTTGTGATTTGACTTCAATATGTCTAATTCAGCCCGTGTGTGCTCTTATACTAAAGTCAAGTGTGGGGTTGGCGATCTGCTTAACCAACCATAGCCAGTCCCCTCTCTGGGAGAACCCCAGATACATTTGCCTGTGCACTTCCACAATCCGTCCGCAGTTTCACAAACCTGGAACAAAAATGAAATCTATTCACACAACCACAAGGGTTCAAATCCTGCCAGTTTTCTCTACTCATAAACCATGTACATCTGAGCGCTCCTCAGGCCATCAAGTGCATGGTCTCGTTTCTACATTATGCTGACATTGGGTTTTTCAAAAAATAACATTTATGTCTGCTTTTCGTCAAGTACAATACTCATCTCTTTTGATAGGTCACCTGCCGCCGCCAAGGATTGAATTAGCGTTCAACAGACAATCTCAGCATATTTACCCGGCCTTAGTCAGGGTTTAGCGGTATCTCAATCCCCCCAATGTCGAGCAACATCGCTCCTCAAACGGTCATATTCGATATTTCGATCAGACAATATTAAACATATTTTGTTATAAAAATCCAATATAACGCGTTCATCAAGTAAATTTCGGCGAATCTGAATCAACCCAAAAGTTGAAATTCCATTCACTAAACTTGTCGCTACTATCTGAATATCATTTTACTAGTGTATTTCTTTCGCTTACTTTCACGCCTTCTCTATCCTATTACCTGCATTTCTATTTAAATATTTTCATACGTGAAATTAGTTTCGTGCCTCTTATGATATCGGATAAAATATTTACAAACTAGGAACTATGCATTTTAAATGCGTTTCCAATGACATTCGCATAAATGTGCCAGGCCGATTGGTCGAGAATAATTCAGAGATTTGGAGTAAATATTGATTATGTTTATTAGCATTCCTTTACTATGTCAGAATTGCATCATTTAATCGCCAACAACGTATATTTTACTTTCTTCCTTAGTGTGTATTTTCCCTAGGTCATTGCTTATATCCGTGCTTACTAATATGTTTTCTGTCGCCTATAAATCCTACAAAGCAATGATCGTATTAGCAAGGGAATTGCCCTGTCAAAGTGTACACGGTGTAGGCTTACTTTGAAATTGTGCAATGAGAATTCACGAAGATGGATAAGTAAGGATTAGGTTAAAGATGATTAAACGATAACTCCCTTGACAGAAGGTGTAGGGATTAGTTCTACAATCTGACTCCTTTAGATCGATTTGTTTATAAAGCTGCGTTGGTTTATTCCTGGCGGCGTAATGATCAGCAATACACACCTATAATATTATACCACATTATATTATGCCTTATCTCTTATTAATTATTATCAGTTAATATTAGAAAATTTATCTATGATCTGCGAGTATATATTGTCATAGTATATACAATAAAATAACCAATTGTTATTTTTATAACTTAATATGTTATATGTAATACTAGCAGGGATACCCGGCGTTGCTCGGGACCGTATAAACAATGAAAAAACAAAAGCAGATATTGAACATATGTTTTATTCTTAGGGGAGAGGAATCTTTCATCTCTATGTATTATTTGTTTTATCTACACTAGGACTGGTATTGTTCATGTTTTATCCCTAGCATAGGTAATTTACAGCATGTATATGAAATTGTTTTACCTTAGGGAGAAAAGAACAGGTAATATACAACATAATGTGTCTATATTACATCCCTGGCAACGCCTAGAAACCAGCTAGAACATGTATTTCAGTCAATCTTTATTGCATCCTGGGCTATGCCGGGAAACCAGCTAATCTCTATTTAGTGACTTGACCACCAAAATACCTCCCTAAGTGTGTCCTTTCTTTTGAACTTATTAGATATAGGTATCTAGAAATGTGTGTGAAATTTTGTTGAATGCATTGTTCACTATGATTTCCTTATTGTTCTACACAATATCAACCGTAGCGAAATAAAACAGTAAACTTAGTGTAATGTTAGAATAAAGAGCAAAGGAAAAAATTAGAATCATATTCTGTAATTGCAAATCTAAGTTTGCTAGCGTGTACCAGTATTTGCCAGGTTGTGTAAATTTGGAATATATAACATATGTTGTGGCCTTTTCCTAGATACCTATTGCTAAAAATTATACTTTCATTTTGTTAGAAAAATCTCTCTTCGGATGCCCTGCATCATCCAAAATAAAAACAAATATTTTTTTTTATAATTGTTTCAGTACATTGCTACACAATGTGAAATTTGTTAACGTTTGTAAAAAAAATCATGAATTTGCTTATATTCCAAAAAAGAAAATATCAGTGCACAGTATTGAAAGTGTTTGAGATTCAGAAGTCTGTAACATTTCTACTGACTTCATAAGATGTCATGTGAGAAACTGAATTGAATATCAAGACATTATATGAAGCGTTTTTATTTTGGTGGTACATATGTGTTTACAGTGAACCTTAACTTTTAATAAACAGCTTGGTATGCAATGACATAGGCTAAGAATCTTAGACGAAATATATATAAATTGGAAAAATGTGTGAACAAATGAAACAAAAAAAAATGATCCGCTCCACTTGATGACATCAAGCACAGTAATATTTTAGTGAAGAAAATATGAAATTGATGTTCAGTCATCAGTTTGGATTACTACTGTGCACTTTTCAATCCTTATCCTCGAGTGGCCTGTGGGCTTTGATAAGTAGTAATGCGTATTTAACAAAATATTAATATATATATATATATATACAAAATTTACTGAATTTCCATTACTAACGATTACTATATTTTGTCCAATTGACTACTGCACGTTTCAACCCTTATCCGCTAGTGGCCTCTGGGCCTTGATAAGTGGTAATGCCTATATAACAAAATATAAATATATATATATAACAAATTTCCCGACTTTCCATTACTAACGATTACTATGTTGTCCAATTGACTACTGAAATTTTCAACCCTTATCCTCGGGTGGCCTCTGCGCCTTATTGTCCAATTTACTACGGTGCATATTTTCACTCTTATCCTCGAGTTGTATCTGGGCCTTGATAAGTGGAAATGCCTAACTCACAAAAAAATAGGTATATAACAAATTTCCCGAATTTGACTACTGTGCACTTTTCAACTCTTATCCTCAAGTGGCCTCTGGGCCTTGATAAGTGGTCATATATATTTTTTACAAAATATATATATATATATAACCAAATTGGTTGGAGTCGCTGAATAACTCATCCTCCCGTTAAAGCGGTCCAATCCTTTTCCCGAATTTGACTACTGTGCACTTTTCAACTCTCATCCTCGAGTGGCCTATGTGCCTTTATAAGTGGTAATATACAGTTTTTACAATATATATATATATATATATATATATATATATATATATGTATATAACAAAATAGGTTGGAGTCGTGAATAACTCATCCACCCGTTAAAGCGGTTCGATCCTCTTTCCCGAATTTGACTACTGCCCACTTTTCAACTCTCATCCTCGAGTGGCCTATGGGCCTTGATAAGTGGTAATATATTGTTTTAAAATATATATATATATATACCATATACATATATATATACATATATATATATATATATATATATATATATATATATATATATATATATATATATATATATATATATATATACAACAAAATAGGTTGGAGTCGCTGAATAACTCATCCTTTTGTGAAAGCGGTTCCATCCTCTTTCCCGAATTTGACTACTGTGCACTTTTCAACTCGCATCCGCGAGTGGTTTATAGGCCTTGATAAGTTGTAATATGTAATTTTTAATATATATATATATATATATATATATATATATATATATATATATATATATATATATATACATATATAACAAAACAGGTGTGAGTCGCTGAATAATTCATCCTCCAGTTCAAGCGGTTCAATCCTCTTTCCCAAAGTTAACTACTGTGCAAATTTCACCTCTCATCCTCGAGTGGCCTATGGCCCTATAAGTGGTAATATAGAGTTTGTACAAAATCTATATATATATATATATATATATGTATATATATATATATATATATATATATATATATATATAACAAAATAGGTGGGAGTCGCTGAATAACTCATCTTCCTGTTAAAGCAGTTCCATCCTCTTTCCCGAATTTGACTACCGTGCAAATTTCACCTCTCATCATCGAGTGGTATATGGGCCTTGATAAGTGGTAATATATATTTTTTAATAAATATGTATATATGTATGAATATATATATAACAAAATAGGTTGCCGTCGCTTAATAACTCATCCTCCCGTTAAAGCGGTTCCATCTACTTTTCCGAATTTGACTACAGTGCACTTATCAACGCTTACACTCGAGTAGCCTAAGGGCCTTGATAAGTGGTAATATATAGTGTGTACAAAGTATATATATATATATATATATTTATATATATACATATGTATATATATATATATATATATATATATATATATATATATATATATATATATATATATATAACAAAATAGGTTGGAGTCGCTGAATAACTCATTCTCCTGTTATAGCGGTTCAAACCTCCTTCCCGAATTTGACTACTGTGCACTTTTCAACTCTCAAGCGGGTAAGAGAGAGAGAGAGAAAGAGAGAGAGAAGAGGGTGAGAGAGACAGAAGAGGGTGAGAGAGATAAGAGAAAGACGTAGAGAGAGAGAGAAGAGGACGAGAGAGAGACAAGAGGGTGAGAGAGAAGAGGTAGAGAGAGAGAACAGGGTGAGAGAGAGAGAACAGGGTGAGAGAGATAAAAGGGTTAGAGAGAGAGAAGACAAAGAAATCGAGAGAGAGATAAGAGAGTAAGAGAGAGAGAAGAGGGTAAGAGAGAGAGGTAGTGAGAGAGATAAGAAAAAGAGGTAGAGAGAGAAGAGGGTGAGAGAGAGAAGAGGGTTAGAGATAGAAGAGAAAGAGGTAGAGAGAGAGAAAGAGAGAAGAGTGTGAGAGAGATCAGATAAAGAGGGTGACAGAGAGAAGAGAAAGAGGTAGAGAGAGAGAAGAGGGTGAGAGAGCAAAGAAAAAGGGTGAGCCAGAGAGAGAAAGAGAGTGAGAGAGAGAAGAGAAAGAGGTAGAGAGAGTGAGAGAGAGAAGAGGGTAAGAGAGAGAGAGAAGAGGGTGAGACAGAGAAGAGGGTTATAAAGAGAGATAAGAGAAAGAGGTAGGGAGAGAGAAGAGGGTGAGAGAGAGAAGAGAAAAAGGTAGAGAGAGAGAAGAGGGTGAGAGAGAGAAAGAGGGTGAGAGATAGAAGAGAAAGAGGTGGAGAGAGATGTATCCAGATATTTGTATATATATATATATATATATATATATATATATGTGTGTGTGTGTGTGTGTGTGTGAGTGCGTGTGGGTGTGCGTATCGGCGTGTGTGTGTAAGAACAAGTTGTAAATAAAACATGTTAAAAACAGTTTCAAAAAGAGTTAAAAACACATTTAATTTTAAAAAGGGAACACTCAATAAGCGGATAGTCCTTAATCCTCGGAGTTTTGAAGAAATACTTCCTTCGTATTAGAGAGGAGTTTTTTTCCAAATTCGGGAGCGGATTTTGCTTGCAAAAGTATTTATATGTATATAAATATATATATATATATTTATATATATATATATGTATTCATATGTATGTGTATATATATATATATATATATATATATATATATATATGCAACGTTTTTTTCAGACGAGAATCACTTCCTCAGTCACTAAAAGTCCATGTACCCGAAGATGACTTTCCAGCCCCTCCATTGACTCGCACACCCTGAAGCAGACATGACACTGAAAACTTTCACTGATTAGGATGATCAAACACCAGCGGAAGCACTTTCCTGTGATGAACAAAACCTGCCTTAGACAACATGGCCCCATCACACACCTTACAGATCCAAAGATCTCCATTGTTTGGCGGTGAGATTTGGCATTTCCTGCATGCTCTCTTGAGCTTCGATTGGTCTATTTTGGCTGCTTTAAATGTTCTGCGTCCCTGTATATCAGTGCCCTCTACTGCTCCCGTTCTTGCGCTAGGAACTCCCAACTGTCAACAGGAATATGAAGGCTTGTCAGACTCACC
This sequence comes from Euprymna scolopes, assembly GCF_053919585.1. Lineage (NCBI taxonomy): Eukaryota > Metazoa > Mollusca > Cephalopoda > Sepiida > Sepiolidae > Euprymna > Euprymna scolopes. Next base: position 50,143,276 of record NC_136485.1, read on the forward strand.
TTTATGCCATCACGAAAACGTTTTTTGGGTTTGTGCTGGGGCATTTTCCAAGAAAGAGCTCAGCATAGAACAGCTGTCCCGCCCAAGACCTGTGTTTCTTAACAATAATGGTAGCAATACTGGTATGATGTCTTATATAAGGTATATATATATATATATATATATATATATATATATATATATATATATATAGAGAGAGAGAGAGGGAGAGAGAGAGAGAGAGAGAAGGAACCCATCTAACCCACTTTAAACCAAGAATGAGTCAAAGGCATTGCTTATGAAACCTCCCGAGCAATTGTATATGTGACAGGTACAAGGTCAAAGTTTCAGACGCGTAGCGTAGGGATGGTTCTACACATGCTTGATATACTGAAATTTTAGTTGTCAGAGTTAGATCACCGTCACACTTGACTCTATCTTGTAACCTTTTAAAACATCTTATGCCTGGCTGATGATCTGTCTTATTTCCGCATCATAGTGCCATCATTTGATAAGGTACTCCCAAGGTAGACAAGTTGTTCCGACTTCAAGGCACTTTCCACAGACCAAGATATCAGATTCCACGTACATATTATCAGCAGCGGGAGGGTACATGAGTTTATTTTTTAATTATGTCTATTCGAAGCAGGTAAATAATTTGTAAAAGATATATCACTAGTTGCATATATACTGGATCGTGTGTTACCGGGTCAGCATCATAAGCATTTCAACAGTTTCCTAACAAGTCTATCACGAACAAATGCTTTGGCTTGAAATCCTATGGGGTTGAGCACCTTTTATTTTCTTCGGAATCTAATATAAACACCCAGATCGTAATCGTGGAAATCATATCAGACAACAGCAGTCAAATAGAGTGAAAACAAAGTTGGTACAGCTATATGGCCTTGCTTCACATCATTATCAATGGGGGATTCTTCCACACGCCTAACGTTGAAGTTGACAGGACCTTTCATACTACGATGAAGTTGCTTGAACTTGTATGTAAAAGCAGGTGTACAGCCAAATTTTCCCAGCACTTTCCAGACAACCTCACGGTTTACTGTATCAAACGGCTTGGTTAAGTCCACAAATAACTGGCAAAGAGGTGCAATACATTTTTTCCTAAAGCGGTCTAGCAGAAAGCACCATATCCACACTTCATCTGAAACCTCTAACACCAGACTGGGGTTCCGCAAGTATATCAGGACATATATACTTTTCCAACCGGTTAAGCAAGAGCCGTTAATATACCTTCGCAACCGCACTCAACAGCGATATACCTCGATACTTTCCACAAAGAAACCTTCGATCCTTTCCGTTGTACAACGTAAAAGGATACGTCTACCCAATCTTGAGCAACCGGATCAGACTGCCATACTTACATTATCAAAATGAACATAGAGGGATACTTTCTATTGCAGCAACATCAACATTGGATGGGTTATAAAAAAGATCATGAAAGTGTCCATGCAATCGATGCATAATTTGATCTGAGGTTTTCAGCTAGGTTTTCCCATCCTTCACCAGCAGTGATGTATTTGAAGAAGATTTCGAATAATAAGCCTGATGAAGCAAAACGTAAAATGTCTTGACATCTCTATGATCGTAGGCAGTCTTTATCTCGCTGAAGAGGTTAGACCACCATTTGTGTTTTATTTGTCGCACACAACACTGAAGCTCACTCCGCACAGAAGAGAAGTGGGCAGCTTAAGCTCGCTTTTTCAGATGTGAAGAGTTAAGGAGTTTTAAATAAGCTTTCTGCTGTCTATCAATGTGAAGGTTAATTTGATTGGAATTATGAGAAAACCAATATCGATATCTGGGAACCTTCAATGCAAGACCTTCCCCACCGTTTTAGTATATTGTATCACTTACTGTCTCCCAAGCACCATCTGAGAAATCGCCCTGGTTTAAAGCAGAATACAATACATCGTACGACTTGATAATTCAATTTGGAAATATCAATACGGTTAGGAACTTTGATTCAATTGAAACGCCTTTTTTTGCTAAAAGTAATTTTAAGTTTAGCCCTGACTATTAAACATTCCTCTCAATTCAAAGTTTACCACCGAGATCAATGGCTGCTTGTTTCACGTGTTGGATATGTTGTTATTTTTATTCATCGTTTGGATTCATTAAATTGTAAACATTATGACAATCTTTATGTCTATTGAGAAATTCTACGTTTTTACATTTATATATATATATATATATATATATACATATATATGTTTGCATATATATGTATAAATATATACATATATGCATATGTATGTATGCATATATATACATACATATGTACATGTATATACATGTATACATACATATACATCTACATGTATACACATATGCATATATATACATCTATATATGCATATATATATACATATATTTACATATACATCTATAGATGCATATATATACACATATATACATCTACATATATACACATATATACATATACATATATATATATACATAGACATATATATAATAATATATACATATATATATATATAAAAATATATATACATACATACATATATCTTCATATATATACACATACATATACATATATGCACATATATATATATACACATGTATATATACATATGTGCACACATATACACATATACATATACACATACATATACACATAAATATATACATATATATATATATATACATATATACCCATATATACATATACATATACATATATATATACATATACATATACACATATATACATATATATATAGGCATATACATATATATACATATGTATACATATATATACATACACATATATGCATACACATATATACATACATATATATACATATATACATATGCACTTATATATACATACACATACATATATACATATACATATGTACATATATATACATATGTACATATATATATATACATATGTACATATATATATATATATACATATATACATATATATATATGTATACATATACATATGCACATATATATACATATTAATATGCACATAGATGATGATTGCAAACGTCTTGTCAGACGAGTGCCACTCCCTCATACACTTAATGTCCATGAGCCCAGCAATGACTTTTTTTTCTTAGTCCTACTGGTGAATTCACACGCTCACGCATGCATGATACTGAAAACGGTCATTGAGATCAATTATTAAATGTTTCGGGCATTTCACACCTCCATGCGTCATAAATTTTCCATCGCCACAGGACCATTTTTATAGACAAATTACTGAGGGAGTATCTATACACAGGTGATGTGACAGAGTCTTGGCTTTGTACGACACGACAGCCTCTCTCCCTCTCTTTCTCGGTTAAAAATGTTGAGATCCAGCAACAAGCGAGAGCAAGATTGCCAGCAAAAAGTTAAACTGTAGACCAGCTAAATGCGGGTACTGGTCTCCCGCTTTATGTTTTTTTTTTATATCAGAGATTTGCTTCTCCTAGAAAGGTTGCCTTCACCATGGCTTATGGGAACACTCTCCACCCCAACCCACAAGCACACATGGTGCTAGTTGGCCGTTAACCCCGAAAAAGGGTTCATTCGCCCTTTGGAAGGTTTTGTTTTTGATCATTCAGGGAGACTAGCCACCATCTTTACTAAACAAGTCTGGTGGGGGACCAGTTCAGTCGCCGTTGATCCGACCATGAGCCAGGTAGTACTGGGTTACATGGCACCAGTAGCATATGACATGACCTGCCACACATATATATATATACATATACATGTGCACATGTATATACATATACATATGCATATGTATATGTATATACATATACATATGCACATGTATATACATATACATATGCACATGTATATGCATATACATATGTACATATATATATACATATGCATATGCACATATATACATATGCACATATATACATATACATATGCACACATATGCATATACATATGCACATGTATTTACATATACATATGCACATATATATACATATACACATATATATGCATATATATATGCATATATACATATATATGCACATATATACATATATATACATATATATATATACATATATATACATATACATATATATACATATAGATATGCACATATATACATATATATATGTATATATGTATATATATATATATATATATATATATATATATATATATATATATATATATATATGCATTACACATCCTATTATTTATATCCATAGGAATTTTCATATTTAAAACGTTCTAAATGTTCCACAATTACGTACAAAAGGAAAACATAGTTTGGATTTTTTAAATATGCAGGTGAAGGCTCAGAAATTGTTTTCCAACGTATTGGTTGGGCCGAATTTGTATTTTACAAAGAAATCGTTCTTATTAACGCTCGGGGATCATTCGTGGATAAGGGTGTAAAGTACTCAATGGGGAAAAAAAACGTAGAAAGTTGTTAGTAGTGGAAAATTGGTATATTGCATTTTTGGAGGGTATGCCTCATAGAAAAAATTGTTTACGCTCGTGCTGAAGTCAAACATATTTTAATCAGCTGGAAAACAGGGGAACGTGTAATCTACGTTTAGGTTTATGCACATATAAAGTGTAAGGAAAATTATTTAGAATTATTTATAATGGTATCCACTAGACGAGTGTTGTTCGAAAAGGAAATAGGGGCCATATATTGAAGCTCAGGCGTTCGCTAGCCATGAAAATATCGAGAAACAGAGATAGTTTTCCAACAAATCTCCTGTGGGAAACCGGTTGCTGGGAAGCGAAAAACGCATCCCCAACGAGGCTAATAATGTCGTTTTGCACTCGGTCAATGCACCTCTTAATATATGGCAAGAGTACTCCATCCTTGGACCTACTTGCCTCTTATACAGGTAGAAGACTTGCATCAGCTATGATATATCAACAGAAGCCGCGGAATGGACCAACAATTTTCCCAGGGACTTGGCCATCGGATATAATATACGTGTCCACTTTCAGTTCACGAGAACAAAACATACCCGTCTCAAAATATGGTTTCTCAAGAGAGGGAAATTTATTTTAATTGATGCCAGAGGAGAATCAGAACATTTAAATTATAAAAAGATGACTTAGTTTAATACACGTTAAAATTAACCAGCTAGTTAATTCCCCATTTAATTATATGCTCAAGATCAGTTAATGCAAAATCAGATAAAAACTGGGCATGTTCAGCCTTTTGAGTGTTGCCATTGATTGTACGGCGTCTACATAAAGGTTTTCAGTTTATCTTAGGATCAACTTTTGGGGGATAATTTATGCAGATTGATTTGTTGAACCCGCCTATTTACATGTCCGTTAATTGTTCCTGGGTCAAAAGCAATATTAATATCTTTAACTGTCTCGACAGCTTTTCAGCCTAGTTTGAACTTACAAAATAATATCGTGCCTTCATGCTGTCGAAAATCTGCGGAAATGAATGAAGGGATTGAGAACTGAGGCCATTTGACCGTATGAGGCCAAGTGAAACAAACGACCACCATGCTTTTTAGCCTCGAGTATCCAAGAAAAAAAAAACCAAAGCTAAGTAAAAATTCCTAACTGTTCGCATATAATTTAAAGCTAATATTCTTTCCATTTTCAGGCATATTGTAACCGATAACTTTTCTTCACTTAAATAGACTATTTCGCCGCTTACAATGCCATGTCACTTAATTAATAAGTCAATGCTATAGTAAAGACAAACTCGGTAAAAAAAGAAATTATGCTAAGTTATTTAGAGGACATGAAAACCTTATTTAAATATCATTTCCACCGTGTTATAAATCTAGACTTATTGCATGTTCAATTATTGCATATATTAAAAAAAAACCTATAAATAATTAGATTTATTGAATTAAACCTAAAACTCTATGATTCTCAATTTATTGTTGGTTTTCCTTCACGACGGTTAAAACTTATTTCAACGAATCCTTACGCACCGTAAGTTTATTATTTAAATTCTTTCCTAAAGCTGTACTTTTCAACTGCACATTTCCTTTTCAGTTTTTTCCGCTTTTCACCTTGTACGTTACTTATGCCATTACTTTTACGTTATATCTATTAATATTTTATTTCCATCATATTTGTTTGAAACGCGTATTCAATTGTTAACATTAATACCCCTAAAAACGATACACATGTAAAGAAATATGTCGCGCCGCCAACTGGAACACTTTTCACTAAGTGACCCCCCCTCCCTCTAAATCAGCCCACACCGTCTCCCTAATTAGATAGCATCTTGGTACCACAAGTGCCATTTGACCGTATGAGGCCAAGTGAAACAAACGACCACCATGCTTTTTAGCCTCGAGTATCCAAGAAAAAAAAAACCAAAGCTAAGTAAAAATTCCTAACTGTTCGCATATAATTTAAAGCTAATATTCTTTCCATTTTCAGGCATATTGTAACCGATAACTTTTCTTCACTTAAATAGACTATTTCGCCGCTTACAATGCCATGTCACTTAATTAATAAGTCAATGCTATAGTAAAGACAAACTCGGTAAAAAAAGAAATTATGCTAAGTTATTTAGAGGACATGAAAACCTTATTTAAATATCATTTCCACCGTGTTATAAATCTAGACTTATTGCATGTTCAATTATTGCATATATTAAAAAAAAACCTATAAATAATTAGATTTATTGAATTAAACCTAAAACTCTATGATTCTCAATTTATTGTTGGTTTTCCTTCACGACGGTTAAAACTTATTTCAACGAATCCTTACGCACCGTAAGTTTATTATTTAAATTCTTTCCTAAAGCTGTACTTTTCAACTGCACATTTCCTTTTCAGTTTTTTCCGCTTTTCACCTTGTACGTTACTTATGCCATTACTTTTACGTTATATCTATTAATATTTTATTTCCATCATATTTGTTTGAAACGCGTATTCAATTGTTAACATTAATACCCCTAAAAACGATACACATGTAAAGAAATATGTCGCGCCGCCAACTGGAACACTTTTCACTAAGTGACCCCCCCTCCCTCTAAATCAGCCCACACCGTCTCCCTAATTAGATAGCATCTTGGTACCACAAGTGCCATTTGACCGTATGAGGCCAAGTGAAACAAACGACCACCATGCTTTTTAGCCTCGAGTATCCAAGAAAAAAAAAACCAAAGCTAAGTAAAAATTCCTAACTGTTCGCATATAATTTAAAGCTAATATTCTTTCCATTTTCAGGCATATTGTAACCGATAACTTTTCTTCACTTAAATAGACTATTTCGCCGCTTACAATGCCATGTCACTTAATTAATAAGTCAATGCTATAGTAAAGACAAACTCGGTAAAAAAAGAAATTATGCTAAGTTATTTAGAGGACATGAAAACCTTATTTAAATATCATTTCCACCGTGTTATAAATCTAGACTTATTGCATGTTCAATTATTGCATATATTAAAAAAAAAACCTATAAATAATTAGATTTATTGAATTAAACCTAAAACTCTATGATTCTCAATTTATTGTTGGTTTTCCTTCACGACGGTTAAAACTTATTTCAACGAATCCTTACGCACCGTAAGTTTATTATTTAAATTCTTTCCTAAAGCTGTACTTTTCAACTGCACATTTCCTTTTCAGTTTTTTCCGCTTTTCACCTTGTACGTTACTTATGCCATTACTTTTACGTTATATCTATTAATATTTTATTTCCATCATATTTGTTTGAAACGCGTATTCAATTGTTAACATTAATACCCCTAAAAACGATACACATGTAAAGAAATATGTCGCGCCGCCAACTGGAACACTTTTCACTAAGTGACCCCCCCTCCCTCTAAATCAGCCCACACCGTCTCCCTAATTAGATAGCATCTTGGTACCACAAGTGCCATTTGACCGTATGAGGCCAAGTGAAACAAACGACCACCATGCTTTTTAGCCTCGAGTATCCAAGAAAAAAAAAACCAAAGCTAAGTAAAAATTCCTAACTGTTCGCATATAATTTAAAGCTAATATTCTTTCCATTTTCAGGCATATTGTAACCGATAACTTTTCTTCACTTAAATAGACTATTTCGCCGCTTACAATGCCATGTCACTTAATTAATAAGTCAATGCTATAGTAAAGACAAACTCGGTAAAAAAAGAAATTATGCTAAGTTATTTAGAGGACATGAAAACCTTATTTAAATATCATTTCCACCGTGTTATAAATCTAGACTTATTGCATGTTCAATTATTGCATATATTAAAAAAAAACCTATAAATAATTAGATTTATTGAATTAAACCTAAAACTCTATGATTCTCAATTTATTGTTGGTTTTCCTTCACGACGGTTAAAACTTATTTCAACGAATCCTTACGACCCGTAAGTTTATTATTTAAATTCTTTCCTAAAGCTGTACTTTTCAACTGCACATTTCCTTTTCAGTTTTTTCCGCTTTTCACCTTGTACGTTACTTATGCCATTACTTTTACGTTATATCTATTAATATTTTATTTCCATCATATTTGTTTGAAACGCGTATTCAATTGTTAACATTAATACCCCTAAAAACGATACACATGTAAAGAAATATGTCGCGCCGCCAACTGGAACACTTTTCACTAAGTGACCCCCCTCCCTCTAAATCAGCCCACACCGTCTCCCTAATTAGATAGCATCTTGGTACCACAAGTGCCATTTGACCGTATGAGGCCAAGTGAAACAAACGACCACCATGCTTTTTAGCCTCGAGTATCCAAGAAAAAAAAAACCAAAGCTAAGTAAAAATTCCTAACTGTTCGCATATAATTTAAAGCTAATATTCTTTCCATTTTCAGGCATATTGTAACCGATAACTTTTCTTCACTTAAATAGACTATTTCGCCGCTTACAATGCCATGTCACTTAATTAATAAGTCAATGCTATAGTAAAGACAAACTCGGTAAAAAAAGAAATTATGCTAAGTTATTTAGAGGACATGAAAACCTTATTTAAATATCATTTCCACCGTGTTATAAATCTAGACTTATTGCATGTTCAATTATTGCATATATTAAAAAAAAACCTATAAATAATTAGATTTATTGAATTAAACCTAAAACTCTATGATTCTCAATTTATTGTTGGTTTTCCTTCACGACGGTTAAAACTTATTTCAACGAATCCTTACGCACCGTAAGTTTATTATTTAAATTCTTTCCTAAAGCTGTACTTTTCAACTGCACATTTCCTTTTCAGTTTTTTCCGCTTTTCACCTTGTACGTTACTTATGCCATTACTTTTACGTTATATCTATTAATATTTTATTTCCATCATATTTGTTTGAAACGCGTATTCAATTGTTAACATTAATACCCCTAAAAACGATACACATGTAAAGAAATATGTCGCGCCGCCAACTGGAACACTTTTCACTAAGTGACCCCCCTCCCTCTAAATCAGCCCACACCGTCTCCCTAATTAGATAGCATCTTGGTACCACAAGTGCCATTTGACCGTATGAGGCCAAGTGAAACAAACGACCACCATGCTTTTTAGCCTCGAGTATCCAAGAAAAAAAAAACCAAAGCTAAGTAAAAATTCCTAACTGTTCGCATATAATTTAAAGCTAATATTCTTTCCATTTTCAGGCATATTGTAACCGATAACTTTTCTTCACTTAAATAGACTATTTCGCCGCTTACAATGCCATGTCACTTAATTAATAAGTCAATGCTATAGTAAAGACAAACTCGGTAAAAAAAGAAATTATGCTAAGTTATTTAGAGGACATGAAAACCTTATTTAAATATCATTTCCACCGTGTTATAAATCTAGACTTATTGCATGTTCAATTATTGCATATATTAAAAAAAAAACCTATAAATAATTAGATTTATTGAATTAAACCTAAAACTCTATGATTCTCAATTTATTGTTGGTTTTCCTTCACGACGGTTAAAACTTATTTCAACGAATCCTTACGCACCGTAAGTTTATTATTTAAATTCTTTCCTAAAGCTGTACTTTTCAACTGCACATTTCCTTTTCAGTTTTTTCCGCTTTTCACCTTGTACGTTACTTATGCCATTACTTTTACGTTATATCTATTAATATTTTATTTCCATCATATTTGTTTGAAACGCGTATTCAATTGTTAACATTAATACCCCTAAAAACGATACACATGTAAAGAAATATGTCGCGCCGCCAACTGGAACACTTTTCACTAAGTGACCCCCCCTCCCTCTAAATCAGCCCACACCGTCTCCCTAATTAGATAGCATCTTGGTACCACAAGTGCCATTTGACCGTATGAGGCCAAGTGAAACAAACGACCACCATGCTTTTTAGCCTCGAGTATCCAAGAAAAAAAAAACCAAAGCTAAGTAAAAATTCCTAACTGTTCGCATATAATTTAAAGCTAATATTCTTTCCATTTTCAGGCATATTGTAACCGATAACTTTTCTTCACTTAAATAGACTATTTCGCCGCTTACAATGCCATGTCACTTAATTAATAAGTCAATGCTATAGTAAAGACAAACTCGGTAAAAAAAGAAATTATGCTAAGTTATTTAGAGGACATGAAAACCTTATTTAAATATCATTTCCACCGTGTTATAAATCTAGACTTATTGCATGTTCAATTATTGCATATATTAAAAAAAAACCTATAAATAATTAGATTTATTGAATTAAACCTAAAACTCTATGATTCTCAATTTATTGTTGGTTTTCCTTCACGACGGTTAAAACTTATTTCAACGAATCCTTACGCACCGTAAGTTTATTATTTAAATTCTTTCCTAAAGCTGTACTTTTCAACTGCACATTTCCTTTTCAGTTTTTTCCGCTTTTCACCTTGTACGTTACTTATGCCATTACTTTTACGTTATATCTATTAATATTTTATTTCCATCATATTTGTTTGAAACGCGTATTCAATTGTTAACATTAATACCCCTAAAAACGATACACATGTAAAGAAATATGTCGCGCCGCCAACTGGAACACTTTTCACTAAGTGACCCCCCTCCCTCTAAATCAGCCCACACCGTCTCCCTAATTAGATAGCATCTTGGTACCACAAGTGCCATTTGACCGTATGAGGCCAAGTGAAACAAACGACCACCATGCTTTTTAGCCTCGAGTATCCAAGAAAAAAAAAACCAAAGCTAAGTAAAAATTCCTAACTGTTCGCATATAATTTAAAGCTAATATTCTTTCCATTTTCAGGCATATTGTAACCGATAACTTTTCTTCACTTAAATAGACTATTTCGCCGCTTACAATGCCATGTCACTTAATTAATAAGTCAATGCTATAGTAAAGACAAACTCGGTAAAAAAAGAAATTATGCTAAGTTATTTAGAGGACATGAAAACCTTATTTAAATATCATTTCCACCGTGTTATAAATCTAGACTTATTGCATGTTCAATTATTGCATATATTAAAAAAAAACCTATAAATAATTAGATTTATTGAATTAAACCTAAAACTCTATGATTCTCAATTTATTGTTGGTTTTCCTTCACGACGGTTAAAACTTATTTCAACGAATCCTTACGCACCGTAAGTTTATTATTTAAATTCTTTCCTAAAGCTGTACTTTTCAACTGCACATTTCCTTTTCAGTTTTTTCCGCTTTTCACCTTGTACGTTACTTATGCCATTACTTTTACGTTATATCTATTAATATTTTATTTCCATCATATTTGTTTGAAACGCGTATTCAATTGTTAACATTAATACCCCTAAAAACGATACACATGTAAAGAAATATGTCGCGCCGCCAACTGGAACACTTTTCACTAAGTGACCCCCCCTCCCTCTAAATCAGCCCACACCGTCTCCCTAATTAGATAGCATCTTGGTACCACAAGTGCCATTTGACCGTATGAGGCCAAGTGAAACAAACGACCACCATGCTTTTTAGCCTCGAGTATCCAAGAAAAAAAAAACCAAAGCTAAGTAAAAATTCCTAACTGTTCGCATATAATTTAAAGCTAATATTCTTTCCATTTTCAGGCATATTGTAACCGATAACTTTTCTTCACTTAAATAGACTATTTCGCCGCTTACAATGCCATGTCACTTAATTAATAAGTCAATGCTATAGTAAAGACAAACTCGGTAAAAAAAGAAATTATGCTAAGTTATTTAGAGGACATGAAAACTTTATTTAAGTACGATACTTAATATAATCAGCCATCGAAAAAAAAAAATTAAAAATTTTTTTTTTTTTTTTTTTTTTTTTTTTTAAGAAAAAAAAAAAAAGTTATAAACATCAGTGACCCCCCCTTGCTTGTACACGTCCATTTCCTTTCCGGATCCCTGCTCCGAACTTATGCTCGTGATCCATCATCTCATCTGAAGATGAGGGGCTCTTATGCCTTACACAACAATTTATCAGTCTATACTATTGTCTATAAACTGATATCATCAACAATTAGATAAGCTGTTTTTAAATTTCCCCTCTTGACAAAATTGCAAACCGGAATGCAAACGGATTTTCCTTTGCGTTAGAGGATTGAACTGAAGCAGTATACTTAATATGTACAATACGTGCGTACTAAACTAAACCACCTTTGTTACCTATATACAATCGCCTATACTGAATCCTCATCGGCTCAAAGCTCTCTGTATCCCCAGACTCTTAATTTCTCAAATCTTATATCACCAAGACATCCTTCTTAATTGATACAAGAATCCTCCTGAGCAGTTCAACATCCAGTGATCATATATCCAATCCTCATGAAACTGCTTATATCACCCTGAATATTACCTTAAATCTTTATTCTATCCCTAAGCAAAGTAGAACACCTAATAACACTCTAGTCAACTACTTTTAAAATTAGAAAAACCCAGTTTCAATATTAGAAGTACATCGTCCCTCACCTTGACTACGGACTTGTGCAATAAGTCATGAAACTATTGTACCTAAAATTCCTCTCCAAACTACAAAATACTGCTGCTTGTATACTAAGCAAGTACCTCCTATAGATACTTTACCTCCAAGATGACTGCCTTGTCTGTTTTGCATGACAAACCTTATTATTTTTTACTTAAATTCTCTTTCTCCTGATCACTAACAAATCAAATCTGCTCTACTTCCTAAGTTGACACTAAACAAATCCGTCTCCCGTAACTTAGATGGGTCCTTGCTCTCCGCCCTTGACCTTAACAAACTCGCAAATCGATACCCATTAACACCTAAAATTTCCTAGGCATGCTCCCGATTATAACTCCCAACCCATAACCAAGCTTCTAAGTAAATACTTACTAGCCTTAGTCCAATACATTGACTTAAAGTAATCTATAATGAACAGTAACCGTTAATATCTCTTTATTAAGAGATAGTATTGCAATAATTATTACACAAACTAAACCGGTACTCATTGAAATAAAAACTTCCGGATATTAAGAGAAAGGCGAAGTCATTCTCCTTAGTTGTAGTCTAAAGGCAACTTACTCAAATTGTCTAAAATTCCATGCATTCGTATACAATACTACTTATCCATCCATCTATACTTTTACTATACTTACAGAATATGCAATAACCTATATCTATCAGGTATAACTGTACTCCATTTCAAATGTTCTCTTGTCTCTATACTGAACATATCTAATCTTTCAGTCTTACTAAATGTCCGGTTTGGGCACCAAATCAGAATTTCTAATAGAAAGTAGATCATACTCTAGCACTTTATCCTAATTCCTAAACCTACTAAACCATATCTAACCATACATTCCTAAACCTACTAAACCATATCTAACCATACATTTCTAAACTTACAAAACTATATCTAACCATACATCAACTCGACTCTCTCGATCCAATACTGTAGCAAATTTAACTGCTTCCACTGCATGAATTTTTACGTATGCCCTCTCTCAGTATAAATGAAAATGGACAGCATAATAATGCCCTTTTTAAACCACACTTGAGGAGTGAAAATCTTCTGTAGAAGCTAACCTAAATGCCCGATTTTCCAGGAGATATTAACCTAAATAACCAATAAATATTAACTACCCATGCGGGGTCGCAGAAATACCTGGATTAGGACCCAGGCGCGGGACGAACCCCCTCGGAGCTGATGGACCCGTAGGTCTTCCCAGGCCATCCGTCTAGGAGAAGGAAAACTCTGAAACTAAACCTAGGGGAGGGAGGCCTCTTCAGTCCTGGACGACAACCTTCCTAGAGCTGGTGACTCAAACAAATCACCGGTTGGCAAACCTAAACTGCTTAAGGAGGAGATAGACTCTGTCTATCGCTCGGCTTTCATACTCCTTCTTTGCCTATTGGCCAGGCGTAGAGGTACTATCACAGGGACTCGCTTGAATCACCCAGTGGTTGACCTTGTTTCCTGACTAGGGTAATGAACGCCGCTTTTCCCCACTCCTGCCACATCCCATCCCCCTAAACTGGACACAGTGGGGTGCTTCAGTGCCATATATGTCAGTGCAGTTGGACTGGGCTGGCTTTGCCTAATGGATTGAGGGTACCGGATTGACAGTTCCTGGCTGCTGTTTCCGACTGATAGTACAGGAGCCCTAACTCTTTGGTAGCGCTTAGAGCGGCTGCTCCATCAACAGTTGTAAAATATCGGGATGTTTGTAGTGCCATGTCGCGCATGGAAAGGGACCCTGCACTCATCCCCGGTGGGCTTTCCCGAGGCCACAATCCTGTGGGTGAGGACAGCTGATGGTCTACTTGTATTGCATGTCTGGTATTCTGCACAACTACTTGTCCAGCACCCCCTCACTCATCCACCCTAACTGAAACTTTTAAATAAAATAAAATGAAATGACAGCTCAAGCAAAAGTTACGTTTAAACCAGGACCAAACTCAAAGAAAACCAACCTGCCTCCTCCCTTGAGGCTTGCATTTACTAATATCCGCGGGCTTAGAACTAACTTAGATGATGTTGAGTCATTTCTCCTTGTAAACACCCCGGATATCTTAGCATTAAGTGAAACTAACCTTCACTCCTCCATACCCTCTAACCACTTTAACATGCCTGGTTATCTCCCACTCTACCGTAAGGACTCGAACAGACATATGCATGGACTTGGAGTCTATATTCGAAACACCCTCCCCCTAACTAGAGAAATAAAACTAGAATCAGAGGGCCAGGCCTTTATGTGCTTCAGACTAAATATGCAACACAATATTAGCTACTTATATTTTCTCTACCGCTCTCCCTCAAACCAAGACTGTACCCTAATAAACAAAGTCTCAGACAGCATAGATATAGCACTCTCCCTCGATACTAGCGCACAAATACATGTATTTGGTGACTTCAATGTCCACCACAGTAACTGGCTAGGATTCTCAAATCACACAGACGTAGCTGGTAGCGCCACATATAGCTTCTCTATATCTCATTCCCTATCTCAGATGGTTACATTTCCGACACGTTTCCCAGACCAGCACGATCAACATGCCTCACTTCTAGATCTCTTTCTGACAACAGTTCCCAATTACTGTACAACAAATGCCCATAGCCCACTCGGGAATGCTGATCACGCTGTGATAATGGTAGAAATCAGCCTAAATTCTCGCCCTAAAACTGAAGACCCACTACTCAAAACAACGAGGTATTACAAAAAGGCTGATTGGGAAGCCATCAGGGAGCTCATCAGAGATGCCCCATGGCAAAATATCTTTACTCTTCCAGCGGAACAGTGTGCAAATGAGACAACTGAATGGTTCAAAACTGCTATTGAAGCACATGTTCCCGCACGGAAATACTATAGCAAGCCCCACTCCCCCCAATGGTTTACTTCTGCTTGTGCAGCTGCCATTTGTCAAAGGCAGCATGCGTTCCGCAGATTCAACCGACATAAGTCCAGCTCAAATAAACAGAAGTTTATAGAAGCTAGAAATAATTGTAAGAGAGTGATAGACACAGCTAAGTCAGATTACTCTGAAACCACCAGAAAGCGCATCGAAGCACAGAAATTAGGAACCCGGGATTTTTGGAAAATCTACAACAGCGTAGTTAATAATGGACAGTCAATTATTCCCCCACTAACAAACAATCATGAGGTTGCTTGCACGGCAACTGACAAGGCTAATCTGCTTGCCAGTCGGTTTGCCTCAAACTCCACACTGAACTCGGTACACCACTCACTCCCTGATTTTCCTCTGCGAACAGACGCCACACTTGACGACTTGAAAATCACCCCTTCTCAGGTACATGCTATTATAAAAAACCTAGACACCTCTAAAGCATGTGGACCAGATCTCATCCCGGCTGTGCTATTAAAAAAATGCTCTGCCGAGGTTGCTCCAGTTCTGTCCAAACTTTACAATAAATGCCTTAACGAATCTTGTTTTCCCGACTGCTGGAAAACCGCCTCTGTGGTACCAGTCTTCAAGAATTCTGGTGAAAGAACTGACCCACTAAATTATCGCCCCATTAGCCTCCTCCCGCTTTTCGCCAAAATATTTGAGTCCTTAGTTAATAAAGCCCTAGTCCAGCACCTAACAGCTGCTAAACTCTTGACTGACAAACAATATGGATTCAGGCAAGCCCGTTCAACAGCAGATATCTTAACTGTAGTTTCTGAACGTATATACCGTTCATTGGATAAAACAGGGGAGGGTAGAGCGGTGGCCCTTGATATATCTAAGGCTTTTGACAGGGTATGGCACGATGGTCTTCTAAGGAAAATTAGATCATATGGAATCACTGGAAGAATTCATAACGTAATTAAATCCTTCTTAAGTAATAGAAAAATCAAAGTTGTCCTCGACGGACGTACATCCAAACAATATGACATAAATGCGGGAGTGCCTCAGGGGTCTATCCTTGGACCTCTATTGTTCCTGATATTCATAAACGACCCCCCTGATAATATTGTTTCGGAGATGGGTATATTTGCCGATGACACCACTCTCTATAACAGATATGAGGGGAAAACAAATGAACACATATCCAAGAAAATGGCAGAAACACTAGAGGATGACCTCCAATCCGTAGTGGAATGGGGACAAAAATGGTTGGTCTCATTCAATGCTGCTAAGACTAAGCTTGTTTCCTTCAATAACTACAAGAAACCTTCTCTACCACCAATAGCAATGGCCAAGAACACATTGCCTGAAAGTACTTCTTTTAAACTCCTCGGCCTAACGTTTACAGGGAATATGAACTGGAATAGATACATTGAGAGCATTGCCAAGGCTGCTGCAAGGAAGGTTGGCTCCCTCTACCGTGCTAGAAAACTACTTACGCCTGCCAGTATCCTATACCTCTATAAGGCAACCATTCGCCCATGTATGGAGTACTGTTGTCACATCTGGGCTGGTGCATCTGCTGCTTGTCTCTCGCTCCTGGACAGGGTTCAAAAAAGAGTCGCAAACCTGATAGGTCCTGAACTGTCATCTGGGCTTCAACCTCTGTCCCATCGACGAGATGTTGCATCCCTCTGCCTGTTCTACAAATACTTTAATGGTGAATGCTCTGACGAACTGCAAACACTTGTACCTCCCCGACGTAACTACCCCCGACAAACCCGACAAGCTACTAAGTCTCATCCCTTTACAGTGGAGATCCCTAGGTGCAAGAAAGCCTTTTACTCCAATAGTTTCTTCCCCAGAACTGCGGGTCTTTGGAACTCCCTTCCGGGATTCTGCTTTCCCAACTGCAATGATATGCAGAAGTTCAAGTGTAATGTTAACAAACATCTTTCTACTCTTCTCCCTTCATAATGACCCCGCTAATTAATTCCCTAATAGTAGCCCCCTGCTTCAAAGTGGCACTGTGCCTTGTTTGGGGTGAAAATTGAATAAAAAAAAAAAAAAAAAAAAAAAACTGAAACGAACAAAACGATGTAATAGAGCAAACCATGCGCTTCGAATTATATATATATATATATATATATATATATATATATATATATATATATATATATATATATACGCATACACTGCGTGTCAAATTATTAACGACATAACATTTTTTTACCAGTTTCAGCAACTTACCACTAGTTTCGTATCAAAATCAAGGACACGTTGGTAATGTTGAACTCCGCGTAATGTGAAACTTTCATACTATTCCGCGCAGTGTAAACAACTTGCCATCGTAATTGCTGAATCTACGGTATTTGGGTGTGTCTAATTATTAACAAGGCAGTTTGTTTCGTCAATCAAATGGGTCTTAAAGATAGATTGAGCGGTTCTAAAACGAGTCTTATTACAGAACAGCTAGCAAAAGGTAAAACTACCCTCGAAATATTGAAAATTAAAGGATAGTAACATAAACCTGTGAAGACCTTTGTCAAGTATCCTACAAAGGTACCTAAAAGAGCTGATACGGGAAAATCTAGAGTTGTTTCACACCGTTCTCTACTCCAGCCGGATTAAAGAATGCCCCATAAAATACTCGATGACGCCTTCTAAAAAAAAAGGCAAATCCTCTTAAGCCTAAGGAAGCCTCCATTAAAGCAACATCACAGACAAAACCGATAGAAAGGAGCAGCGCACAACAGGAAAACGGACTTTCCCATGTTTTCTTCACGAAGGGAGTGCGTGCTACTCTTGATAAGCTGGATGGAGCAAGGGATGCATCCTAGATTAAGGCGACAACAAGGTGGTAGTGGGATAATAATTTGGGCTAGATTATCGGGGGCAATTTAGTTGGCCCATAGAGAGTGCAAGAATTCGTAAAAATGACGTCAAATGCTTACGTAGCTTTTCTGAGGGAGCACTTTAAACAATAGCTTAAGAAGCAAAGGTTGACGTTCAGAGGAGCCATTATATAAAGGAAAATAGTATTTTGCAACAAATTGGGTTCTCTGGGCGACGGAAGATGAAATGGCTGGCAAATTCACCAGATTTGAACCGAATTGAGAACGTTTGGTGTATTATGAAGTGATTCCTCTTTAAGAGCAAAGCTGAGTTGTGGGATGTTCTCCAAGAAGTATTGCGAGGAATACCTATTGACGAAATCACAAATTTGACTATTTCTTTGGATCAAAGTATTTTACATGTCATTCAAAAAAGATCGCATATGCCCTACGAATTATTCCAACGTAGACATTGCTATGTAGTTATTGTGGATTTTCCCTAGTTAATGTAATATGTGAATATTATTTCAGTAACCAAGTCATGGGTATATTGTGTTTTTCTGAACATTGTTAATAAATTGACACACTGAAATCTACATATATTCCGATATTTTGCTATGATTTCGCTAATACTGTTTTAAATACTTTAATTTTTTAACTAAAGTAGCATCATAGTATCGTAAGACTTTTTTTCCAAGTTTCCTGGATGTTTATGCACTCGTCCCTTAAATATTAAAAAAATGTTAACTTGTTAATAATTGTATACGCAGTGTATGTAAATGACATAATTCAGAAAACAAATATAAAAGTAACATATGTGAGAAAACGATATTGTTTTCGCGCCAACCTAAAAAGAATTATAAAGTTTTACGACCTTTATATGAGACGGGCCAATCCCTGGAGTCTCCTACACAAACATCGTTTATTGCGGACGAAAATATATTTCGAATGGAAAAGGCCATGTAGAAAATGAATTAATAGGCAATATTTTTTACTCGTTTCAATGAATCCGTCTTAAGCGTTTTGCATATTGTGGAGTAAGAAATAAATATCTTAGCCTTGTAATGGCATTCATGTAAAGCCACACACACACACACACACACACACACACACACACACACACACACACCCACATATATATATGATTATATATGTGCATATATATGTATACATATATATATATATGTAGATATATGTATATATATGTATATATATAAGTATGTGTATATATGTATATATATATATTTATGTATATAAATGTATATATATACATGTACATATATGTATGTATATATATATGTATGCATATATATATGCATACCTATATATATATGTATGCATATATATGTACATATATATGTAGATGTATATATATATGTTGATGTATATATGTGTATATATATGTAGATGTATATATGTGTATATATATGTAGATATATATATATATGTAGATATATATATATATATATATATATATATGTATATATATATGTATATATGCGCATGCATATATATGTATATATATGTGTGTATATATGTATGTATATATAGATGTATATTTGTATATATATATATATAGATGTATATTTGTATATATATAGATGCATATTTGTATATATATATGTATATATATCTATGTATATATATGCATATATCTATGAATATATGCATATATATATGTATATACACATATATACATATATTGACATATATAGATATATATATATGCATGTAGATATATTCATGTATACATATATACATATATTTACATATATATATTCATATGTATACATATATACACATATATTTACATATATACACTTGTATATTCATATATATCCATATGCATGCATATATATGTATATATGTATATATACATATATAGATGTATATATATGTATGTATATGTATATGTGTATATATGTATATATATGTATATATATGCATACATATACATGTATATATATGTATATATATCTGTATATATGTGTATATATATATATATATATATGCATATATATGTGGTTTTATATGTATAGGTGTATATATATATATATATGTATATATATGTATATATATATATACAGTGTGTCCATAAAGTTAGCGTGCACTTTAAAAAATATAACATTATTTGTATGTTCAATAGAAAATAATCTGTAAAATTAATATGAAAGAAGTAAATCTATATTGTGTAATCTTTTATTGAAATTTTATTTAACTTTCCTCATGCACTCCATCATTATCAATACAAAGTGTAATGCGACTTTGCAGTTTACGAAAAACATTTGCCAATTGATTTAAAGCAATGCCTTAAATCACATTAGTTATTCTAGCTTTCAAATATTCCAATGAACTAGGTTGTTTTGAATACACAATTATTTTCACATGTACCCATGAAAACAAATCTAATGGATTCAAATCTGGAGAATGTCGCAGCCAATGAAATGGTCCATCCCCTTCCGATCCATCTGATATGAAATTCCTGATTTAAAAACTGTCTAACACGCCGAGCAAAGTTACAAGGAGCTCAATCTTGTTGAAACACTGTATCGTCATTCAAGTTTAACTGTTCAAGTTGTGGAATAAAGTAATTCTGTAACATATCTAAGTAGCTGCCACTTAATAACACGATTTTCAAAAAAATATGGCCCTATGATTCGATGTATTCCTAAAGCACAGCACACATTAACTTTAAGAGAGTCTATTTCGTGTTTAACAGGTTAATTTTGGTTTTCAGTATCCCAAATTCGGCAATTATGCCTGTCGACCTTGGCACTAATGTAAACTGTTAATTCATCAGAAAACACTAAATTACTCACAAATTCATCATCAAAGCTTTTCTTTGAACTGGTGACAGAAAGTTAGCCGTGCATAATAATTCTCTTCTAACAACTGTTGATGTAATTCAATTTTGTAAGCTTTCATATGAAGTTTTGCCCGCACAATCTTATGCACAGTAGACTTTGGCAGCCCCTGCTCCAATGATGCCCGTCTTACAGACTTTCTTGGACTTGCAGTAAAGGATTTTTCTGTGGAAGCAACACTTTCGTCACTGACACATGCCCTTCCAGACCGTGGTTTATTATAGATAGAGCCTGGCTCTTTAATTTATTTTATTTATTTAGCAATGGTGTTCCTATGTGGCACTTTTTTATTGTATTCAATTCTAAACTTTCTTTGTACAACAACAGTAGATGTCAATTCAGCCAACCAAAGGATACAGTTTACTTTTTCCTCAATTAAAGCCATGGGATCAAATTGATACTGAAAAACAAAAGAAACTATTTTTTTTTTACTTATTTTTTTACTTATCTAATAATTGTTACGAATTTTGTGGCGAAAAATTAGTCAATAAATATACTTAAAACGAGATACATAACACTTTATAACATTTTTTACAGATTATATCTATCGCAAATATAAATAAAGTTATACATTTTATAAGTGCACACGAACTTTATCGACACCCTGTATATATATATATATATATATATATATATATATATATATATATATATATATATATATATATATATATGTATATATATATATATTGACTGATATTGAAATCGTATATTTTCTTTTGAGTTATATATTACTGATTAAAGCCCATTTCAAATTCTTAAAATATATGCAAAAACTCCTTAAAATACAGGAGAAACGACTGTACGCGTCCTAGATATCTTAAAACCTATAAAATAAATAAACTATTTGCATGCAAGTTGATTATTTCTTCTCAAACCGTTCGTACACATTATAGAATAGACACAGCACAGATAGTATAACAAAATATACGTGTCTATGTTCAAATGTTATAACGAGTTTAATCAATTTACAGAACACGAACTTTGCTTGGCTGTTCTTTATGCGAAACTAGTAGTCACCCGTAAAGATAATTTAAAAGAAAAATATTTTGGCAAGAAATCTTAGCATTACTATATGTATTTGTATCTAGCATTGTAAACTGTATGATGTAGTAACTATGACGAATACAACATATGTGATCGTAGATACACCCCTTTGTCAATCATTGCAGTTTTTACTTTGATATATATTATCACAAGAATTTGATGCGATTTTATTTTCTTACTATAATATATATGCGATGTTAGATGACTTATTTCCTCATACAATACCAAATAAAACGAATCTGCTTTGCCATTTTTGTACATATAACTTACACGTCCTGTTAATTTATTTGCTGCTGTAGATTCTAAAATTATATTTCAGCATTTTATTGTTTTCTTGCAGTTGGCAATAATTTTGTGATATCCTACAATTCTATGATCACTCATTACATGCCTTACTTTAGAGATAGATACCATAGTAATTTCCATAGTATTCTTCGAATATTACACATCTGTTTTGTTCATAAGTAGTACACCTGGATTAATCACGTTGACACACTGGTTCTCGCCAGATCACTGACGGATAAGCAACGTTGAGCCTGGTTAGTAACAGATGAGTGACTATTTGGGGAATTCTATGCGATGTATGTGCTATCAGTTCATCTTGACATTGTTTCCAGTCGTCATGTACTTCAACTTGCCACTGGTATAAAACAATGCTGACACAGGAGAGGCATGGTTGGAGACTGCGCAAATCTTTCCACACGAATTTTATGCGCAGGCACATTTACAGTGAGTATCCATAGCCTGGCAAGCCTGAAGGAAGCCATAAGTACAGTTGTTTTTATACACTTATATCTGTTTATTAAAACATTGCTAGTTGCATTTTCTGTGTTGAATAAACAATATATCTCATCTCAATGTTCGGGCGAATATATTTTTGTACTGTTGTTTTCATACACGAAAATATCTAAAATGGACCTAATATTGACTAAATGTAATGATGAGGTAATAGACCATCATTCCATTTCAATTATCGTAAAACAACCAGGTGTTTTTACAAGTTGCTCATTATTACGAAAACATGATTAACAATTCCTGCTAAAAAAGAAAAGCATTAAAAAACTGTTTTTTTAGTCCTCCTGTTTATTCAAACATTGAAAGAATCGATATCCGTCGAAACAAAAAGAGTATATAATAATAAGCCCATGATAATAGAATATCTAAAATACGAAAGATTCCCAATACCAATCGTGTCCAATTACATTAATCGAGCGTAGACAGTTTTTACTAAAAACTAGTATCACATAAACCTGTGCTGAATGCAAAAGATTATTGAAAAAAAATCAGGAAATTACAGCATATATATTACGAGATTTTATGTTATGTCAATCATATGTATCAGATTTACAAGAATATATATATTTTTTTTTGGTTTTTACCTTTTAAATTCCGATGAATATATCTCGGATCACCCAAAAAAGTATTGATCGAAATAAGCACCATCAAAATTTACACAGTTTTCCTTACACAAAGCAAGCGTCTTTATGACTGTAACATAAAAATCGTCTGTTCTGGTGTCGACGAATCGATGAATTGTTTTTTGGCATCGCTTACGTTTTTTAAAGCATCACACATTCAGAAATTATCGAGATGCTTAAAAACGTGATAGTCGGTAGGTGAGAGACGTGGAGAGTATTGCAACTGAGACAGACTTTCGTAGATTTATTTGTTAAACTGTTGCAGATGAACTTATATCGACTCAGTTTTGAAACGTGCGATCGGGTATTGGTTTGGATAAAAATTAAACATTTTCCGTAGACTAATGATGGGTGTTGTTATCGAAGTTTTTGGCTTATTCCAACTGTTTGTTGTAAGTATTTTACCTGCATGCGAATTAGACAAAACTGTAATTGATGAGACCGATCGCAGACTAGCAAATCAGTATGATCTTCTTTTGGTGCAACTCTGGCGTCAGGAAATATCGTGAAATTTTGTTGGCGTAAATCTATTGAGATGAACGTTACCGTTTGTCGTAAAAACTAACTTTTAGTCGACATTTCACAACCGGGTAAAGAAACGAGTCATCCTTGTCTCGTAAGAGTAAGGACGATGACCCTCCATACCGATGTTTATTTCAGTTGTTGTTCAATCTGTGAAGCAACTATTCATCAGATGTTGTCTTTGAAATCACTGTGGAGAACTTGGAAATCGTTGTATGTGTTACGTTTAATTCGGAAGCAAATTATTGAAGAGTTGTTCATTGAGTGGTTTCGACTAAGGCTCTTGTTTAACCGTTTTCAAAATTCGATGGCCTAGCATTACATCTCTTCGAAAATCGTCTCGCCGCTAGGAAATTCCTTAAACGCTCATGTGTATTTGTTCAACCGTGGTTCCTAGGCAAAAGGTATCCTTGATACCGCAAGCTTTTTCAGCAGATTTACGGTGATGCTTGATAATATTTTAAAAATTGTCGAATTTTTGTTTCTCTTCCATCTCGTATTCACGTTAAATATTTTTTTTTAATTAATAAAATTCCGTATGAATACGTGTTTTTATAATTCTAGAAAACACTTATCTTGCCTTTGGAAGCAGTAATCGTTTGTACAGTAATTATTGTGCAAATAATTACTAAACAAAGAGCTACAACATAAAACTAAGAAAATAATTTATCTTGCGTTCGCAGCGTCTGTAACTATTGTATTTATGTGAAACATGTTTGTTCTTTACTGCACTTCCTTTTTACTGATTAATTTCTGTAATGTGTTTGAAAGTTTATTAATTTTGACTAGACGCGAGAAGAGGTAATAATGTTTTCGCTTTTTTATTTGTCACAAACCAAATATGACAAAGACAAATAAATTCACCAAAATTAAAATACAAAAATTGAAAAATAAAACAAAGACACACAGCGCGGCAGTGACAGCAAAAAAAAATGAAAATGAGGAAGTATTAATAAAACGACATTTTTAGCCAGCCTACTCAAACAGATTTTACATATGTGATTTGTAAAAAAATTAACAGTCAGCTTTAAAATTCCCTACATAAAAAATAAAATTCCCTACATACAAAATTAACACTCAGCGCTTTAAAATCCCCTACATACAATAAAAAGGCTCTTACATCTCTAGTAAAATAAAGTTTCTAATAGCCTTTATCTATTTTTAGATATTAATATAGATCATTACTTACTTTAATAAACAACATCCTGAAAAGAAAATACAGTTCAAGTATAATCTATATATAGGTATATATATATATATATATATATATATATATATATATATATATATATATATATATAAGTATATATATATATATATATATATATATATATATATCCTACTCTTTATTAGTCTATAGGGTTCTCTAACATTTAGCTCTCTCTCTTAATTCATATGCATTCCACTGCCTACTTCGATTAGCCAAATTTCTCTTTAAATGCGACGTGTTTTAAAAACAAGAACACATACACTTAATAAATGTTACATTTTAAAATACCTCACATCAAATTTATAATTTTTAAATTCGTTAAAAGTGTTCATAAATAAATGATGCATATTACATGTTTAATTAAGAACCATTCAAAAGATTACGAGTGTAATCCAAATAAAAATTTAACACAATCAAAAACAAGTCTAAAAATGATGAGGAATTGATTATGATGGTTATAGCAAGAGGAAGCATCTAGATCTGACACAGAAATGTAATAGAAAACAATGTGGTCTTCCGCGCTTTTAATAATAATACCATAAGTTAAATTATTTTTTCTACAAACCATTTGATAAACAAACATTAATTTTAGAATTAGTAATTGATCCGCGCTATTTTTTAATCATATTCCCAAGTTTAATTAAAATGTTATATGATATGTTACTTATTCAATTGTAAGGTTAAAGTACAGAAGAGATACAAAACACCCTCCCCTCATATGTTAAGAATGGCTCGTTAAATAATAACTTTATTATTTCAGCACAGCTAAATAAATGGACTTGTACCAAGAGTATTTTTATTTCCTGTGTACTTCTTCAGAAATAAAGCATCATGAAATAACCAAGATGTACGAGATATCGAGATTAAAATCTTACTATCACTACTTCTCCTTTATCAATATATTTCACTTCATCAATGCCCCTCTCAAGACACTGTAATAATTTTTTGTTCATTATTGTTCTACAAAATGTCAGCTCATTAGAATCAATTCATATGGTTACATGTTTAAAAACTAGGAATTCCTTAAAGAAACCCTGTATATATTGTTTATATTTGAGCTCTATTATGTTATGTGTGGAGAGGAATTACTTATTGCAGAAGGATAATATGAACTGGGAATTTCTTTTAAAAAGAAAACAAAACATGTTTTATACTCAACCAAATATAATGCGTTGACAAAACGATAAATATATTTTCTGTGCAATATAGTATAAAAACTATTAGACAATGTACATATCGTTGATTTAATAGATATACTTTAGGATATGCATATCAAATTTGATTTATTTTTAATGGAATACTTAGCGACAATATTAAGATATTTTTTATAAAATAAACGAATAATTATTTTTGCATTAAATACTTGTAAATGCATCTACTAATTATATATTAAATCTGTGGTGTTATGTAGTTCGTCTTAAAACCTGAATTGAAGATATTCAATCCCGAGAACAAAAGCTCGGTATAAAATAACATTGATAATATAACTGAGCGTTGGTTCGATTCATGATTTTTGAGATTATTTTAACATGAGATTAAGAGAACTGGGAGAAGCATCCCAGATGGTTTTATTCAAATTCATTATGGACTAGCAGAACAAAACTGACTGTCAATACTATATAACTGCACTTGTTTTTGCTTCATCCCGAATAGATTCGTGTAACTAAATCTAACTTACATTATATACACATCAATCCAAGATATCTAGCAAAAATCAAGATGTTTGATTGTTTGTTTTACGGCATATGGGCCCTTCTGAGTTTATTTAATGTTTAATCCAGTTATTTTGAAGAACATTTTTTTTTAATAGATTATATAATTTTTTTAAGTCGATTCTATTTAATCCATAGTTGGGGCCCTAACAAATATACCACTCCATGTCAGAGTGAACCTGGGAGCAATGCAAATTAAAAGGTATATCCGCACTCCACGAAGCCCACAAGCTCGGGTCTCATCATCGGATATAGTTTAAGGTCATATCCAGGACCGAAAATCAAGAATATATCTACGAAACACATCTTGATATTATAATCTAATAATAGTAGTTACAATAAGTAGTTCATAATATATTGAAACAGTTGAACAGCGTCAATATCCATTGTAAAATCTTACAAGATGAACTAATAAATAGGGCTACGTAAAAAATCATATCTATTTCATCATGTTGATTCTCGCGTGTAAATCAGTTAATATCTTATGTTTTTATATATGTAATTCTTGATTGATTAACTGTGTCAAACAGTGTCTGATATATACTCGAGAGTCCAGAAATGATAAGAATATTCTATCGTCACATCTCTGCTAATAAATCAATGCGTTAATCAATAGAAACAGAATCCACGTATTTTTCTAAAAGACCGAAACAGTTCTTTCAATTAATTGAAAAGAAAATGAAATAATGTATATTTTACAGTTGACTGTGTGAATAAGCATTGCTTTTCACATGACATATTCACTTTAATCTTGCACTCAGAAGTGTTTGTACAAACTGTTCAGGCATATATATATATATATATCACGCATTTCGATTATTAGATATTTGGTAAAGGAAGGAGAAATAATCGCTGTTAAAGAAGCATGATAGTAGTTATAAAAAGTAAAATTAATATAAAATACACTATAGCAATCTTTTAACATGAGAAATATTTGATATCACGTCCTTAATAAGATTTCAGTAAGTTGTTATGTTCTTAATAAACCGTTGTTGCTTGTCACATTGATAAATTGTTGATGACTACCGCAATGTTGTTATATTATTAAAGAACTCTCTCCAATATTCTCAGGCGGAAATAAAATTTAGGATGGTATTTAATATTATAATAACACTATAGAAGAAAACAAACATAACGGTGCCATAATAATATAATAATAAAATGATTCAAAATCTATCGTTTCGTGAAAAGTAAACACGGAATACTGAAATTTAGAGATTGAGTTCCTTCATTTAAACGAGGTTTTTAATATAAATCTCAAGATAATTACGTACATCATATTGCTTATTAATAATGAATTTATTCCTAAACTCGACATAGAAATATGATTTCATATTTAACCGGTTTACATTGTGATCGGTAATTATAACAATATATTGTCAAAATATTTAGCCTGTGCTGTTGTTTTTTTTTATATTTTACGCTTCGATTTTGAAAGTAGAATATAAATAGTGAGAAAACTTTTTTATGAAATAATAAAAGAACAAGTAGATTAAGAAATAATACATTTATGAGTAAGACCATTACGAAAATATACATAAATCCACATAAAAATTGTGACATTTATGTTCAATATACCCCCTATATATAATAAAAGTTTGTTTTTTTCTCATCCGGACTAACATACCGTAGGTTTACACCACCACAGATGCCACTTACGAATTCATTATGTCAACATTTTTAGGTACTATGTTATGAAACTAGAGACCACATATTTGGCAGATTGTTTCGTGTTACTAAAGCCCTATAATTAACCTAACAGTGATATCATCATGATCGCACATATGTACAAGTGAAAAAGATCTTTATTTCCCCCTAAAAAGGTATTACTCCCACTACCATTCGACAGCAGGAGGTGTTCTGCATTAGGGTAATATATGGGGTTTCGACCAAATTTTCTGGCTCGTATACTCATGCTATAAGCTTTCTTTTCTATATCCGCAAAAATAATGATTTCACATTTCATAAAATTCCATTGACTGACACCTGCATATTCACTCATTCTGGCATGAAAGAACCCTAATGCAAAAATGAACACTCTAGAGATTAAAACAAACATGGCTTCCCTGAATATATTAGGCAACCGTTTCAGATTAAATATCCTCATTAAAAAATCCTGAATTTCGAAACAGAAATGAATGGAACAATATTTTTTATTATTAACAGAAAATATCCACTTCCCCTGTTATTACTTTAGTAAGAATGAATTGATATTTCCTTATTTTTTCTACTCGTAACAGAAAATATCCACTTCCCCTGTTATTACTTTAGTAAGAACGAATTAATATTTCCTTACCTTGTTTTCTAAAATATTTTCCTTATCCTTCTCACAAAATACCATTATCAATCCTTTAATGTATACCTATGCGAACGTTCTAATTATTTATAGATTTTTTTACTATATAAAACTACTATGTTTCTTTCATTAAGAAATTGTTTCATTAAAATTTTATTTTCTTATTCAGACTTTTAAATAAATGTTTATAGTCTGTTGATACTTTTGGATACAATAAACGGTTAAGTTTTAAAATATCTTATGTTCAGAAGAAACAATGTGTTAATTATTGGTCGTGGTTTTTGAACAAGAAATCCGAGTGCTTATTTAATTTGTTATTTATTCACTGCATTTACAGTGAATGAGACCCAATAAAACAAAAAGAATTAATAATTTCATTTTATGTTTCGTAAGAAATATCAATCCATGGTAATTCGTTTATACCAAAATATTAAATGGGGCCGCATGAGAACAAACAGTGTGTTTCTTTTTGTTTTCTAGTTTCCGGTCCGCTAAGTTTTGAAGTTTGTTCATATTATACATGTCTCACAAACTTTCAATAAGTACAATTTTATTTCTTGCGCAGACTTTTATATAAAGGTGTTTTATTTTATATATTGACATTTTTGGATACAATAAATAATATCGTTTTCAAATCTCTTCTGTTTGGAAAAAATAGTTATTACTTATTTGTCATGCTATATAACATAGAAGGACTGCGATTTTTTTTTGATTTCGTTAGTTATTTACTTCATTTACATTGAAAGGCACTCATAAAATATTTCATAATTATATTCTATTTTCGTATTACAGATAACGAGATAGAAATTAGATTTTACTAAAATATGAATAGGGCCGAATATTTTCGTTTTTGTATCAAGTTTCCGATTCGCTAAGCTTTTACATTTGTTTAACTAGAAATGTTTAACCAACTTTAAGCAGGCTATTAATTCACATATGAAAATGTGATTAACACTTAATTAAATTAACAATGTTGTTTAAGAAACATTACAAGAACAATTCAAGATGAAGTTTTAAAATGATATTTTTATTTTAAATTAGGATGTAAGCGTTGAACAATACAAAGTACAATTTTCTGTACCTATGCGTTTTAGTACCGTGATGAAGTAGTTATGTTGGCGAGCAATTGGTGTTTTGCAACTATTCTTCCACCTTACGATTAAATAAAACTAATTCGCGTGAAACTTGATGTAACCTGAAAACACTATTTAGAAATACCGTAACATTTATGCAACAATAAAGAAAAACAGGTGTTTTAACATATTTTAGTAGGTCGCGAATTTGAATTTGGTTTTACAGGATAAATTCAAATCATACCACATATTTTTAAATACCTTAAATTTCAAAAACATTCTATTGTATTACTTCTTTGTTTTATTTGTAAAAAAAACGTGTTAAGCCTAAATTAAAATACAATCGCATAGTTACATGTTTAATAATAACTTGATTTAAGTTAACACATTTAAAGTATAATAGGCAGGTAAACGTAAACCAAACTTTAATGCTTACGCAGTTTTGATAACAAACTAGCTGTACATATATTTTACAGGTTATAATCGAGTTTAACGATATTTTAAAATAATTATTTTTATTGAATTATGTTTCTTAGTTTGTAATTCAAATAATTATATTACCGAAGAAAAAAATAATCAAGGAAAAGCGTTTATTTTTTTAACATAATAATATTGATTTTATGTCCAGGTTGTTTACAACTTCAGGGTAAGTGAAAAATAATAACGGGATTTTATATACATACATATGTATGTATAACAATTTTTTAAATATCTGATCTTTTCAGCAGTAATAAATGTTGCAATTTTATGGGAGTATATTTATTGTTTTCTAATTTTTGGTAACATTAAATACATGGGGTGGTTAACACCTAACACAAATTTTCTCTAATATATTTAACGAAACCTATTTATTTATTTACTGATGGTTTAATATCGGGCATTAAAGAAAATATCAGTATTATCTCATTTTTTCGAGATTTATAAAACATTGGTGTGTTTACTGGGTCATAAACTCCACTACATAGAAACGTTATTTTGAGGCGTCGATAATGCAAACACGATGTTTGACTCGCATTTTCATTTTCATGCCGTAAGGCTATTGTAAAAATATTAGCAGTTTACGTAAAGCTACTTCTTTTAAAAAGTAAAAAAAAAAGTCCGGATGATGGTATTATATGCATTACAGTTACATGCATGAGGGTTTTAACTATGATGGGCGTTGGAGGTATCTTTATGCACATATTAAAAAATAAAACAAATGATAAGGCTTCTTTTTTTGTTTTTCGCAGTACCGGTGCGCTTCAGTGCAGGCAGTACGGACGCGTTTCTTTTGTTCGACCGTAGTACATTTAATATTGCACACATTGAAAAATAAAAGTATACTTTTACTTTGAACATAGGTATCCTGACCGAAAACAAATATTGCAGGTGCTCTGTTTTATCATTTCATTTTATGGTTTTATTTTAAATTCTGAAAAAAAAAAGATATAGAGACATATATTCGATTTAAGTATTCATTGCTTGACAAAAGGAATATGTAGAAAGGGTTATGTTAATTTCATTAATCCATGGATTTGCAACAATTGCTCATATCATCAGAGGAAATGAAATGCAGTTAGCAAAATGTTGCGCTGCGAATTGACACTATTTTGCTTTTCAGCACAATTGTTGAAAATAGTTTTTTGAGTGGTTGTGGATAATTATATTAAGAAGATTATATGAACAGAGAAGTTGATACAACCTGGGTAGTCCATTATCGGAAGGAGTCCAATGTCGTTCGGGGTTATAAATCCATATATATATATATATATATGTATATATATATATGTATATATATATATATATATATATACATATATATATATATATATATATATATATATATATATATATATATATATATATAGGCCCATGGGAGAAAGTGATATTCCCATATAGCGAAAGCGTACTGCTCCTTATTGATATTTCGAAAAGTATACATGGCCGCCTTATTCGATGATGCGTTGGTTGCGTGTTGGTAGCTGTAGTCCGAATGCTTTCTCGGTAATGACAATGTATATCCGAAATTGGGTGGATATACCATTCCATTGTAATTATCCCGTAAGTAATAGAGTCTGACCATTGAGTTGTGTGCAATGAACCTCGGAATCAATAGTGTGGTTATCAACATACCAAAGATAGCAAAATAATCCTGGAGATGATATTCGGAACGGTAACGTTAGAGAGGCTTGCTTTAGGTGTGGGCCTCTTAGAAGGATAGTTCGTTTTCTAGTATATAGTGGATGAGGCATGCCTTTTAGATTGGGGAAAAAGGAGAGTGGGGTTAAGTAGAGAGGGTAAAGAGAGAGGGGGTAGATGTTGGACAAGCATACAGGTTATTAATTGAATTTATTCGGCGAAGGGTGTTTTAGTAGGGTTGACCTCTTGATTTTAAATTCAAGTGGGAAATGGATAGTATTGTGATTTTCAATGGGGGGCGTGATAAGGTGTAGGTGGTCTGTTTTTGCTGTGGGGATGGGTTACTTGATGAGGTGGAGATAGAGACGAGTTATGGAGTGAAAATATGAAATGTTTGGAGGGTTACTTAAGTAAGTCATTTTAAGGTTGTATTCCTTTAATTTTCAGTGTACATTTTAAGGTAACTTGGTTAGTTGAGATAAGTCAATTAAATACGTTTGTTGTCGTAGTTCGATCTAGTTTAATTATGTTTGTTTAAATTTTGTTTAAAATACATATATTTCTGTTTGGAGGCGATCTATGGATGAGTTTATTTTGTTGTTCGTTGAGTTGGAATTGATGTATGAGTGAGTATTTTATATACTGTGATTAATTTATGTTATATTTTTATAAAGGGATAGGTGATTTAAATGTGGGGCGGTAGTCGCCAAGGCGTGGTTAACTTTAACTATTTATATAATGATTACTTGTATATCCAAACATAATTTTTTATAAACATTTTCCGACAAAACTACGCCGTGGGTTTATTTTTACAGTAGATAAACTTAGCGACTTATTGATGTCCACTGAACGAGTCACTAAGTGAGACTTTCCTTAAACAATATCTTTGTGACTCGTTCAATGTACATCGATAAATCGTTAAGTTTATCTACTGGAAAATTAAACCAACGGCCTAGTTGAGTAGTATAAGATATTTCGAGACATTTTATTAGTATAAGTAATTCCGAAGGCCGTAAAGTCGTACGTTACTTGTAAGGTAGTAAGTTTAAGTTTCGTTTCTTCGCAACCCCTTTTACAACCTTAGCTGCACGTTTGATCCTAACATCTGGATATTTTTTTCATTTTTTTTTTTCACATAAAAATCGTGGATTATTTTTTCCATTAGTTTTTGGGAAACGCAAATAGGTCTAAAACAAAAATATCCTGTTTCTTCTTATTACACTACGGTTAGTTATTTAAGTAACCCGTTCTGTTTAAAATGTTTACTTTTACAGCGTACTTAAAATATTCACTTTCATAAATACCGTTTACATGTATATTTTGTAACGTACAGATGACTACATTAATTGAGTTCTCTTTAAGGGGCACAGGGTTTGTCAGTTTTTTCTGCCACTAGAACTCCAGTCTTGGCGACAAAAATACCTTGCACTGAACTTTTCCCTTAAATAAACCCTAAAAATTATCCTGAACCCTACAACGAATTTTGAAACAATCCCACTACAAAGCACAAAATGAGGTGTCTATTCTGAAAAAAAAGTTTTAACATGAGGAGGTTACCGGTTGGTCAACAACAAAAACAACAAAAACCGTATTTTAAATGTGTACACCTAAGGGATGCATGCTACCACCGCAGCAAAGCCGGTAAACGTGTCCTTCAAATTATGTAATATTGATCGAATTTGCAATAAGAATTCTTAAAGATTCACTGATGAAACCTTTAACAGCTTTTCTAAACTTTATCAGCATCTAGGTTTTAGAATAGTCTTTGTATGGCATCTTCCAAAGCAAAGATTTGGTGTTGATTTCTGTTCCATTCACTTTCAATCACGCAAAAAAACAATAATTGCCAAGATTCAGATCTGTAGAGCGCCTCGACCAAATGTAATTGTTGAAAGAAGAAAGGAATATTCTCCTTCAAGTACGCCTTGCAATGTTTTGCTTTGTGCGCAGTGAACAAACTCTATTTTATTACATCGTACTTTTTTCCGAAGGCAGGGAGGTAAACATTTATGAGAATCTTAAAAAAATAAACCGCGTTGACTTTGAGTCCAGTTTTAATGTAATTAGCAAGGAATACGGTTTTCACTAATTCCCACAGCTTCACAAAAACAACACAGACCGAGAATTTCTGCTTTTTCTCGAAGAGCAAGAATGTGATAGCTAACAGACTATAATGCCGGTTTGCAACCTCATTCATGATAGGCGTTTGCTAAGCAACTGACCTTTTTTTTTATATTGACAACCGTTAGAGATATTTAACACTGTTAGCACTTCATTGAATACTCGGCTTATGATACTCCTGCTTATATGTTTCTGCTAAAAGGTTTTTATATTGACTGAGTTGATTTTGACTTCTCGACTTAATCTTACAAGGAAATTTTAGTTGCTTTTCTATCATTACGATGATTGTGTTCACTTCGTTGAACTTTACTTTTGTTATAAAATTTGGTCAGCACTCGATAAAGCGCTGTGTAAGAGTAGCCATATTTTAAAATTATATAATAAGGGTGGTTTAAAGTGCGTAACAAATTATATAGTGTCCTTTTTTGTGCTGGGTCTTCCATCGTTAAAAAAACCTGCTAAATCATTTTGAAATACCCAATGAAAGGTTTTGAAAATTATCTCCAAAATCAAAATCATAGCTCGTATAATAGTTATCATGCGAATTACAAAATAGTCATATTTTACTTGCAGGATTACATATATATTGGAAGATCTACCTGCAAAATCTCAAATTTATTACTATCTCGTCAGATAAATTATTCACTTACAAATGACTAATAAAAATTAAATGTAATGATACAGATATTATTACTTAGGTGTAAAGTAAAATAACATTGTGTGTAAAGATTTAGTTCAAAATCTCTAAATAATTATTCTTCAATTGTACAGGTTACAATTATAATACCACTTTTACAATTTCATAAATTTAAAGTTTAGTGTCAATGAAAAACTTCCAGATATTGATGGGCGATAAGTTTGTGAAAGGATTATGCGTTACAATAAATCTGTAATCGATTGGCATTTTACCTTATCCATAGTTCGGATTGTATTAAACATATCTGAATTGGTAATATTTTTAGCATTACGGGCTTCATCGTTGTGGTACGTATATTGGGAGATTTAAGTGTAGAAATAAAATGCGTATAATTGTAGGTGTGAAAGGGTAGAGCTGAAACATGTTCAGTGCTCATACTACCAGTATATTATTGTACAATTTATGAGAACCTATTTCATAGATCGTTAATTTGGTTATATGTAAAGTTTCTGTGCATTATTTTAATATGTGCCTAATGAAAATAAATAATACATTATAGTCAAATACATGTCAAATATTATGCATGGCATGTTATAAAGTGATTAAAACCAATTGTTTGATATGTATTTTAATTTCCCTTAGAATCTTATCTATAATATTACATTACACATTTTTCAGCCATCAGTTATTACTTATGTCATAAATGCTTATATTTTATTAAAAAAAAAGTTATTTCATAAACATAGTGATTAAGTAAATTATTACTTGTAAGGAAAATTTTCTATGAATTGATTACTCGAATGTGGCACTGTTGTTTGCATACCCCTTTTTTTCCCTCCCACATTGCCAGCATTGGGTTTGGTCACTCGCGGATGGCTACATAAGAAAGGCGAGAACAAGGCAATTTGTAATTACTCATTCTCTTTCTCGTCGAGTAGGCGCGTATATTTTTGTATCTCCTAAAAAGGTGGAAGCACCCATCTTCCCCATTACTAGATAAGAACAGCCAAATTAAGTTAGTTAAAAAGTTTAATGTTTAAAGGTTTAAATTTTAAAAAAATTAATTAACTTAATTTTTTTAATTATATATATTTTTCATATATTATTGTAAAATAAACGATTTACATTTGCAAATTTTAAATGAACAAATTGTGTTGCGTGTATTTAATACTGCTTTAAACATCCGCACGCGGTATGTCACACTTCTCAGCCTAGAACACAATTAGAGGAGGTAACCTTGAAACATTACACACTAATTCCTCGTATGTGTTTATGTTTTTGAAAAGGACTGGTAAGTAACTATACACATACTGTTAGATGACGCCAACCTGTTATAATTTGTTTACCGTTCACCGTACGTTAAGTGTGGCCACTGGGCAATCAAACTACTGACACTGATGACGTTACATATTGTTTCCGTTACCATGATACGCTATAGGTTATCACAAAACAAAATATCGTTCTTAATTAACAACGGATCACAAACTTTGTCATATCGGTAAAATCCGACAACTTACCACGAAATCATATTATACTCACGGACAAAAATCCCTCATACATTTTGGAATCTGTTAAAAATGAAAACAAATAGGAAATTAACGAGTTTTAAATGTTATATAAAACTATACGAATATATTGCAACTATGTATTACATTAAATTTATCTTCCATGATTTAACACACTCCTTCGATTAAACAGGAATATTTAAAACCTATAGGAAAACTGATATTCAAAAAATTTGTTTCCAATAAATGTGACAAGTGGTAGTTTTAAATAATAAGCCACAGAGAAAAAACATCTTCATCCCATGAAAAACAATTAGAAGAAAATAACTTTCGATTAAATTTAAAAAAAAAAAATGAAAACAATATTTTTTTCTTACAAATGGAATTAGATGGAAACAAAAGGTTGTCGTAATAAATATGAAAATATATCCGTAGGTTTGAAAACTATGTCTGCTTCATTGAAAAGGGAATGATTAAAGAAAATGATTTCAAACGAAACTGCTTTAAATGTTTCTGATCCAAAAATATATTTCAAAAGAGAAATTCTTTATAAAAAGAAATGAGCATATTTACTTATTCATTTATGAGTAAGTTCAAGGTACTTTATATTATTTCGAACTGTGATGGGAAACTGTGTGTATGTTCAAAGAAAATATTTATGGTGTAATACATCTTAATATGTTTATTAATCTTATTTAAGGCTGGAAAATTCGACTTAACAATTTTCAAAAATCCTTTTTATGTCGTAGATCTGTAACATCTTGTTTCAAAAAAGTCAAGATAAAAGATAAATACATGAACTTAATCGGACTATTTTTTTAGTTTACGTACATTGAAGATTGTAAGAAAAATAAAAGAAAGGGTTCACAAATTAATTACATTTTTCGTTTCTGGATCTTTCTCCGGAGCAATTTTATTTCGTAAATGTTGCTTGCGATTTTTTATTAGAAATTAATATTGGTTCTAAGATGGTTTTGACAGCTTTTGGAGGTTTGAGAGAAACGTAAAAAAATATTTTTGATTGTTGCTTTTAGTGTAGAAAATATTTAGTGACAAAATGTGTAAACCTCATAGAAACTAAATATGCCCCCCCTTTCAAAGACACTTATTTTGTTAGCTACAGTGGAAAATTTAAAAGAAATTAGACGATTTTATTCAAGTAAATTATATATAACATAACATTCTTGTATTAAAAAAAGACCTCTTAAAAAAGTAAACGCTCTAACATTTTTTATTTCACGTTAGCGCACGCAACCTGCACATGTTTTAAAAGCTAGGTTTCAGTCGACAATCCGCATAGTACATAATATGTCTATTATTTTGTAAAACAATAAGAAAGATATCTCAAGCGAGTCAGGTGAGATGACTCTGGTCCTCCCATTTTCAATGGCTTTGGGTAATGGTATTTATAAGTTACTAGTAGAGGGTATAGTGAAACTCTTCTGTCTACTTCACTTCGTACATCGATTGATGTCTCTGTGTCTGTCCCTTTTTTCCCTTCGAGCCCTTTTGAATTCACCTCGAAAAGAAATTTAAAATTATGTTATTCATAAATACAACGATTAATAAAATCTAATTACAATTAGTGACTTTCACTTATTTTATTAAATAAATATATAATCTGATTCCACTTATTTCAGTTGATAAACTAAACACTATTGACCTCCACATTCTTCCTGGACTGACAACGGGGATTATAATAAACCTTTTTCTCCTTCACTTTATTTTTCTCTTCCTTTTCTTTAGTAATTGGATAGATTAGCCCCCATGATCGCTCATATATGTTTACTGCTTAGAAATTAAGGATATAGTAATCACAAACAAATCTTTTAAATAAAATATTTACAATTATGAAATACTTCGTTGATGGTATATTATGTTGGTGGCTCTGTAATTAATGAGATCCCAACTGTGTGGGTCGGCGTGATTATTGCGCCCGAGTTAAAGTCACATTAATCCGACCTATTAAAATAATTAGACTGTTTGCTGAAAAGGCGTATTCCCAGATGAAATATATGATTTTATTTTCATTTTATTTTTTGTCTGTTAGAAAATAAACTGAAGCAAATTCGTCTTGACGTTTCAAAAAGGACGTAACCCCTGCTGTAGGTTTCTGATTAAAAGCATAAATGCTGGTAGTAACGAAATGTAAATATATTTAACACAATCATAACAGTGACTGTTGAACTGAGGTCTGTTAGGAGATTATTGAAATTCCTCCTATCTTTTTTGTCTTGATGGAGTAGCAGGATTGTTCCTCCTTCTGCTATGGAAAGTAATATAACAGCCATCCACAGAAGCCTGTCAGAAAAATAATTGCTTTGTGCAGTTCTTTATTAAATGGATACTTGGCTATTGGATAATTGGTCGTTGAGGCTAACTGTTTTACAACCCTGGGAAATTAAGGGCGTTATTTCACTATCAAATAATAATTATACACTGTGAAATTAGCTTTCTGTATGAAAACCTTACAAAACAGATATAACATATGAGAATTATTTAAAATCACGTAATCCCTTGATGTTATGTTAGATCATTTTCAATAAGAGTAGTCAATTGTAGACGCACATGTATACAGGTCGGAAGTTTTCGGAAAATATATGATATTTTGTAATTCATATGCAAACTATGAAAAAAAAAGAAAGACGATGTTTGAAAAAAAGTTATTCCTGTAAAAAGTGCTAAAAATGCTCTAGATAGTGGATGCTATCTTTAATGTTCAACTTCAGGGCAAATCTTACATATCCGACTACGCAAATCAGTAGTTCGTTTAGGGCTATGAGTTTATCAACAGGGCTTGCTTTGTTAAATTGTGAAAAATAGACACTGAGATTTAGAACTGCTAATTTTGTCAGAAAGGTGTTCTTTCTATTTCTCTCTCTCTCTCTCTCTCTATATATATATATATATATTTATATATATATATATATATATATATATATATATATATATATATATATATATATATATATATATATATATATACATATATTTGTGTGTATACTAACATTTCAGCCAGGCGTTTCCTGGCTGTTTAGATGTGTATGTTGAGAAAAATAAATAAAAAGTAGTAGGAAGGCAGTCTCGGACCGGTACAGAGAAGGAGGAAAAGAAAGAGGAAAACCTGACGTCTTTACGCTTACGACAACTACCAAACCTAAAGTGACTTGTGATTAAATTAAGGCTAGACAATCGGAAGCGACGATATCTTTCAAAAATATCGGCGAAAAAAGCGATTCCCCCTGTAGAAAAGTGTCTATTTGAAGGTGAAGATATCAATATTTTTAGCCAAGTTTTCGTTATTTTTCATACAAATGGTCGGACTTTAAAACGATACTGATATTTCTAAAATTTGTCGCGTCTGTCGAATGTTTAAGGCAGACATGCAAACATAAATACATACATACATTTATATATTGGTAACTAAACATTCCGACCCTAACCGATAAAAAAGCTAGCCCTATCTCTGAATACCCTTTATGCAAAATTTAAATGTATGGACCAGAAATTGTCTGAGTAATGTTGTACAGACCGCAGAGATCAATATTTTTTAAAATTATTTTACACCTAATATGACCCCTTAACATTTATTGTTTTGGGCTCACATAAAGTTATTAAGTTAGATCCATGCCCATGGAACATATATTTAACATTTCACTTGTTTAGACCAAAAATTGTCGGAGGAGTTGGATAGTGTTATCCAAAGACAAATCGTTGAAGTTTGACCCTTTAACAGCCAAATTTCTGGCCGAACACGGACAACAAAGATTTCCCAAATCTCAGTAACCTGTATGTCAAATTTCCCGTCTGTAGACTTAAAATTGACAAAGTTATTACGTAGGAAAATGTATACAAGCAGGCACACAGATACCTTCATTTTTATAGATATACTAGCATAGGTGGCCGGCGTTTCCCGGGGTTTTGCAGATGTATGTTAACTCAAAAAAAAAGTGGTAGTAGGAAAGCAGGCTCGAAGGAGGAAAAGAACGGGAAAATAACCTGACGTATTTGCTGTTACAACTACCACCAAATCTGAAGTGTCTTATGTTTAAATTAATGCTAGACAATCGAAATGATTAGATATCGTTCAAAAATATCGGCGAAATAAGCGACCCCCTGTAAAAAATTGACTACTTTAAGGTGAAGATATTAATGTTTTAAGCCAATTTTTCGATATTCGTCGGTCCAACATTAAAACGATAATGATCTTGGTAAAATCCGTCGCGACTATAGAAAGTTTTAGGCAGACATGTTAACATACATACACACATACATACATACATACATACATACATTTATATATTGATAACTGAAAAATCAGACACAAGCCGTTGAAAAATCTTGCCCTATCTCTTAATACCCGTTATGTAAAATTTCAAATGTTCAGAGCAGAAATTGTCTGAGTAATTTGGTGAAGACCGTAGAGGTCAATTTTTTAAAACTTTGACCCCTTTTACGACCTCTTAAAATTTATCGTTCTGGGCTCAAATCGAGGAATTACGTTAGATCCATGCCTAAGGAACCTATATTTAAAATTCCAAGTGTTTAGACCGAAAACTGTCGGAGGAGTTTGGTAGAGTTCTCAAAGCCAAGATCGTTAAACTTTGATCCTTTAACAACCAGATTTCTGGCCTCAAACGGATCAAACAGATTTTCCCAAATCTCAGTAATCTCTATATCAAATATCGAGTCTGAAGACTTTAAATTGACAGAGGTATTGCTTAGGGAAATATACACACAGACAGACACACACAGATACACAGACAGTATGTTTGACTTTTATAGATATGTAGATAGATAGATTAAATAAAAATATATACGTATACATGAATATATATGGAAACCATTTTGTGTTTACTGTAAGCTTTTTACGCAAATATTATGCAAGTATAAATCATGTAGAGCATCTGCATGAATATAAGTACACGCAATAGTTTACTACAGATGATCATCC
Source organism: Euprymna scolopes (assembly GCF_053919585.1). Lineage (NCBI taxonomy): Eukaryota > Metazoa > Mollusca > Cephalopoda > Sepiida > Sepiolidae > Euprymna > Euprymna scolopes. The sequence goes on from NC_136485.1 coordinate 50,185,225, forward strand.
TATAAGAACACCGAACAGAGTAATAGGGAATTAATTAAAACGAATGTTTAAAAGAATATGCACATTAGCTAGAGCTTTTAATAGGGAATGCAATTCAAAAGGCCCACATTTTCTTTTTAAGTAAATAGAAAGGAGGGGGTTTAATGTGTATATCAATACACAGACACGAAAAACAAATTCGTAGGAGTATAGTTAGATATATGTATGTATATCTATATATATATGTTTCTCACTCTCTGTCTTTCTTTTGTATTTCCCCCTCCATCCCATTATTTATATATATACATATATATATATATATATATATATATATATATATATATATATATATATATATATATATAACTCGTATCCAAGTTGCATATTGAAATGCTCATATCTTTCGTTCTATGAGACGGAACTACATGAAAATTAGCAGGTTTTTGGAAAATTATACCCGTATTCTATGGTGTAATTTATGACAATTATTAGAAAAGTGCATGTTAATAAAAAAACAATGACTATGCCCAATTTTTCAACCATTTGTGCATATAGTTTTCTGTCACGCAGCTTAAGTTTCGCTGTTCCGGTTGCCTTGCTTGCCACCTATCCATTGCACTAATAATCACACAAACGTTGCGTTTTAATAATATATTATTATAATTGATTATTTCAAGAACAATTCCTTCTTAATCGAGATTTTCTAAACAAAACCGGAATTGTGTATTTGATGTCCGACGAGTTAGTATACTAACATTTGCACAAGCGAGTGTTTAAGGTGGACAACGACGACATAGTCATCAAATTGTCTCTGTGTGCTTTTAAAAACAGTTGTCGGAAACAAAATTTAATATATTTCTAATCTATCATTGTAAGTTTTATGTGGCTTTTAGTTGCGACATCTAATCTGATAGTGTTTTATTTAACCCTAATTAATAATTTGATATCATTATCCGAGGTGGTTTCTTGTAATTTCTTTTGATTTCTTTTTCCGGTATATCTTCTGTCTCTGTGGATTTTAGGCATTCATTTAGTATTTAAGCCACTCCAAAAAAAAAAAAATTAAATATGGATGTATCCCTTATAAAGTAAAGATGTTTGGATTTCCTTTGCATTTTGATCAGAATTTTTTTTTTTTTTTATCAGATATGTGTTGGTGTAATTATTATTGAAATTGCATATGTCTTTCCTTTGTCCAGTTGTATATATTAAGACGTTTATATAGTTGCACAGCCGATAGTGATAGAGAAACTATTTTATATGTAAAGAAATATAAATACATATAATCTCACATACAAACAATTCTCTCTCTATGTTATCCTCTCTCTATCTCTCCCCCTCTCTCTCTCTATATATATATATGTATACATATAATTATATACATGTATGCATATATACATATATATACATACATATATGTATATATATATATATAATAAACATTAATAAAAGATTAAAGGCAACTTAAACATCTGATAACTAATATATCTGTTATTAGTCTGTGTGTTTAAATTATATTTTACGTACAATGTCTCTCAAATACTTTGACAAATCTTATGAGGACATTTCAAAGGGAAGCCATAAGAGAGTTTGATGGAATTTGAAACATAAAGCTATTTTTAAAGAATATAATGTTATTAATATTGCGAAATCTTATAAAGTATAATTGTTATATAGTTTTCAAAAAGATTAAAGAATTTTTTTTTTTTTTTTAGAATTTTTATTAAAATATACGAAATACAAAACAATGTAAAAGATTTGAAAAAGTCCTACGTAGAAAAATCGCATTGATAATGTATATTTCTAACAAATTAGCTCTCTGTAGTAAACAAAATATCTGAAATCCTGCCATGACCTTAATGCACAGGAACGCACCCCCCACACACACACGAAAAAAACATATGAATACATATTTCCGATATACGAGGGCCGTGCAATAAGTAAAGCCTCTGACCCACTTCCCATAGCAGTAGACCAACAGAACTTGCCAGAGTTATTAGTCTTTCTCTACATATGTAGCACCCGGACTTATGCATTTATCCCGTCGTTTGCTGCAGCTCCTGAGGCCGTTTTTGTAGAACACCCCAGGTTGGTCCTCCAACCACGATGTGACTTCAAAAATCAAGGCTGCATCATCTGGAAACGCTTTCCTTCCAAAAACAACTTCAGGGCTAGGAAGAGGTGAAAGTCTGAGGTGCAAGATAAGGAGAGTAGGGAGGAGGGGGAGGTTTTCGCTGATCTGCCAACATGCAAGTTGTGGACCAGAACGTTGTCCTGTAGAAGGAGGTTTTCTTTGCTGATCTTGTCCCGCCTCTTGATTTTGATAGCTTCCCTTAATTTCTTGAAAAGTGAAGCATAATAGGCCCATCTAATTGTGGTACCCTTTGCCAGGGAATCTGTCATCACTACTCCGTCATGGTCCAAGAAGACTGTGACCATGATCTTGCCAGCGGAGGGCTGCAACCTTGCCTTCTTTGTAGGTGGTGAGTCCAAGTGCTTCCAATGCATTCTGGGCTTTGGTCTCTGGATCATAGTGATCGATCCAGGTTTCATCCTGTGTAATCAGTCTTTTGAAAAACTTTGACTCATCTTCTTAGCACATCTCCAAATTCATCCTCCAGCACTCAACGGGTTTTCGCTTTTGAAATAGTGTGAGAAATCTGGGAATCGATATGGCAGAGACCTTATTCATATGCAAATGGTTATGAATGATAGTTTCCACAGACTCTGTATTAATGTAGGAATCTTGGGCTATTTGGCGGAGGGTAATGCACCGATCTTCCAAAATGGCAACCTCAATTGACGGGCAGATGCCTCACCAATGCTAGAATGAGGGGCGACCTGGTCTGGGAGCTGTTTCCACACATTTCCGGTCATCTTTGAATTCACGATGTCAGCGTTTTACAAGGTCATCCGATGGGGCATCATCCCCATAATATTTTTTTCATCAACAGTCTCCTGTGGGGTGTGTCTTTTCAAATACAAAAACTGGATCACTGCTGGATATTCAATAGGTTCAATTCCCCACCTGACGCAGTTCAAACACCTGGAAAACAGAAACCAAAATTAGTTCAGATCTGAATTTGCCACATTACCCGTGGACATATAAATCATTGCATATGCAAAAATTCAGCTAGATCAGACAAATAGAAGTGGGTCAGGCGCATTACTTATTGCACACCCCTTGTATGTATATATAGTACAATAGTAAAATGCAAGTAATAAAAGTAATATGATGGACCTTAAACATGGAAAAGTAAATTACTAGTTGCTCAAAAGGAAAAGAAAGAGACAAGATATACTAGTAAAAAATATAATACATTTATAGCTTAAAATATTGCAGCATTAAGATGTGATATCAGGTTATGAAATAAATTTTACCCAATGCTGAATGCTGCAATATTTTGGAGCTAATTTTTCATTAGGTATAATTTTGATTAGAATATCTTGCCATTTTTTCTTCCAGTTTAAGCAACTAGTCGTTTACTTTTAATGTTTAATCTTCACCATATTACTTTTTTCTGTTCGCAGTTTTCTATTGTAATCCCTGATTCTCCCAGACTTCAAATTTACTTACTTGTTCATTGTTAAATTTTACTCTACCTCCCCCCCCGTATGAATACATATGTAATAACAATGTACGGAAGTTGTCTGCTTTCAATTAAATCCCTACAATTGTCTCTTTCAATGGTTACATCCCCTCCGTTTCATTTGTCACTTCTCTTTTCTAATAAATTGCTGAAGTAGTCGCTTAAGCGGCGTTGTTGCTATGGAAACTAGTCATAAAAAGCTTCGCTCACCTCATATATTTTCATGTTTTTTGAACACCAGAAACTTAGTCATAACTGTTGTTTTACTTAACGAAAATTGTAAAAAAAAAAACCCAAAGCAATTCACAATATACCAGAGAAGATCTATACTTGTAATTGTTTTAAATTTGGTCGAACACTGAGTGAGCTGTGAAGCATTAAAGGAGTTATAAATGACTAAAATTTCCAATTTAGCATATATTCGAACACTAGCGTTTTTTAAATTATATATATATATATAATATATATATATATATATATATATATATATATATATATATATATATATATATATATATATATATGAATTATTTATCAATTAGACGCTAAGGCTTAAAACCAACTTGCGGCGATGCTTAAAAGCAATCTCTTCTGATAACGAAGACGTACTTGCTTTCTTTCTGAATACCAAACGTTAACTAAAAAGAGAGACCACGTGACGCGTATTTATATACCTAAACTCTCTTTCGGCGAAATTGGATTATTCTATCAGGTGTATATAACGAATCAAATACGACGAAACTTGTCCTTTCCGAGAAAAATCTAGAGTATTCACGACACGCGAGTGACATACTTCCTCTAATACCTATTCCCATTATGCTGTAAACTCAGAAGTTATCGAAACATGCATATAAATGTATATATATATATATATATGTATGTATATATATATATACATATACATATATATATACATATATATATATATATTCCAAAAATATTGAGACAAACATAGCCAGAGAATTCTTTAAAATATTAGATAAAAACTTTAAAGCCCCTCATAAATACAGTAAACTCTTTAATAAGAACACAATCAAAGGGTCTTACTCAACTATACCTAACCGTCATTAAAAAAATAATCAGTTCTAACAATAAAACATTAATAAGATACACAATACAAATATACAAAATATAGCAGGCTGTAACTTTAGAAAAAAAATAGATGCCCTCTACAAGGCTCATGCAAAATAAAAAATGTAGTCTATAGCTGCACAGTATCAAAAACTCCAAATTTAAATGAATTTAACAGCAACCATAACCCAACCACCCGATTAAATAACTACACCAACTTTAACCAACCAACCAATCAAATACAGACCAAACCACCACATACCAATGCGACCCCTAATCTACCTGAAAATGATTACATTAAACAAGCCACAATGTACATTAGTTCAACACCTGAACTTATAAAGCATAGAATTTTAACCAAAAAACATTCCTTTAAAAAACACCTCCTGTTGAACTAAACCACTCTATCCAAGCATATTTGTCGACTCAATACTATAATACTATTTAGTTTAATTTGAAATGGCAAATAAAAGGATAATATAAAGCATATACACAAGGAGATAGATTGTGTGCACTTTGTACACAAGAGACCCTAAAGATTGTAAAATATGGCAATATCAAAAATAGAACCTAAATTCAAGAGAGGGACGTATTTCCGCATGCAGTCATAAATGCTGGTGTAAATTTACACAATATAAACCACAATAAGTCATTAAAATGTTACTTATTAATATTCAATCTTGAAATTTAACTTCAACTTGGTACCCTTATTAATAAAATTTTTTATCACTAATATTATTATTATTATTAATATTAGTTTATCTGATATATGTACAATCATTGTATATTATTTAAATATATATTTTACCTTAACCTATACTTATTTATTAATTTCAATAAATGAATAAATTGTTAAATACTAAATTCAATAAGTTCGAAAGAGATTATAATATGAATAGAGTAAACGTCAATTATCTCCCGTTGATTATTTAATTAGAGAATAAGATTATCTCCCCCTTTGTTTTTTAAATATTTGCTTAATTTTAAATAAAGCGTTTACAAACATATTCTAACCGATATAAAATTTTCCATTGACCTTCTTTTCTGGAAATTCGAGATTTCTTGCGTTTATAAGCTACAATCAACATCCAAATGAATGCTTTGATGATAATTACGGTTTTCAAAATGCGAAGAATTAAAAGGTAAATAAATAAATTTATATATATATATATATGTATATGTATATATATATATGCATATGTATATATATACATATATGATTCTTAATTTTATTAAATTTTATTAAAAATATATTATTATGACCTTATATTTAAACTTAATGCAGATTTATAATTTTATTTTATTTTTATTTTTTATCCTCAACCCATATTTGCTTATCAAGTAAATATTTTCCTTTTTATTTTATTTTTTCCAGATACATCTGCCTTACTTAAAAATGCTAGGTTCGTTTATTGTGTCTTTTACATATATAAAAAAAACACACCCAATATGTTTGCCGATGAGGAGACTTTGTTTAAAAATACTATATGTGAAAATCATTGTTTTCCGAAACGATCGTAGAAATTATTACCTTTGTTGTTGTTTCTTTCTTATGAAACAGATTTTTTAATTTTTAATTCTAATTGAAATTTTAAATTGTCAATCCCATTACTAAATAATAAAGTAGGTCTAGTATATTTGCCTATCGAGTTTATTATATATATGAATTACCACGAGCACTGTTCTTTTCTTGTATTTTAATTAAATTAATAATTTTACTATTACATCTAAATACACTCTGCTCTTTAGACTACTGCTCTAAACGCCTTTAAATTATATATATATATATATATATATAAATATATATATATATATATATATATAGATATATATGTGGGTGTTTCTGTGTGTGTGTGTGTGCAAAATTAATCGTTACCGTTGTGGCATATGTATTATTGATAGCTATTTAATAGTGAGTATAAAGTATTTTTCATGAACGTTACACTGGTGACGGAAACTATTTTAATCAATTATGTGAATGGTTCAAGGGAATATATATATTTTTGTTACAAAACAATTATTTAAATCAGACATAAATATTGTCATTTCTTTACATTAAAAATAAACTAAATATATTATCAAATATTAATTAACACATATTTTAATATATTTATTAACTCTTTTTTAAAAATGTACATGTTTTTTTTATCAAACATAAAACAGTTTATGAATTTCTTTAAAACAATCAATATATGTTTGTAAAATACAATACACTGTAGTTTTTACTGGCACCGTATGTTTACCGGCGTTGCCCTGTGGTAGCATGCCCTTTCGCAGAAAATATTAAAGTACGGCTGTTTTTGTGGTTGTTGTTATATCCCAAACACAATTCTCCTAATGTTAACAAAGGTTATTGCAATGGACACCAGGGGAGTGCTTGTCCAAAACTTCTTTAAATATATCTTTTTTGATCGTTGTCACGATTCACAACGACAAATACTATGAATTGGCTGTTGCCGTGTCAATCTTCCCCGAGTTATAATATTTATGTGGCTTAGACTGGTGTTTAGTTGGCAAACTACTTTCAAACACTCTATCGCTAAAAACAAACTAAATCCGTGTTGTAGCCTGCACGTTACCATATAAATATGTAAACAGTATTAAAAACAACGTTTTCTTTTAATACTAAACAAATACTATTTATTTTAAACAATATATACAGAATTATGTTTGTATTATAAAAAATATATATAATACACTTAATTTGCAACCATGTAAACCTTTTAAGAATTTAATTTTAGACAACAGAAACAAAAGCTTTTTAGGATTACAAAAAAAATTAACAGACATATTTCAATAAATATATACACATACGAAAACTAAATTGTAGAAAATTAGACACAAGAATGTTTTACGTTCGTAACATACTCGCGTACAAGAATATAAACGAAATATTTAACAGTATGTAATAGTTTTTAATAAACAAACCAATATTTACAAAATATGTACATAAAACAAAACACAATTTTATGTTACTTTGTGATGTATTCAAAAGAAAAACTAATTATTTCCGCTGTCTGTAAAATATTCAAGTGCGTGCTTACAATCTTGTTTGTTTATGCAGAAAAATATTGTAATAAACACGAGTATTTTAAACGAAGTATGATTCTTAGTAAAAAAAAAAAAAAAGCTATAAAACAATTTGTTTGTTTTAGATAAAATGATTGCAAGGTGGACAGAGAGCGGCCGTGCTTGTCTTTGACTAGCGTGTTTGTTTATATAAGAAAAACTGTATTTCCGAAATAGTGATTTGTGAACGCGGGGCCAATGAAAATTGCCGAACTGTATAAGGGAAGAATTATAACTTTTGTAAGGGGAAGAGGAAACTTAATGGAGTTAGTATTAGTTTATAAAACACTTACGAATGGTAGACATGGCGGTATATGTATAATTTGCATATCTGTTCCCGATGTTGACTGGCGGATGTATGAAGAATTTAGATTTAAAAGAAAAAATATAATAACTACTTCTTTAAAAGATTTGGGGATTGCTAGTATACAATGCAGTATGTTGTTATAACTGCTAAATATGTCTCAAATGTCGTTCATTTATTGCATAAAAGAGAGTCTACTTGTGTAGACATAAATAATTTGTTGTTGCAACCATTTGTTCGAGAGAGGAATTTATTCAGTCAAATTAATATATATATATATATAGAGAGAGAGACAACAGTTGCGTTGTGGCTTTATGTAAATATGACAAAAATGTCTGCACATTTGATGGTAGATAAAAAAAAAACGCTAATACACATTTTTTAATCTAAATGTTATCATTTTATTAAACACGTTCAAATAAAGAAGATTTACATAAAAATCGGTATTTTACTTCGTTTCAACTTTAACATTTTCATTTTATATGAGGACCATGTTAAAAATATATATATATATATTAAATTTAAAATGTAAGGAAACTAGTTATTTTAGGGATATATAGCAATATAATATTTCATGTTAAAAGTTATGTCCGTTAGTTTACACGCAAACACACGCGCCAAAAATATGCGATTATATTTGTAATCAAAGAAGGATGTCTAATAATGAAAGACAGTAAATTATAAAATTCCTGTCATAATCAATGTTTTACTGCTTGCCACAGGCTAATAGTTTTTCGTTTTCATAATCTGCACAGTTTTAATAAATATTTGGAAGGATTTTAACGTTTTTGAATTGTCTGTTAGCGAATCTAACACAATAAAAGATAGTTTTAATTCATAAAAACCAAAACAAATACGTAGAAAATTATATGATATGACTATTGGTAACCGTTATTTATTGCACGTTTTTTGTTATCGTTCATTTATAAAAAGTTACATTTCAATATATATTTATAGAGTGTAACTTCCTTTTATTAACACGGTTTCAACCACTGGGAATACTTATATGAATTTTTACACATATAATGTGATCGTAATTATCAATTTTAGAATATATACATAATAATGTAAAACTATATACTGTAATTTATGTTTTGTTTGTGTCTTGTAAAACGATTCAAACTTCTAATTAAACACGATAATAAATAATCGTCACTAAACAATTCATTCGAGTATTTGATCACGCATAACTTTAGTAAAAATACGTTTGAATCATATGTAAAGAGATCAAGGCGACTATTTTGTTTCGGGGTTTCATATTAGAAAAAAATAGTTTTAAAACGATTCCAAATATCAAGGAGAAAAAACAAAGTAAGTTTGTGCGCTTAAAACATATTTTTTTATTATCTTCCGTTTTATATCGTTTTTCCTTTATTTTAGAATACTTATAAAGTATTATACAGTAGTGTAAGGTAAAAAGCAAATAAATTAACAAATGCTGCTATATATATATATATATATATATATATAAGCAAAATACATTTGAAGATTTGTTTTATTTAGTAATGCATGCGTATGGTATATGAGAAGCCTAATTTTTAGTGATGTGACATCCTGATTATTTTTGTGATTGTTAGATCTCTGATCAAGATTCATTACGTTTGGATATTTTATCATTTGCATAAAAAAAAAATATCGATTAAAGAAGGCTCTAATTACTTGTAAGTTACTGGCCAGAACATGTTTATGAAAGTATAGTGACGTATCAACTCTCATGAAAAAGAAATTAAATATATATCTTTCCATACATCGGTATTGAGCAGTTTTGTATTAACATCGTAACAACTTTATTTGTTACTCGTGTTTCGAAAGTATTAACTTGGAATTATATATATATATATATATATATATATATATATATATATATATATATATATATATATATATAAATTATTTTTTACTATAAAAATTAAATACCTACAGCCACTAGTGTTTCATCCTTTCGGGAATCTGCAGTGCAGGGTGTCACGAATAATACCAGCCGACCGATCTGAACCCCCGCAACACGCGACATCTCTAGCTAGATTAGCGGAGACGTAATCTATTCGGCTACCATCAACCGCGTGAAATAACGTTGAATTTAAACATCTTAATCTTTTAAATGTTCATTTTACGTCTGTCAGACAGTGATCTAATCGTTATACGATGATCTATACAAAAGAGCTAAATTGGCCGACATTAATTCAACTGAAAGTGCTCAACAACAAGAAACGAATTTCTTAAAGGGGCTGTCATAATTATTTGTTACTATAATAATTAAATACCTACAAACACTATATATATTTGTACAAAATAAAATGTATTCGTATGAATTATATTCTTCATTAATATCATAGTGATAGAGCCTTTTTGAACAGGAGAATGTTAAAACGTATTTTTTTTAATCGAATCACATGTATTGCAATAGCAAACATCATTCGGCTGGAGGAAATTTACATTTCTTTGATTGCAAAACAGGAAAACAGAAGTCTTCCCAATTCTTCAATGCGGCATATGAAGTATTTCACAAAACACATCTCGACTGTCATTTCAAAGGGTTGAATCAAAGTGTAATCACTCTGGACGAGGGATAGTCCATCCTCGTGAACAAAGATGCAAATGCTCGGAACTTCAAGCATCTGCGCACTGGTCAAACAAAGAAGGAATTGAAAGAAAATAATTCCTGGCAGCTTATCATTGTGGCAAGATGCATGACTGCTTTGAAGGTGTTTCTAACTTTTAGACTGAAAACATCTAACATTCTTGCTGGAACTGTTTATATGTTAAGCACAACAACTGTTTGTAAGATCAATGTAACTGCCTTTATGACGTGTTTACGTAAAATGCCACTGACTGCTCCTCGTCACACACCACTTTATTTTTTATTTTTCATGGGATTAAACGTAATTCAAAGCATTGCACTTGAGTGAAGCTCTATTTCTTTGAGAGTTTTTTTTTTTGCTCTTTTTTCGTATTTGTGGTTCTTCTCATCTCGACTTCTTTGTAACCTATAATTTAAGATAGCATCTTTCTTCTTTTATATTTTGCAATTTTGACTAATCATTGTACATCTAATTATTAATAATAATTATCAGCACTATCCTCATATCTAAATACACATAGTGAAGGGTGCAAGACTGATGTTTGTTGAATGAACTGGATTTGAGCTTGCAAAGTCAGTCTCTATACGTGTGTCATAAACGACTAAACTGCCTATCGTTCCCATCCGTTTTTTTCCATACGCATCACCACTTATCAAGACCAAGAGGGCACTCGTGGATAAGGGGTTAAGAGTATACAGTAGAAATTTGACAATATAGTAATCGTTAGTAATGGAAATTCGGTGAATTTGCTAACTTATAAGGAACCGCTCGTCAAAATATTGTTTACGTTAGACTTGAAGACAACCATATTGTATTCAGCTGGAAAACAGGACAACGGAAGGCAATTCCATAGGCGGTCAGTTCTAAGAAAGAAGCGTTTCTCATGGAATCTACGTGTAGGTTAAAGCACATCAAAATAGTGGGGGAAATTAGTGATATTTTTTCTTGTGAAAGTTTCGGAAGAGGGGGCCATAGATTGGAACTCATCCTTGCTTGGCTCTTCTTTTTTTCTTAATTACTTCCGTCATATATATTTTCTGAACACAAAACTATATGTTTTTGAAGTTAAGTTTTTATTAGACTTCAATTGATATTAAAATCTTAATTTTTAAATTGTAAATTTATGAAACCGACCATCTTGTTTTACGGTGATGTATACTAATCAACTTAATGAATGTTTAGTAATTTCTATATTGCTTGAAAAACAAGAACATCTATTATAAAATTATGATTTTTGGGGCATTCTCGTTACATTCTTGATTTCATTTAAATACTACACTTAAATGTTTTGTATGCATAGTACCTCGATCGTATATGAATGCGTAGAATTTAGGATGAAAAAGTTCTAGCTGAACGATATGTTTATATATAATTATTAAGTTTCCTTTTGCTCTCTCTTGCATGGATAATAAAACTATACTTTTTCTACTAAAAAAATCAAAACGATGTTTAAATATACAACCATGGATATGCGAACGACTATGTGAAGGTTAACTTATTGGTGCATTCAAAACTCAGCGGTCATAAAATTATAATTAATTAATTTAGAACGATTTTAGAGGAAATACGAGAAGAATAAAAGAAAGAAGAAAAGAGAAAAGGGGAGGGAGGAGATCGACAATAGTTAAGTTTTGAAGTTTAAAATACATTAGCTTGTAGTGTGTGGGGGTTTAGGTAAGTCAACTAAGCGTGGGCGGAGGTATAGTGATATAAGGGCAGAGGGATTTAAAAGGGAAGGGTAAGGAGAGAATATGGGGTTGAATATCAACTTTGTGTTTTAAGATTTGGCTGTTTTTAGTTGTTTAACTAGACACTGGAGTATATGAAATAGATAAAAGAGAGAGGGAAGAGAGATACATAGATAGAGCGAGGGAGAGTGAGAGAGAGAGAAAGGATTTATGTACGTGTCATAAGCGTTTGGAAAGTAAAGGGTTAATTTCCGAATGTTCGTAGCAGTCACAATAAGCCCATTCGTTCATTATATTTCAATAAGCGGTTTTTAGTCAGTAAAGAGTGAATACATGTGCCAATACACGCGCATATATATATATATATATATATATATATATATATATATATATATATATATATATATATATATACACATATATATATATATATATATATGTATATATCCAGGTACATACACGCAACCACATACGCACATACCTATATACACAATGTAGATGCTAACATACATGCAAACATACATGCGTATATATGCATACACACCCATACACATATACATACATATATATACACACATACACATACATGGATACACATATGTAAAGATACAGATCTCCAGTAAATAATGATGTACATATACATACATACACAAACATGTACATATACATACACACTCGCATATATATATATGTATACACTCACACACATATATATACACACGCACACACCCATATGTATATATATATATACATACATACCCATGAATATATACATACATGTACGGTCATATATACATATATACACATACATGTGTGTATTTATATTAAGGAAATAAAGTAAAGTTAGGATGAATAAATGGGTGTAGTTAATAAAGGGAGGTTAGGTAGACGAATCTTAAAATATGTTCCAATACATGCCGTTAGCCTAATATTTAGGGGTATGTATGGAGTTGCCCTGCTATGTAGACAGAGGTTACGCTATATTAGCTTGTAAAAAAATAGAGATCTAAATAAAAATAAAGATACACAAAAAATAGAAATAGAATAAATTAAAAAGTAAGAAATAACGCAAAAATGATACAGATAATAGGAGGAAAGGGGAGGCATAATGAAGACTGTAAATTTAATGCGGTGAAGGTGTAAATATGTTTAGGGATCATTTTAATTTCCTTAAGTTGTTTTTATATTGGTTAAATTTATATGTATCGGGGATATACATGTTAGTAGTAAAGGTATTAGTAAGGCTGGGATATTCAGAATTAGGACTTGCTATATTTATAGTTATATTATTAATATGATGTCTAGGAATGTAAATGTGGTTTGACCGACATAGGGGGTGTTAAGGTTTAAGGTTAAAGATTATACAGCTGGTCGTTAAGTTCTAATGAGACAGGGGTTCTTGTAATTCGGTTAAGTTGATGTATATATATGGGGTAGGCACCTTAATATGTTGTTTTGGGAATGGTTATGTCTAATGTTATTTTCAGTGACGAGCGTATAGCAAAAATGCGTATATATATATATATATATATATATATATTTATATATGTATATATATATACATATGCGTGTATGTATGTGTGTGTTTCTGTGTGTTTGTGTGTAAATGATCTTTTAAGTGCTTGCAAAAGGTATCTTTCAAACTTCAAACTGAATATTTGATCTACCGATTTGGAATCATACTTAGTGTATTGGAAACTTACATACGATTTTATTTTAAGCTGCAATATAGAAGGGAAGGGGTCAATATTGAAAATACTTCTATTGAATATAATCTGGAATCACTAAAAAAATCGCATATATTTTCAGCGAATAGTCAAATAAAAAGTTTTATGCTAGATAACATTTTTAGCGGTGCTTGTGGGTGTACACATTTGGTTTATCTGCTAAGGAATAATGCTAGAGCGCTATGTTTTGTTTTAACATTATAGTAGATGAAACACAATTATTTTACTTTTAAAAGCGCTAATATATATAAAGTACAATATAACAATCGAAAATAGATTGACATTATAATGCAAATTACTAAATAACAAACTATTTCAGCATATATATATATATATATATATATATATATACACGCATATATATACATGCATACATATGTACACATATACACATATATATATACACATATATACAGACAGATATATGCACATATATATACACACATATATGCATATACATATATATATATAAACTTATATATACACATATGTACACGTTCACATTCATATACACACATATATATATACATACACACACATATATACATATATACGCATATACATATATACATATATTCATGTGTACATATGTACATATATACACATATATACCTATATATACACATATGTATATGCATATATATATTTACGTACATATATATATATATACATATATACATACATATATTTGCATATATACATACATATACATATATACATATACATACATACATATATATTTTTTATTTATTTGTGTATAACATGAAATGATTTTTCTTTTTACACTTCTCCATCTGTTTCATTACTATTTCACTTTCATGCTTGGATGAATTTTGTTCATGTAAAGTTTCTTTAAATAATTCACAGGGAAACTTCTTTAGGCATTTTTGTGAATCCTCCTCTCTTAGGAGAAAAAGGGAATACTTTTAATATTCGCGGAATAAGGACTTTCATCTATATCAGGATTTCTGAAAAGACACTGTCGTTTAATTGTTTTCGGCATACTTTATTAAACCTCTCTCTCCCCTCTCTCTCTCTCCCTCTCTCGTTCTATGTATATATATATATATATATATATATATATATATATATATATATACATATATATCTATATATATATACATACACATATATATATGTATATATAAATACATATATATGTATGTGCATATTCATATATATGCATATACATATATATATATATATATATATATATATATATATATATATATGTATATTGTTTTTAAAATACAATTACCCACTGATACGTATCTCGTCGTCTACGACTCATCAAAGTGGCTGAATCTAAGCGGATTTTGGTGGATCTCATCTGTCGGATGGAAACTTGCCCCCAACACGGCTTTAGGTAAAATGTACTTTTGTCTAAATAATTTAATTCGTTTAAAACTCATCGCAAACCCAAACAACATAAAAAATACCTTTAGGCATAGTCTAAAGAAGGTGTGAATAAAAATTGCAAAAATAAAGAATGCAGTTTAAATTCCCGTAAGGAAGAAAATATATTAACTTTAACCTATCGCTGACTTAGCACCTTCATAATCCGACGTCTAAAATGTGTATAATGACAAAAGAAAATTAATTTATATAAGGATGAAGAAAAAAATGCTTTTACAAAAATAGTTAAATAGAAATAGACTTAGCCGATTTTGCAAAAAATATTTAATGTTAAAACAGAATTTAACTACATGTGTATTAAAAGAGAAACCCTTAACTAAAATGTTGTAAATAGAAAACGGGGATCATCAGCTGCTTAGCGTGTACCTGTTTCGGAGATTTAAAAACAGGACAGCTGTTTAATACATGACTCTTCAATGGATAATACTCTTCCCCAATACAAAAAATGTAGACTTATGCGTTTACTATTTTAATAATATGTGAATAATATAGATGAATTAAATCATTAAATAGAAAAAGAGAAACTATTAATAAGATTAGGATTACAAGATTTATTTTGGGATATTTTAGCTATATAAATGCTATGATAATAAAACAACGCATAAAAGCTTAAGTAGCTTAGTTCCCAGATTTACTTGATAAAAAAAAGGGTGAGGTAAAGGGAATAGGAGGTAAAAGAAAAATTATAAAAATATTTCACATGAATGGATAGTCTGGTGAAGGGTAAAAACACCAAGAATGGTAAAATCCAAAATGGTCGAATTAAAAAAAAAATTCCAATCCAATGGGTAAGTTCCAAATGGTCCAAAATGATCCAAAAGGCAGAGTTCATTGGAAAAAATCGCAAATGGAATGAATTCCAACTCATTAAAAGAAACAGCACTCGAATATTTAACACACGTCTTTCACGGTTGGAGGAATCAAGTAAATTAAGGTTTAAAAAAAACAAAAAAAAACGGGCAGGCGCCGAAAGTTTAAATTTGAAAAGCAGGTCAAACTGACCCAGACAAAGAGCGCGAAAGTTAGCGTTAATAATTAGGTCAACTTAGATGTCCACGTGAAAGTCCAAGAATTGAATTAAAAAACACGAGTCAGAAGAACAAATAAATTGCTAAGTTTATGAAATGGAGCGTCTATTATATATATACATATATATATATATATATATATATATATATATATATATATATATATATATATATAAATATGAAAGTAAATAAATTAAAAATTGAAAGTTAATAATCAAAAAGTTAAATTTAAAAAATATATATATTAAAACATATATATATATATATATATATATATATATATATATATATATATATATACAGGCACACAAATGCACACATACATGTAAATACATACACACATATACAAATATATTCATGTATACATATACAATGACCCACATAAATATATATATATATATATATATATATATATATCTACAAACACACACATACACGCGTGCATAGTTATACACATATGCAAAATCATATCCAAAATCATAAACACTTAAAGAACAAATACCTACATCCTGACATACAATTTAAGGGGAGCGACTGGCCGGTATCTACAAACTCCGGAATAAGGAAAATAAATGTGTACGTAAATGCATATAGTAAATAAATAGATAGAAAAAATGAGGAGGTTGATGAATATATACACTTGTGCCCGATATTATTCATACCCCTCGGATCTTTGAGATGTCTATAAGATTATTGCTCAAACCAGAAGGTAGACAATATTAAAGGGATTTCAAACAATAAATCAAGCATAAGCATTTAATTTAAACTCAACAAATAAATAAATTATGCAAGTTTGAAACATTATACAAAGAAAAAACAATAATGGCACTAGTTCAAAATTATTCATACCTCTCTTACTAATAGTCAATAGCATGCCCTTTATTCTTAATAACTGCCTGTAACCGTTTTGGATATTTATCAACAAGGTTTTTACAAGCATCAACACTGATTTTTGACCATTCTTCAATGCAGTAGTTCTCCAAATCCCTCAAATTTCTAGGTTTCCGCTTTTTAACCTCAGTTTTCAATATGTGCCAGAGGTTTTCGATAGGGTTCAGGTCGGGACTCTGGCTAGGCCATTCTAAAACATTAATTTGATTATCCTCAAACCATTTCTTTACTATTTTGGCAGTATGTTTTGGATCATTATCCTGTTGAAAGACCCAGTTTGGTCCTAAATGGAGCTTCTCCGCATCCTGTCTAATGTTTTTCTGGAGTATCTCCAAATATTGCTCCTTCTTCATGATTCCATCTATCTTGACCAAACTACCTGGACCACTAGCCGAAAAGGAGCCCCAAAACATTAGGCTACCACCACCATGTTTCACCGTGGGTATGGTGTTCTTTGGGTTGTAAGCTTCTCCTTTCTTCCTCCGAACGTAAGAAGCATCCATATGGCCAAACAATTCAATTTTTGTTTCGTGAGTCCACAAAATACTTGAGAAAACGGACTCTGGAGAATTCACATGGTTCCTAGTAAACTTTAGACGTGCTGCAAGGTGTTTTCCGGTGTGCCATGGAGTCCTTCTTGGTCTTCTTCCTTTCAGACCATTTTCATGCAGAGTCCTTTGCAATGTTTGCCTTGATATTTTTATGCCAGAAGACTCCAGATTTTCTAAAATGTCCTTAGTAGTGTTGGTTGGATTTGCATTAACACTTCTTACAATATTCCTGGTGGCTCTAGCAGACAGTTTCCTTTTCATTCCTCTACCAATCAAGTTGTTTGTTGTGTGGTGGCTCTGGAATTTTTTGATGATGCTCTGTACTGTTGCTGTAGGGACCTAAAATTTCTTGGAAATTGACTTTTAACCTAAACCATCCTTATATGAATTCGCAATTTTAGTCCTCAGATCATTACTAAGCTCTTTTTTTCTTCCCCATTCTAATAATTTTTATTCTTTTATTGGTTTTCAGTTGATATCATTTTAATTTCTGAAAAATGCAAAAAACGAAATGAAATTAATCAAAGGTTGTATAAAAGCATTCAAAATAAGAATCAAACAGGAAACAAACAGTCAGAAACTCGATTAATACTGAAAAAATAAGGGGGTATGATTATTTTTGAACATTGCAGATTTTATAAATAGCTGTATATTTCTTTTATTACAAGTATCCCGAGATTTTAAAATGACGAAAATGATCAGAAGAGGTTTATTAAGAATATGTATCGATATGGACGTAAACAATAAATTCTAACAAAGTTACACCAAATAAACTCAATTTTCAAGGGGGGTATGAATAATATCGGGCACAACTGTATATAATTAATAAGTATACTTATACTATAAAACGGAGACAGCAGATGGAAAACCGGCGAAAGAAATAAAGAAAAACCAATAAAATTAAAAATATAAAATACTTAGAAGAAGGAAAAAAACTGTGGGAAAATATATATATTTGAAGGGTAAACTTAATAGCTATGTAGTTTCAAATTTACCACATTTAACCTTGGATATATGTTTGCGATAGGAGATCAGATCGTTTTTAGAGTTTATTATATAATTACCTTGAGGGGAGGTTATAATAGCTATAACGTCACTGTACAGAGGTGACAAGACTTAGACTATGGAGTATAAGACTTAACTTTTTTTGGGGATAGTCCCTTTAATTGAAAAGTGGGTATTGAAAGAATGAAGCTTTTAAACCAGTGTAGTTAGAGAAGTTCCCTGGTTATTATTTGAATTTTGGTTATTGAAAGAAGAAGTGTGGTTTGAAATTCTTTTCTTTATAAAATTTTAAGTAGTACCCATATATATATATATATATATATATATATATATATATATATATATATATATATATATATATATATATATATATATATATATATATGTTTTATTAATAGCTCGGGTCGAGAATTAATATTAATTTGTTGATTTATACTGGGAAGAAAATTTAAATTTTGTTCATTTTGATTAACAGAGGGTAGGACAGTAATTGTAGCAAGATTTGTTTGGAGGGGATAATTAGTGTTGTCAGTGTAAGGGGGCTGCTATGAAAAATGTTATTTTTATTATTATTATTATTATTATTATTATTATTATTATTATTATTATTATTATTATTATAGCTGGTTGTATTATTTAAAATAGAGGGGCTGGTTGATTCGTTTGTTGGATTAATAATTATATCAGAGGGAGGATCGGAGGAAGGATAATTTGGTGGCAAAATGTTATTCTTTATTATGGTAGAATTGCGTGGGAGCTCTGTAATTGTGCTTGAATATATTACATCTTTATGGATGCAATCATTATTGAGTGGGCGGTGATTTTTGTAAATACAGTTTCAGTTGCTTCTTTGTTGGATTGGGAAAGGTATTTTGGGCTGATTTAATTTGTTGTTATTAGATGCTAAGATTTTTTGGTGCTAAATTAGGCATAATAGAATAAGAAATTCTTATTGAGTTTTTAGTAAAAATTGAACTCTGTCTGTGTGGGTATTTGAAAGAGTTTTCTACAATATTGAAGACTTCTTTAGGTATATTCGTTTAAACATTTACGCTAAATGGAGGATTAAACCAAATATTTTTCTTTCTCCTAATGCGACAAGGTTGGTTAGAAGTATTACGATTAGCATGTTGGTTCGGTTTCTATTTGTGGATTGGACCATTGCTATAAATAGCAGCAGATCTTTTTATTTTAACTGGTTTCTTGCGAGAGATATTGTGTGCGATTACAGATTTAAGACGGCATACAGGTAGAACACAATAGCTATATTGAATCTTTTCATTGTATCCTGAATTTCTTAAGGCATTATTGAAGAAAGTAGTATTTTGATTAAAGGTGTTTTTTATCGGCTGAGAGCGTAGAAGTTCTTCTAGAGACGGATGGTACTATAGGTTTTAGAATTGAATTGGGGTGGTTAGAAGATTTACTGACGTATAAAAGCGTAAGGTTGGGTTTATGATAGGGGCTGTAAGTTTCAGTATTAAGATAACGTGTAATGTCTAAAAAATCTGAAGTTTTTTTTTATTTGGTTCAGTAATCATAGAAAGGCCAAAGTTATTAAAAAAGTTATGTATTTTTTTACTTGTATTATTGTACTCTCTTGGCCTGGCTGATGTTGTAAATAGGGCAGTGGTTTTTAATTATTTCAGTAAGAAGAGTACCACTAAATCTGTAACCTCAGCAGAGTCAGAAGCCCCTATTAAGAATTTAAAATTATTGGGGGTATCTTTTCTAGTCCCAAACTTATTGTGAACTTGTATAAGCGATTTTCTGGCTATTAGAATTAATTTAATTTCCAAATGAGTTAAGTCAGAATAAGATTAGAGCCTTATTAAAGAGGATCAGTGAAAGTGATTCAGTATAATTATTGATGTCAAAGAATATGAAGTGTAGGAGGTGTTTATTTTTAAGGGAAACACACCAATTAATTGCAGAATTACAATTTTGCCAAAGGGGGAAGCTAACTTTTTCTTTAATAGAGGTGATAATTCTATCTAAGATGTTTTTGCTTACCGCACCAAGTCAGAGTTAGATAGGCAGTTTGATCTAATGGAGGGGTTATAATAAAAATTAGGTTTATGGTCTTTTAGGGTGAATCTAGGGGCACCCGGGGAAAGTGTTTCAGTTGAATTATGAATGTTCATAGAAGTCAGTAAAGATTTAGCTTCAGAATTAATGGAATCCAACATGTTGCGGGGGACTATTTTATGAGATTTATGACGCTCTTTATATATAAGTCTTTTATATGTAGGATAGTCAAGTTTATAGTATGTTTTAGTCTTGTCTGAAGGGGCAAATATATGTTTATTCTTTTTTACATTCTTGGCAAAATTATTTTTTGGGGTAACCGGGTCGTAGTAGTGTTTTTGTTTCTGTAATCAAATTTTTTGGACTATATATATATATATATATATATATATATATATATATATATATATATATATACTAATTTATATAATATATATGGCGATTAAGCTACACTGAATATTCGGCGTTTTATCCACTCTAGTATTCGTCAGGCTTATGCGCGAATTCTGTGGTTGTTTCTCGTTTTTATATGGTCCTTTTCTGTTGAGGATTTTTGTTAGCCAATCAGCCTTCTAGTATCCACCGCGCCCCATCCTATCAGCCAATGGGCATGCATTTTATCGAAGAGAGGATCTATTTTAGAACTTGGTTAGTGGTTTAAGCAGACCTTTCCTTTTTCTTTAATTTTTTTAATAAATATACACTTGTGAGATACATTTATGTACATATATATATATACATATATATGCATACATATATGTGTGATCTTTTATGTATATTCATGTTTATTTAATATATTTATTTGTTTATTTTCTATTGTTTTTGTTAGCTTTTAAACTATGTTGTATCGCTATCCTAGAGTAGGTTTTATTTTTTGAATACAATTATTTGCTATTTCTCTTCTACAGCTTAATAGTTTTTTGGGTTCTTTAAAGTACAGGATAGCAATTTTTTCATGAAGGCATAATTTACATGGGTCGTCTTAATGCCTACACGTAGTAGCTTGTCTTATTATTTTCTATTCGAGTATCGGCGAATGTCCGCTTTCTTTGTGTTCCCAGTATGTATTCGCTAGTATTGTTTTTATCAGTTTTTTTTAATTTTTGAATGTACTTTGTGCTCACAGTATCGGGTTTTGAAATTTGAGGAAGTGATGCCTACGTAATATTTCCTGTTATTCGGGGTTTATTTCGAAAATATTGTTGCCTGATAAACTATGCTTTTTGTTAGACATTTATTTTAAACTGGGCAAGTGTGCGGTGTCTACAAATGCATGCCCATTGGCTGATAGGAAGGGCGCGGTGGATACTAGAAAGCTGATTGGCTAACTACAATTCTCAACAGAAGAGGACCATAGATTGTAAGCCAATCAGCCTTCTGGTATCCACCGCGCCCCTTCCTTTCAGCCAATGGGCATGCATTTTATCGAACAGAGGATCTATTTTAGAACTTGGTTAGTGGTTTAAGCAGACCTTTCCTTTTTCTTTAATTTTTTTAATAAATATACACATGTGAGATACATTTATGTACATATATATACATATATATGCATACATATATGTGTGATCTTTTATGTATATTCATGTTTATTTAATATATTTATTTGTTTATTTTCTATTGTTTTTGTTAGTTTTTAAGCTATGTTGTATCGCTATCCTAGAGTAAATTTTATTTTGTGAATACAATTATTTGCTATTTCTCTTCTACAGCTTAATAGTTTTTTGGGTTCTTTAAAGTACAGGATAGCAATTTTTTCATGAAGGCATAATTTACATTCGTCGTCTAAATGCCCACACGTAGTAGCTTGTCTTATTATTTTCCATTCGAGTACCGGCGAATGTCCGCTTTCTTTGTGTTCCCAGTATGTATTCGCTAGTGTTGTTTTTATAAGTTTTTTTTTTAATTTTTGAATGTACTTTTTGCTCATAGTATCGGGTTTTGAAATTTGAGGAAGTCATGCCTACGTAATATTTCTTGTTATACGGGTTTTCTTTCGCAAATATTGTTGCCTGATAAACTACGCTTTTTGTTAGACATTTATTTTAAACTGGGCAAGTGTGCGGTGTCTACAAATGCATGCCCATTGGCTGATAGGAAGGGCGCGGTGGATACTAGAAAGCTGATTGGCTAACTACAATTCTCAACAGAAGAGGACCATAGAAAAACAAGAAACAACCACATAATTCGCGCAAAAGCCTGACGAATCCCAGAGTTGATGAAACGCCGAATATTTAGTGTAGCTTAATCGCCTTATATATTCTATAAATTTTTAACTAGCTCTCCCTACGTATTGAGCAATTTTTAAGTAAATACTTAAATTTTACGCATAAATCTATACTTTCGTATATTAATTTCATGTGAGTAAATGAAGTAGTTATATATATATATATATATATATATATATATATATATATATATATATATATATATATATATATATAAAAATCCGCGGATTAAGGACTATCCACTGATCTTTGCTTCCTTTTTTTTTAAATTAAATATGTGTTTAACTCTTTTTCAAGATGTCTTTTAACATGTTTTATTAATCATTTGGTAATATATATATATGTGTGTGTGTGTGTGTGTGTGTGTGTGTGTGTCTTAGGGTATGGGGTGATTTTTGTTTCTACCAAACTGTTTCCTGAATTTTGCGTTTACAACCTTGAAACGTGAGAGGGTATTTTGACTTTGGACATATTTACTTGATGTGTTAGTCGGTAAAATTTCTGCTAAATTGAAAAAAAAAGAAGAGAGCTAGTTCGGAGAAAATTTACCAACTTTTGAGCATGTATTGATATGAAATTTTAGCTTAATCCCTTAAATTAAAGGTATGTTTTCTAACATCGTTATATCCCATACGGTAATACAGAAGAGTGATTCGCTAAATTTCGACTTGACAATTATTTTTATGTTACTATTAATTGTTATTTTTTTCAAAGCAATTTTGAATGTACCTCAATAGTATATTTTAACCGATTGCAATTTACTTTTACTTAAAAAAGAACTTTAAATTTAAAAGGAACTTTATACTACCATCTGTTTTTTTGTTGACACTTGTAATTTTTCTTCGACAATAATGTATTTTATCCTTTACTTAGTGCGTTTCTCTAACGAAAGCAGTTTTCCCAGTTCTTTCAATTAACTTATCCATTTCTATGTTTTCGTTTATCTATTCGTTTATATTATTACACATGAATCGTACCTGTCATTTAGAAATTGTTTTGCGTCATTTAGAATTTTGCCATACATTTTTTGCGATTAATTTATCACTTTTTTCATCAACGTTTTCTGTCAAATCATACTGTTCGTTATTTTCTCACTCACAGAATACGGTCTCGTTTCTGTATAATTGTGTTACCTGCTCTATTCACTTATGATTATTCATTTTTTAAGGTTTAAAAACGATGTAAAACTATCTTTTAACACATATTATCAAATGTCAATAATACAATCGGTAAACTGCAATTAATATTTAAACAAACTGAATGCATGCCAAGAGACATCAACATTAGTAAAATGGAAATTGATGTTTCTTTTTACCGATAGTCTTTATAACCACGGGATGATATTCTTCGGCATTTTCGTATATCATTTTTATCCTTCCCATACGTTTTATCTATACTTTTATTTTCAATTACAATGTTACACATTATTTTTTATTTAATACATAAGCTGGTTTCACATTAAAATCAAGTTGCCATTGGCTTTATATGGGGGAATATAACCCGCCGACGATTCACCAGGCCCGAAACATCGGTACACCATTAAACGTTCACAACATTTATTTAGGCTGTGAGAGGAATATATACAGAAAAATCTCCACGAAAAATAATTGGCTATTATAAGTAAACGTTTTTAAAAATTATATTTATTTAGTTTTATAGGCAGATATGCCCTTTGGTTGTGCCAATGTACTCCAGGCTTGTCAGTTCTAAAGGGAACTATTTCTGTCCACACATGTATATCATAAATCAACAATATGAGTATTATAGAAAGGCTCCACGTATTGTTAATGTGTAAAATTTATGTGAATATGGACAAATGACGTCATGAAATTTAAATCTAACTTAAATTAACCGCGTGTAGTCAGATTCCTGTTAATTATTCATCAAAAATATATTTGTATTACGGAAATAATATAAGTTAAAAAGTTACATACCAAAATTTTATTTTTATTGTTTAATGCTTTCATTTAAAATTAGAAATAAAACACACATTTATTTCAAACCTGCATCTCGCATTATTTATTTTATTTTCTAAACAATTATAATTGTATACAACTGTAACCTGGTCCTTACATACACTGAGATATCTGTGTTGACCGAAAGAGGTCCTTATAGTGATAGGAAAATGCATACAACTAAAACGCTAATGTCAATGTATCGTACATAGTTAATTTCTAAAATAAATATGTTCAGAATACTGAGTATAACATATTTGGCATAAAACTCGTAAACGATGGCAAAACCTGCCTGTACAGTGAACAGAGTCCTGATATTTTTACATTTTAAATTCTTTTTAATGTACCGAAAAAAGCACAATGAAAATCAATCGTTACTGACTTTGTGGAGGTGCCCAGCTTAAGAATAGGTTCTATGGCAAATCAATTTCTCTATATTTTCCCGCCCCTCGACGGATACAGGCAACCGATGTATTTAAGGGACTGTTTGTTTTTAATTGTTCAGGACGAATTTAATAATTGTAGGTAATTCCTTTTTCATTCAGATAAATATCTTTGAAACAAGAAGTTATGTAATTTATATCCAAACATAAATATTATCTTTACTTAAAAAATAAAGTTACAACACTAATGTATAACAAGGTTAATTTTGACACCACCACAAAATTATATTTCTATATACGTTAGATTTGAAACTGGGTGACGGCTAAAATGTTTACATATTAAATTTTAAATATTGTAATTTTTTGCAGAATCTAATAATCGACTGTCTAATTATTAATAATAATTTTATTATATTAAATATATTGAAGAAAAACCGAAAGGAAACTCTTGCAACCTTATGGACTATAATCTGGTTTCATGTCTGCGTGCAGTGTTTCCAATAAAAGTTGACGCATTACTAGAGCTTTGTATTAGAAACTCAGCAAAACTTAATATGTTTAAATATTGAGTTGTTTACAGTTTAGTTTAATTTGTTTGTCTGCAATCGCTTATAAACTATTATAAATTTTGAATAAAGGAGTAATTGAAAGACAAAAACATTCACCTTTGCAAAATTTGAATCGAACCTTCGTAATTATCTATCAATTATAGTTAGGGTTCGACCGGAAACAACCGGATTAAGTCAAGCGTTGTTAAATTGTTGAACCTCTTAATCCACATGTTTGCTTAAAAGAATGTATTTTTTTTACAATTTTTAGGGTGATTGAGCTATTATATTTTGAAAAAATAATTCCGTATATTTCTGGAAACAAAAATTTTCGGTACTTTCACCAACAAAGTTATGCTTTACGTAAAAACATCAATCGTTTTATCATAAAACACTTGTTGTTTTCAAAGAATGCACTGCTTTATATTTTAAAGCGATACAAATTCTCCAAAAAATGTCCGAAAGAAATATTTATTTGAATAGAAAAGACAACAGTTTCTATAAACTATATTTACAATACCCCTACACTATTTTTACATTCTTTGGATTTTCTATTATTTCTGCTGAATTATCGTCGGTCTTCCATTTTCCTTGTTTTAAATTTTAAAAGAGTTTACTTTGTAATTTGTTCCTACAATATAATTGTATGAAACGTTATACGTTTATGTAATAAGAAAATTGGCGTTTTTTTTTCATTTTCGAGAATTACAGACTAAAATTACTAAAATTACTAAAATACTAAAATTAAACCCTCAAATATTCCCCTTTGTCTATCTCAGAAAGAAGTGACCGCGATCGTGCATTTTGAGATTTGAACGGATATATCATTTTAATTTGCGATATAGCATTTCACAATTCACTTCGCGTTTGCAATAATTATTACCAAGGCTAAGGGATAAGTTTTCTAATTTTGTCACTTGCATCGTTACTTGCTTCTTACATAGCCATGTATATGTGGCTTGTTCCGCAATTGGCCAAACAGGCAATATGTACAGTTGTACAGAAACAGGTGCAACACAAAATATCGTGTGTCCACATGAAATTGAGAGAATAAACTTAAGAAACACATGTCTTGTCGTTTTTGATGTTTGTGTTTCATTTAAACAAACTGACCTACAGCAGGTAATGCCATGCTAGTGTTAGGATATACATACACACACACACACACACACACATATATATATATATATATATATATATATATATATATATATATACGAGCAAACAGTTAATAAAACGTGTTAAAACACTTTGGAATGAGTTAAAAACATATTTAATCTGGAACGGACACACTAGATAAGTGAATAGTTCTTAATCCGTGGAGTTTCGAAGAAATATTTCCTTCTCATCAAAGGGTAGGATTAAACAAAATGCGGGATCGGATTTTTCATGCAAATGTATTTGATGAAACAACAAGTAAGTCAAAGATCTTATTTGATAAAAACAAGTGAAGCAGAGGGAATATGGTGAAGAAAAAGGTGATTAGACGTTATATATATATATATATATATATATATATATATATATATATATATATATATATATGTGTGTGTGTGTATATATAAATATATATATAAATATATATATAAATATATATAAATATATATATATGAATATATATATATATATAAATATATATATATATAAATATATATATATATATAAATATATATATATATATATATAAATATATATATAAATATATATATATATAAATATATATATAAATAAATATATATATATAAATAAATATATAAATAAATATATATATATAAATAAATATATATATATATATATATATACATATATATACATATATATACAGGGTGGGCCAAAATTAGGGTCCTTTATTGTAGGTTATCATTTTGGCGCACCCTGTATATACATATATATATATATATATATATATATATATATATATATATATATATATATATATATATATATATATATATGTATATATATATATATATAGGCCCCCAGAGGTAGTGCGTTATGGCATACCGATATGTGGGCACGCCCTCGCACATTACTAACCCTACCCCACTGTCTTGATGTACCCTTGATTAGGTGAAGACTAGGGGAACAAACACCAACATCAAACACCACTGCCTTGTAGGCCTTATCATAGCAAAAGGCTAAGAGATGGGAACTCTGAATTCAAATCCTACTGTTGCCTTGCAGTTTACTTTAAAAGGCTATAGAATGCGTAGTAGTGGGCACGATAGGGCGACTGTTTACCTCAGTTATATTACTTTCGGCCAGAAGCTGCTGCCTCCTTTGCTGCGAATCGTCGCCGTGTCGCTCCACTAGAAATGAGCATTAGAGGTTCAGAGGGAGTTTATCTGATGCTCAACGGACACTACGTATAAACTGCGCAAGCAAGTTACAAGCCAAATGGAAAGCCCTGTACCGAAGGACTAAGCACTGAGGCGCCGACTAGTCATCGTCAAGGCTGGCGGACGGAATGATGATGATGACGATGATGATGATATATATGTTATATATATATATATATATATATACATACATACGTATATGTTTTTAGTATGTAAACTTCAATAACATATTGAAATAACATATACTACTGAATAATATTATATTCTTCTTACTATTTCTCTTCTTTTTATTCTTATTTTTCTCATATGTCTTGTTCTTATTCCTCTTTTTCTTCTTCTTCTTCTTTTTCTTCTTCTTCTTCTTCTTCTTCTTCTTCTTCTTATTATTATTATTATTATACCATAATGTTAAATATTTATCTATAATCCTCTCCTCATGCAACCGTTTTTAATAAGAAATATTTTTCGATTAGAAATCCATAAGGAACTAACGTTATGTTCGCCCTAGATGGCCCTTAATATTTCATAATTGTGGTTGCCTGTAAAATGTCTCTGGAAATCAGAATATTTCTCATGCGGTAAAGCGTTTTAATTAATTCATTTACAATTAAATTAGGCTAGGTTAAGCTTGCCAGTTTACTATTATTCTGTAATCGACGTTATTTATTTAGTTATGTACTGCAGCCATTTCTTTTTATTATGCACATGAATGTAGTTTATTTCATACTAAAATTCGTATTTGAAGGTGAAGGTCGGTCTCAAGCTTACAGTTTTTTTTTACGAGATTGTATGAAATATGCTGAACCGAAATGTGTAGATATCGGGATTATTCTGGTTATAACTTCAAAGGAAAATAAATCAAACATTGAATTATCTATTCAACGCATGATCAGTAGGAAAATGGTCGTATTGAAGTGTATAAATTGTAGCCCCCGAATACGCAATTTTCCAAAAGTAAAAACCGCATTTCATTTCAACCTCTTGAGGATTTTTTTTAAGAGAAAATACAATTATCATTCAGGAAATTTAACTATTTTAATACAGATACCTTTTTTCTTGTGTCACATGGTATTATTTTGGGGCTAAATAATCAGAAATAATTGTATCACTAATAATTTTACAGTGTTATATAAATTATTTTGCATCGATTTCATTAAAAAGTATTGAATACTGTTTGTTGAAATCGCTCTAGACAATACGTGGAACCACTTGATGTAACGATCTATCAAACTTATTAAAAATCAAAAACTTACTAACAATATGTGTAAGATAGAATAGAGTCTAACTGTAAAACATCAATTATTTGCTTTTTGTCAACATCATCGCTCCTGGAATATGAAAACTTAATAATTAAAAAAAAGGGAAGCGATAATTACGATGGTGCCGAAAGAAAACTCAAATTCTTGTTCCTGCGCGCTTGGAATTTAATTACTCTAATTAATTTTATAATTACAAAATAATATCAGCTTAAGATTAGCTATATCATTTAATATTTTGCGTATGAACATATTGCTGATTTTTGTTTTATTTTATTCCAAACAAAGTATTATTGGAAATAATGGTTTAAAACATAATTCGATGCGGAAATTTGTTTTGTTTTTTTCAATAAGTGTAAACACTCATCATTTCGGCAGAGTCAACTCTTCATCAGTGAGCTATAAATATATTCCCTTCTTTATTGTCGAGCTATAACGACTAACGTAGTAAATAGCCGACGTCTTGTACACATCCACAAAAGGGAAATGTATCATAGACTCATACAATGAGTTTATTTAATACACATCAAAGATTATCATTGCCGAATTCATCATATTTACATTATACTGTTAGTAAAATAGCTTCAGACTTTTGACAATCAAGAACAACGTCAGTAATTACATTAGAGATTATAATGTTGTAATTTAGGGAATATTGGCATATGTTATATTGCGATAAAAATTAAAAAAAACAACCATATATCGTAAACTATTTGTCGCGATTTATTGGCATAGGGATATATCAACTAAGTATATATGATTTCGCTGATAGATCATCAATAGCTGATCTTACGAAAATCTACAGTGATTGTCATAATTTACCATTTTTATAGTAAAGTGGATGAGATGTTGCTTCGACAAATTAATTTTAACGGAGGAAATGTTGTTTTGATACACAATAAACCTGCATATTGTGAAAAGTACGATATATTTGTAAACAAAAACTACGTTAGTCTTTAAGCAACCTTGTCTAGAATAAAAACAAAGATAAGATTCCAAAGAAAAACTAGACTTTGTCTCAGACAGTTGTCCTAATAGTGTTCGCCACCCAGATGAGTTCGCAAACGTGGCACTTATATGATGTTATATAATGTTGATTATTAGCAGTAATCATCATAATACTCTACATGCCCCTTCAACCGTTCGTCAGTGCATTACGCTTAAAAAGTCCAATACCATTTTAGAGGTAAAATTTCATCAAAGGAAATATATGTCTAACGAAATTTTGATTTAAATAATATCCAATCTGGCAAACTGGACAAAACATATGGGTGATCTAACTTGATGAGACCCCGTTTTATAATATCAATAGATAATATATGATACCTTGTGCAATAGCAGGACACACGTTTTTGCAGTAGTGTGGAATTGCCGCTGTTTAACGCCGCATATAGAATTACGCCGAAACCTCTTATGAAAAAGTGAAATACGAAAGAGCTAAGGTATACTAAAATGAGCATAGTCGCTCAAGATGAGCTGAAATTAAGGAGTGAATTACGCGTTGTCCTAGAATGTTATTCCATTATATGTTAAACTACGTAGCACAACATTATATTCTGCAAATTTATTAATACTCATAAAATTATTCGGTTTTGTATGTTCTATACTTAAAGGTATTTTTCACTTGCGTTTTTGTAATATTTATTTTAGGTGCCTTAAATGTATTGTTTATTTTGCCCTACCACATTTTTGAAATACTTGATTCTGATTAATATATTTTTATTATAAAAACACAAGCCAATATACAATCCCACAGTCTTAAAAAAGAAAATGTATTTTTAGTTTACGAAATCATCTGCGAAATAGTCTATGCTAATTTGCCATTTAAAAACGACGATTTAACGTAACTGACCCTATTGTTGCTTTTTACTGTGTTCCTGATGTTTTCATTGCGCAATATTCTTAATAGATGATTTTGTTTGATTTGGTGCCCTGATCACTTTACATATGACGATTCTTTCTTGAAGAAGTTCATGTTCTTACGAAAGGTACACCGTAAAATGGCCGTGCTTTATTTATAATATCACGAACTGGAAATGAAAACTCAAGTTGTGAACCATATCTTTAAGTCCGTGGGCACCATTGCTTCCCTGGTGCTGTTGTTGGTATTCTTGATGATTATTATAGGTTGATGATTACAATGATAATGATGACCGGTAACATTAGG
Organism: Euprymna scolopes; assembly: GCF_053919585.1. Lineage (NCBI taxonomy): Eukaryota > Metazoa > Mollusca > Cephalopoda > Sepiida > Sepiolidae > Euprymna > Euprymna scolopes. The sequence continues at coordinate 50,217,027 of NC_136485.1, forward strand.
GCATTCTCAACTACTATGATATCAATATTTATTAATATTTACCGTTCAAGGTAATCCTATTCCATACATGTCAATGAGTATGAAATAATACAGTATATATTTTGACAATACGAACTCCATGAGATTTTATACTATACTTCGCTTTATAATATAATTTATAATATACTCGCTTTATAATATACTTCAAAATAATTTTAGAAGAGATAAAAATACCCACAACGGCCACTTGTGACAAACATCTTCAAACGCATTTTTACATAAATATACAAGGAAACTACATAACATGAGCCAATGCGCGAAAATTTCCAAGAAAATACACACAACTGGACGCGTTTTAGTAATCACGTAATACATATACATTATTAAATATATATAAAATCAGATTTACTTAAAAATTTTAGCATATAGCTTTTGTGATATATCTTTATATATGTAACCCCAACCATAACATTTTGCTGATATAAAGAGTATGATTCTCTTAATATCTTCTCACATCATATTAAATTATTCAAAGTATACGACAACATATCTTACGAATTCTACCCTAATATCATTGTCATTTTCGCTTAAGCAGTTACCGATATTAGAGTTAATACACTGGTTCATCAAAAAAGCAAAGGAAAAGTACAATTTTAAGGCAACGTGTTTAACGATATTGTATGTCAAAGTGTCCACTCTGAATCTTATTGTCTTCATAAGATAAGACTTAAAATTGACTTTATATATATATATATATATATATATATATATATATATATATATATATACATATATATATGTGTGTGTGTGTGTGTTTATATATATGTATATATATATGCACATATATGAATATATATATATATATATGAATATATATATATATATATATATATATAATAGTTTGTATTCAGTTCAAGAAAAAGTTATATAGTGATTGTGAATACAAATAATTTTTGTATTAATGTCTGTATTATATCAAGCTAACCTTGAATTTGTCATGTTTTCCCCCAAATATAATATTTGCTCGCAAATCTATCCGAGATTATAAAAAGCAAAACACGTAACGTATTTTTATTGCCATTTCTTTATTTTACTTGCTTAATGTTTTCGATCCCTAAGTAATTAGTGAATTGTTACTGAGGCTATATATATATATATATATATATATATATATATATATATATATTTATATACACATTATATGCATATAGATTATAAATATATATATATGTATATATATACATATAGAAATGTATAGGTATATATATATTTATATATACATATAGCTTTATATAAGTATAGATATAAAATATATATATATATGAATAATATATATATATAAATCTATATATATATAAATACATATATAAATACATATATATTTAAATATATATAAATATATATATATAAATATATATCTATCTATATAAATCTATATATATATATAAATACATATATATATATATAAATAAGTATATATATATATATATATAAATTAATATATAAATATATATATAAATACATAATAAATATATATTAATATATATATAATATAGATATAATTTTATATATAAACATATATATACGTATATATATATATACATATATAATTACACACACCCACACACATCTGTGTATATATATATATATATATATATATATATATATATATATATATATATATATATATATATATATATATATATATATATATATTGCTAACGGACTGTCCGGCGGTGGTTTTTCGAAAATTACCTATAACTATAACATTTGCATTAATACAGAACCTGACACTGCTAGTATTGTTTTTTAAGCAGTTGCCTTCTTGTAAATAAAAACAGATACTCGAGGTGAGATCGAAACCTTACAATATCATTGGTTAACCAAGTATATGTAATATAAGACAAGCTCGACATGACCTTAAAAAGAGTTAAAATTTTACTTGTACATGGAATAAGGAATCTGCATGTGTACCATTTACGCATGGTATTTCCTGAGATAGTTTACAATCAGATGAAATCTGATAACCGATATAAAGACATTTTGTAAGTATTGTCTATCATCTGTCATGCCCTCTGCATGAAAACCGATTAAAGTTGTTTCAACATGTTGTAATTACATATTTAACATAGCGCAAGTATGTAAGTAAAAAATTATTTTACTATAGGGCCTGAGAATTGTAGGACAAATACATTTATATATATATATATATATATATATATATATATATATATATATATAAAGTAGATATTAAATCTATCGTAAAAACTGCTAACTTTCTCGATATAACTCGCAACCTCTCGAATAATTCATATGAACTATACGCCAAAGATAATTCCTATCCACTTTATTTACATCCACTATCACACAAGCCAAAATGTTATTAAACATATCCCCAAGTCTCTCGAAAAAAGAAATAGCACACCTTCTTCTAAACCTTAAAATATTCAACAAACATAATCTCCTCTATAAAGATTCTCTTAGACGAAGTGGATATCCAATCCCACTATTAATTACACTAAACCGAGCTCCTCAAATAAATAGAAAAATAGGTCTGGAAAAGCCATTTGGTTTCAGCCAGACCTTCAATGTAATGTTCAAATCCAAACTCGGCTAAACATTTTGCCAAAATATAACCCCCTTCACACATTATCACACACAACACTAAATCTTTAATAACACACAATTAAACTAAGCAACAGCTGTACTGATAACGTGGAAATAATAATCAAAAACATATTAGGAATATACTTAACATAGATAATAATACAAACAGCACTAATAGTACTAATTGTAATTGCACCCAAAAATGGAATGCCCACTTAATCGACAATGTGTACTTACAGAAGTAGTATATAAAGCCAGAATTGCTTCCATAAAACACCCAAACGACAAAATATACTCTATTGGCATCTCTTTTAAAGAAACATTTAAAGTATATACATGCTTCTTACAAACCCTAACCAACCGAAAAAAACACCTCACTATCTACATCTAATCCAAAATAACAATACACCAACAATCTAGCCTATGTAAATCTTTTATTCTCCATGTCTCCTTTGTCTAAATGAAAATCTTTGTATCTCTAATTTTAAAGAAAGCGATAAATTACTCAATAGGAAACCCGGAACGTCCAAAAACTGTCGTCATTTAAACCCTACCTTCATAGCAATTGAGCAACTTCTTAAATCTTCCCCCATACAAGTTTTTTAATCTTCCAAAACATACACCCGGTACAACCATTTACCACATAAAACTAATTATTGTAGCATCTACAGACTTAAACCCTCTTAGACCACCCATCTATACCTGACACTACTCTACACTTTCATTCCCCGAAATCCAACAAAATGAGCTATACCTCCGAATATTATCAATTTTAACCTCACTTAACTTTTTACCATACAATTAGTAATCTACGCCCATTGCCCTTTGAAATTAAATTTATACACCTATTCCCAAAACGATTCCAAGTGTGTTAGAGAATATATCATTTATATGCATAAGTAGATATATTATATAGATATCCCCATATAACTACGGGCATGGAATAGTTTATAATGTATATTAGAATATATTTTAAAATCAAAGAAAACAACCTAGGGCCATAAATGAAGCATTTCACCGCCATAAATTTACCCTATACCTCTCCCCAAACTCTATAATCATACATTCTCGAGACCACCTCCCAACCAAGTATTAACCATATAAGCGTCTAGAACCTAAACTCCCCCCTACTTTTTTTACATGGAGTTCACCACTTATCAAGGCCCAGTGGCCACTCAGGGATAAGGGTTATTGTGTGTAGAGTAATCAACGGGATAGTGTAGCAATAGTATCTGAGAATTGGTAAGGTGTCATTAGTTAGGGTGGCTGTTCATCAGGAATGTGTTTGTGTTGGACTTGAAGACATCCAGTTTGAAGTCGGGAGGGAAACAGGCAAGCGGAACAGTTTCACAGGTGTGCAGTTCTAAGAAAGAAGCTTTGTTCATGTTATCTACGTTTTGATTTAGGCACAGATAGGGAGTGGGGAAAATTATTGACGGTGGCTTCAGCTAGTCGGATGTTTTTTGAGAAGGATTGGCTAGGGGGGACCAGAGAATGCAGCTCAGACGAGAACCTGCCATGGAAATAACGATACAACAATGACAGGCTCGCTAAGTCTCTTCTGTGGGAAAGAGGTTGCAGGATAGAGAAAAGGGCATCCCCCACCAAGCCACGGAGTCTATTTTGTACTCCGTCAAACCAGGATAGGCTATTTTTTGCAGCCCCGCCCAGATGTGGCGGCAGTACTTGTCTCTTATATAAGTGGAGAATTGCTTCATTAGTGAGATATCTTCTTGAGCAGTAGAAGGATCCCACCATTTTCCCACCGACCTTGGCCACAGACTTTATGTATGTGTTCCATTTAAGATCAGGTGTAAAGATCCAACCCGGAGCTGATAAAATTCTGGAGCCTCCATTAGGCGAGAGCCATCCATTTCAATTGATGTCAGATACGGGTCACAGCATTTATGATGTAGAGATAGGAGCTTGGTCTTAGATCAATTTAAGGTAACCACCCACATCTTTCCCCACTGTACCACGCGGTCAATGTCAGAGGAGAGAGAATCAGAGAGGACATCATAATTTACGGCCTTTTATGTGTTGCCATAGATGGTCGTGTCATCAGCATAGATGTTAACGAAAGATTTTAGTATGTGTTTTGGGGGATCATTGATGTAGATAAGGAAGAGAGTTGGGGCCAGTATACATCCCTGAGGGACTCCAGCATTAATACTGTTGACCTTTGATTTCTGCCCATCAACAACTACTCTTATGAGCCTGTGAGAGAAATGAATTAATGATAGAGAAAATATTTCCAGTCATACCGTAGCTGGGAATCTTGTGTAGTAGGCCTTTATGCCAAACCTTATCAAAGGCCTTTGATATGTCGAGAGCAATATCCCTAGAAATGAAGCCTTTGTCGAGAGATTCGCTAATCCTATGAGATATAACCATTAGCACATCTGCTGTAGATCTAGCAGAGCGGAAACCATATTGCGTGTCGCTAAGAAGGTTATTTCTGCTGAGGTGGTTGACTACTTTTCTATTTATTGTGGATTCCAGCAACTTACTCATCACACACAGGAGACTTATTGGTCTGTACTGAGAGGGAGATGACTTACCACCTGAATTCTTAAATACAGGGCATACTGATGAGGTTTTCCAGGGTGTTGGAAATCACTTCTTAAGGCAACGCTTAAACAGTTTGGAAAGTATGAGGGCAAGTTCTGGTTGGACATTTTTTAACACTATAATTGGAATAGCGTCGGGACCAGTTGTTTTACTGGAGTCAGGGTTCTTGATTAGCTTGGCGACCTCACTCACAGATATTTGTATGTTGCATAGCGTGTTGTCTGTTATAGAAGGGAATATGGGGAGTTGATGGCCTTCGTCCCACACGGTAGACTTTGCCGCAAAGTTCTTGGCAAATAGTTTTGCCTTGTCGCATGCTGTCGAGATGGCGTCTGGTTCATTGATAATGGTTGGGATAGAGCGCACGTTTCTGTTCAATATCCTATTTGCTATTTGCCATAACTGGTGGGAACCAAGCCGCTGCTCAGCTACTTTGGATTTAACGGATTGCGAATATAGTTCTCTTGCATTTTTTATTACTCTTTTACAGTTGTTGCTGGCGGTTCTGAAAGCAGCTTTTGTTTCAGTGCATCTATTACGCTGGTAGCTATGGAAAAAGTGATTTATGTGTGCGATGGCAGCAGCACATTCAGGGTAGAACCATGGTTTGCCGTTAGGTCTTTGTTGTAATTTTTGGATGGTTTGAATTGGCCTATGCCCACAAGTAACGATTCGGTCAGATCTAATACTATAGAGGACACATCCTTTTTAAACATGGAATGGAGAGGGAGATCAGATATGAACGTACGGAAGCTATCCCAGTCCGCCATAGAGTATCGGTACACAGTACGGTGGAGAGGTACGTCTGTAGATTTATTATATTTCATTTTTATCTTAACTGATACAACGCAGTGGTCGGAGGATCCGGGAGGAGATAGAACGGAACATGAGCATAGTACAGAGGAAGTGGATAGAAAAAGGTATAGGAGGCTTGCGAACTGACCGGTACTATCGGGCCCACGGGTGGGCTCGCGGACAATCTGAGTGAGGTCATAGGCAATGGCAAAATCAGGACAAACCTCCCCTCTTCATCAGTCTTATTTGAGTGGGTCAAGCATTCCACATTATGGACATTGAAGTCACCGCAAATGTGAATGTTAGCCGAGGGATGAGCAGACAGGATGTGGTCAATTTTTTCTGATGTACTCTTAAAGACAGTAACTCCACTGTTTTGGGGGCGATAGAGGGCAAATATAAATGCGGTGGTGTAAGCAAGTGCAACCTGGAAGCAAATATAAGGTAGGTTAGGGTCTTCTCTGGAGATATCCCTGCCACATGGGAAGCCATCTTTAATGTAGGCACATATTCCATGCCCGTGGCGATCTTGGAGGTCAGATTTAGATGTTAGGTTAGAGTATCCTTTAATTATGAACTCATCTAGGGAGGTGGTCGGCCCTATTCCAGTTTCGCTTAGAAAGAATATGCTACTTGCCCAGAATATAGCCTAAAGTAATGAAAATAATTATATTACCAAGTGACCTACTTATTTATGCATGTATACGGGTATACTCAGAACACAATTATTAATATACCTTAATCGTTATTTTTTTGCTAACTTCCTGTTACTTGCTAGTCCCCAAATCTATGAATATGCGTGTGTTTTAACGTGTATATATTCCTGAATGCGCTGTATTCGAAGGATTATGTGTGGATATTGGTATAAGTGTGTGTATATATTTATATGTATGTTTGTATTTATGTATATCTATTTGTATTTGTATAGGTGAGTGTATGCATGCCTCATATTTATGTGGGTGCACGCGTGTCCATGTGTAGGTGTGTATATATGTTAATGCACTTGTATATGCGAACCACTCTATATGTATATGCAATTATGTATGTGTATATGTGTGTATATTTGTGTGTGCTTGCGTATATATTTGTATGGATACTTATTTATGTATGCGTACATATGTGTACCTGTGTACATATGTGATATATTTGACACTAACATCGCCGTATTAATTTTACTTACTTATATATCCCATATTTATCTTACTTTCTTTTTCATATATATACTTATATATATACACTTGTGCCCGATATTATTCATACCCCTCCTTGAAAATTGAGTTTATTAGGTGTAACGTTGTAAGAATTTATTGTTTACGTCCATATTGATACATATTCTTAATAAACCTCTTCTGATCATTTTCGTCATTTTAAAATCTCGGGATACTTGTAATAAAAGAAATATACAGCTATTTATAAAATCTGCAATGTTCAAAAATAATCATACCCCCTTATTTTTTCAGTATTAATCGAGTTTCTGACTGTTTGTTTCCTGTTTGATTCTTATTTTGAATGCTTTTATACAACCTTTGATTAATTTCATTTCGGTTTTTGCATTTTTCAGAAATTAAAATTATATCAACTGAAAACCAATAAAAGAATAAACATTATTAGAATGGGGAAGAAAAAAGAGCTTAGTAATGATCTTAGGACTAAAATTGTGAATTCACATAAGGATGGTTTAGGTTACAAGTCAATTTCCAAGAAATTTGAGGTCCCTACAGCAACAGTACAGAGCATCATCAAAAAATTCCAGAGCCACCACACAACAAACAACTTGATTGGTAGAGGAAGGAAAAGGAAACTGTCTGCTAGAGCCACCAGGCTGTAAGCAGTGTTAATGCAAATCCAACCACCACTACTAAGGACATTTTAGAAA
>NC_136485.1:50229854-50272354 GCF_053919585.1 Euprymna scolopes
ATGGTCATTCATTCTTTCGCTGTCCACTCTCTCTTCTCCTTTTCCTTCCGTTATTTATTGTTGTTTAATTTTCTTATGTTTTAATATTTTCATCCGGAAAAAAAACATGTAGAGCATACACGTGTATCCACAGTTACCCCTAAAAAGCAAGACAAACATCTCGAGGATGAAATAGGAAACCTAAATGATAAGGGGGACAGAATAATCCCGATCATATGCAAGCAAAAGGATAACATATTATATAGCATTGACGATATTATATAACTGCTAAAATGCCAACAAAAACACTTTGAAAATTTGGAGGGAACACATATACGGAATGAATCATTAACAACAAAGGAAAGAAATCTCTCAGCATGGAAAACGCTTCTTAAAAAGAAATAAATTACCTTCTACCGTGCGGCACCACCCTACCCTACAGGACATTTTTAGCCATAGAAGAGTAGTTCATCCCAAACAAATTCCAAGAAAAAAGTCACACCGCAAGACACAGACGAGCAAAAAGAAAATTAAAAAACGCCCTAACCGTATCGAAACTACAGGCCGAAATCGATATACAGGAGGACAGGAAGATACACCTCACAGAGGAATACACAAAAATCGATGACAAAATGCTAATCGACATCAGGCAACTACGCCCAAAGGAGACCTCTTTAGACTTTGGGAATGCGAATGCAGAAAGGACGAGGAAAAATCCAAAATAAGTATCGAAAGAAAATTAACCTGGCTGAAAAAACATACCAGAAAAAGACAAAAAATAAACAACTAAGCACGAAACATGATCAGTAAAACCAACCAAAAACAAAAGAATCACACCCGCTTTAAACAGCTGGAAGGATTTCAAAGCAAACGTAACAAATGAGACACACATCATTCACAAATATATCCACACAACAGATTGAGGTACACACAACGAAACGGCAACAACATACTAACACAATACACACATCATCACCAACCAGTTCAACAAAACACCCACCAAACACACCACGATTCCACACACAAATACAGTCACCATACAAACACTACTACCAGAACACGCCAAACATATTAAACACCAACAACTCCACTCCACACAACATTACTAACATTTGCAACCCCCCCATCAATACAAAAATAATTACTACCATCATGCAACACAGTCAAGAACACGTTTCCCGACACATAAAGACCACCAAAAAAATTCTCTTACTTAACAATCCCCATCGATATTACCCAATGGATCAAAACAACCTCCATAGATACCACCCAACCCAAAATAATTCCTACTACATCGACCCCGAGTACTTCACAGAACGAAACAGACCTCAAAAATACCCGCGACACAACGCAACTAACTTAAATACTCCAAGCACTATCATAATCCATACATCCCTATGCATCAACATAACCAACCTCCCAACCAAAACAATGAAACCAACAACCAACAACCAACACCATCATTTTTTTAGAATCCCCCACAAGATGACAACGCCAGACTAGACAACATAAAACCAAAGTCATAAATCTATATACAGAAACACTTACGAAATTGAAGTAATAAAACTGGGTCTCAAATTCTGCCCCAACCCAAAAGTAACATAGCAGAGTAAAAGAAACGCCTAAAAGAATTTGAACGCAAATTTGGTGGATTTATTAGATGAGAGGGAAAACTCACCAACAATTCCCTAGTGAAAAATTAATCAACATACTTCCCCAACAAACAAAACAATACAAAGGAACTAAAAACCTTAACCACCAACAAAAGTAAAAACACACCAGTAATCAAACACGAAAACCAAAACCAAGCACATAAAAAAAAATCCGACTTAATGGCAACATAATTATAAAGGAATAAGACAAAGGGAGTGCGGTGGTTATCATGAATAAAATTTTAAACATTAGAAATACTAGGGAACCAAACTTATTGCCAACCAACGATCTCTTACATAAACACCACGCTCATATCTAAAATCACAAAAACGCTGTGTGACATATAATACAACATTAACTAAATAAGAAACAGACTTCCTTACAAACTTCAGAACAAAAACAAACATCTTCTATGGACTACCCACAATACACAAATCTAAAGATGTAAGACATGCTATCAACACAGAAAAGTAAGAATACATAATCACCCAAAACCCTAATGACCTCACATTCAGACCCATAGTAGCAGGGCCAGCAACCTAATAGATATATTATTCCAACCCGTCATCTATTTAGTTAGAAAGTACATAGGAGATGGCATACCATTCCTTAGCTCCCTACTACAAACAATTGACGATGGGATAATACTAGTCACATTCGATGTTAGCAGCCTATACAGCAATATCCCACACAACTTTGACAGACAAACATACATAGGCTTTACCCCCCAGATTTACCAAACAATTCGTGATTGACAGCATTGACATAATCCTCAACAATAACTCTTTCGAATTTAATAATGACAATTACATCCAAACACTAGGCACAGCAATGCCTACTAAAATGGCACCAACATATGTCACCTTTACACTCGCCTTCCTTGATAACCCCCTTTATGAAAGGAAAGAGAAGAAACACGGACACAATATCAAAACCCTCTTCATAAAACCTTGGAAATATACCTGGACGGCTGCTTTATCCTCTGGAAAACCGCATGGCTGGATATCAGAGAAACCCACACTATACTAAAAATCTACACCCCAAAATAGACTTCACCTAGAGCAGAGCCCCACAGAACTACCTTTTCTAGACATTCTAGTAAAAATTAAATACAACAACATAATCGCAGACATCTACCACACATCCATGGATACTCACAATGCCTCCACTTCAAAAGCCATCATTCCGAAACTGTCTAAAATTCATACCCTACTCCTTGGTGCGTATATTCTGCACCATAGGCACAGAGAGACACCTCCGTTCGAATCGACTAAATGAACTAAAAATACCCCTGCGGAAAAGAGGATATCCACCACCACTAATACGTAAAGGTATTGAACTGGCAGACAACATCCACACAGGCCAACAAAGAAACCAAAACAAAACACAGTAAAGAACAAATTCTAGCAAACGTCTCCACACACAACACAAACAACCCAGAACTATTTACACAAATATCGAAAACCCTTATCCTTCTCAGTCAGAACGATGAACTAAACAACATACTCAAAACAACAAATAAAATAAAAAGCAAACGCCAACACCCAAACCTAAAACACACTCTAACCTCCTCTAAACTCCTTCAATACAGTACAAAATAGTCACAAAATGCAATAAACAGCGATGGGGAGTTTCTGACATAATAATAGAAGGACACACTTACACATTCAAACACCCAACGCAAACATTAAAAATAAAAAGGGCCTAAACTGAACCCTAAGAAATGTAGTATATGCACTAAAATGCACAGCGTGTGACAACTCTTACATAGGCTCCACCCAAAACCTCAGCAATAGAATGGCCTTACATTAGAGAAACATTAAAATCGTCGATAACAGACACCTCTGTGTTTCAAAACACGTGCATATATGCAGTGGAAATAGCTTCAAACTAATGTCAATCTTCCAATCATACAACTATTTTATTAAATTACACAGGAAAAAAATCATAACAAGATTCACTCCCGAATTAAACAGAACTTAATATCAACACACAAAATAATGAAATACAAAACACACCCGGACGCACATTCATGCATGTGTACACCCCCACACCTAAATCAGAACCGATACATTTGAGAAACACACACACACAACCACACACAGTATAAAACATCTAGTATAACACATTAAACACTACGAACTAACCTCGAAACCTACAACACTAAATTATACCCAGAAACACAGTGTAGTATCTGTTTGAACACTGCACCCCCTCTTACACTCAGTTAGTGGCGGAGAACCCCTTCTGACTGAGATAATGCCCATTCTTATACGTGTGCCTTTCAAGGCGTCCCCTCCCTTTCTGGGGAGCAATATCTTCCTCACACTAAAAGCGACCCTGGATCTGGCCCTACCCACATGTGGAGATTAGCAAATATCCCCTATGTCTATTTATATATAAGCCTTTTTATTCAAACAAACATAATATTGTAGATGCCCATCTGATTAAGATTAAAACGAAATCACAATTACAAGCAACTAAAATCTAAAAATCAAAAAAATCAAAATCACAATTAAATGAAAACATCTCTAACGATTACCCCTGTTTCAGAGAAACTGACCCCCACCAACCCCACATTACAAACGAACTTGTATCACATTTGCTTTCTTATAATGGTATAAAACTATTAGACGTATACATTCTACAAGGCAATACAAGGAAACACACACCCACACACACACACAGACAACCTCCCCTCCGCACCCTCCTGACAAAGTACCAAGGCGGCCCTCACTTCCACCAAAGTAATAAAAAAAAAATTAAAAAAAACATAATTTTTTTTTTTTTAAAGTAGGAAAAGGAGAACAGAGAGTTGACAGCAAAAGAAGGGATGACCATAGTCTGACCCCAATAAGAAGGGTAGTAGTGGAACACAACCATGAATATATTTGGTGTTATTTACAGACATTTCATCTGCTTGGGAAACATGTAACCAAAATGGACTGCGAAAATGATTTTATACATTCTGAACACATTTTAAATATATTTTAATTATTTTACAATTTGAATAATTTCTGAAGAGGACCCTACACAGAACGTCAGAAACGCGTAAAAAACTATTTCAATGATTTCAAAACATTATTACAATGATCTAAATATGATACCGTTTTTTATGAAAATTCAAAAGATAGAATAATAAAATAATGTAAAAAAATACATAGCAATTGTTGTTAACTTTTCTTATATATATATATATATATATATATATATATATATATGTATATATATATATATGTATATATATACATATATATATATATATATATATATATATATATATATATATGCATATATATATATACTAACATTTTAGCCCCGCATTGCCCCGCTGTTGGATGTGTACGTTGAGCAAAAAAAAAAGTGGTAGTAGGAAGGAAGGCTCGAACCCGTACCGCAAAGGAGGAAAAGAACGGGTAAAACCTCACGTTTATGCTGTTACGATCACCGCGAAACCGGAAGAGACATTTTTTTTTAAATTAATTCTAGACAATCCTTTAGAGAGGATTACTTTCAAATATATCGGCGAAAAAATGATCCCCTCCCTTGTAGACAATTGCCTCGTTGAAGGGGAAGATATTAATGTTTTTAGCCAATGTGCGATATTTTTCGTATGAAAGATCGAACCTTAAAACGATACTGATCTTGGCAAAATCCGTCGCCTCTATTGAAAGTTTAAGGCAGACATGCCAACAGACATACACACACAAATCTATATATTGGCAACTAAAAGTTTTCGACCCAAACTGATGAAAAAGATTGCCCTATGTCTGAATACCCTTTATGTAAAATTTAAAATATTTAGACCACAAATTGGAATTTGGAAGAGACTGCAGAGGAAATTTTTTAAAAACATTCCCCCCTATTATGACCACTTAAAATTTATTGTTTTGGGCTTAATCAAAGTTAATAAGTTAGATACATGCCCAAGGAACCTATATCTACAATTTCAAGTCCCCAGACCAAAAGATTGTCGGAAGAGTATGGGAGGGTTCTCAAAGGACAAATCGTTGAACTTTATCCCCTGAATCGCCAGATTTCCTGCCAAACACAGATCACGTCGATTTTCCCAAATCTCAGTAACCTGTATATCAAATTTCGAGTCTGTAGATAAAAAATTACAGAGTTATTTACATTTTTCCACATTTTAGTAACTAGTATATCAAATTTCGAGTCTGTAGACTAAAAACTGACAGAGTTATTTAACGTCTGTAGCCTGAAAATTTACAGAGTTATCGCGTATGGAAATGTCCACATACACACACCCCCAGACGCGTTCACTTTTTTTTTTTAGATATATAGATATATGTATAGTTTACAGATTTTAGGAATATAGGTATGGCTATCAATGCCATATAAATCGATAGAAACACAAGTATAGTTGCAATCTTCATCAACACTCAAGGATATTAATATTAACATCAGTGGTTTTGACATTGACGTAGATGAACCATCCCTAACTGCACAATGATATATTTTGTGTTAAATACAAATATACAGCTATTTTAAAATCTGTGATACTAGTGGGTAATTGTTACGGCTTTACCTTATCATTAGCTACAAATAAAAAAAAATTCTTCGTTTCTTTTTCTCTCTTAGTTTCCCCTCTCTGTCCTGCTCTAAGTAAATCTGACGACCTAGTCCACTAATTCAAAAAATTCACCATAACAAGTTTCAAGAAAAAAAAATAAACCCGGTTCTCCAACTTACAACGTAGACCCCCACTACCATGTCTCCTTCTCCAACATCAGGGGTCTACGTTCTAACCTTCAAGAGGTTGAAACCCAATTACAGGAGACTAAACCAGACCTTTTATTTTTAAGTGAAACTGGCATTGGACAGGCTATTTCCCTAGAAGACTTCGCAATTAAAGGATACTCTAACTTAACTTCTAAATCTGACCCCCAAGATCGTCATGGGCATGGAATTCGTGCCTATATTAGGGATAGCTTTCCATGTGGTAGGTACATCTCCAGGGAAGATCCTAACTTACCCTATATGTGCTTCCGGGTTGCTTTAGCTCACACTACGGCATCTTTATTTACTCTCTATCGCCCCCATAACAGCGGAGTTACTATCTTTCAAAGCATATCTGAGAAAATTGACCAAGTCCTATCTGCTTATCCTTCAGCTAACATTCACATATGTGGTGACTTCAATGTTCACAACGTCGAATGGTTGACCCACTCTAACAAGACCGATGATGAGGGGAGGTTTTGTAATGATTTCTCCATTGCCTATGACCTCACTCAGATTGTTCAGGAACCCACCCGTGTGCCCGACAATGACGGCCAGTATGCGAGCCTACTAGACCTTTTTCTCACAACTTGCCCTGAACTATGTTTAGTTTCTGTTCTGTCACCTCTTGGATCTTCCGACAACTCTGTTGTATCAATTAAGATAAAAATGAAATGTAATAAGTCCCCAGACGTACCTCTCCATCGTACAGTATATCGATACACTAAGGCTGACTGGGATAGCTTCCGTACATTTATATCTGATCTACCTCTGCATTCCATGTTTTAAAAGGATGTGTCCTCTATAGTATTAGACCTGACGGAATGGTTAATTGTAGGTATTGACCGTTTCATACCCTCGAAAAGTTTCAGCAAAAACCTAACAGCCAGCCATAGTTCTCTCCAGAATGTGCTGCTGCCATTGTGCACAAAAATCACTTTTTCCACTGTTTCCAACGTAATAGATGTATGAAAACTAAAGCCGCTTTCAGGGCTGCCAGCAACCATTGTAAGAAAGTAATAAAGAATGCAAGAGAGTTGTATGCTCAATCTGTTAAGTCCAAAGTAGCTGAGTAGTTGCTTGGTTCCCACCAGTTTTGGCAAATAGCAAACAGAATCCTAAACAGACGCGTGTGCTCTATGCCAACTATTATCAATGGACCTGAGGTAATCTCGTCAGACTCAGACAAAGCCAAACTCTTTGTCAAGAACTTTGCAGCTAGTTGCACCCTTTGCGATCAAGGCTGCCAACCCCCAATATTTCCTCCTGTATCTGAAAACACGCTATGTGATATACGTATATCTGTACGTGATGTTGCCAAGCTAATCAAAAACCTTGATTCCAGTGAAGTAACTGGCCCTGACGGTATTCCAATTATAGTACTCAAAAAACTTCAACCTGAACTAGCGCCCATACTTACAAAACTGTTTAAACGTTGTCTTAAGGAGAATAGTTTCCCATCTCCCTGGAAAATTTCATCTGTATGCCCTGTATTTTAGAATTCAGGTGATCGCTCAACCCCCTCTCCGTACAGGCCAATAAGTCTCCTGTGCGTCATGAGTAAGTTGCTGGAATCTGTGTTAAATACAGAAGTAATCAACCATCTCAAGAAAAATAACCTTCTTAGTGACACTCAATATGGTTTCCTTTCTGCTAGATCTACAGCAGATTTGCTTACAGTTATATCTCATAGGATTAGCAAATCTCTCGACGGAGGCAACCTTTCTAGGGCAATTGCTCTTGACATATCTAAGGGCTTTGATAGGGTATGGCATAAAGGTTTACTTCATAAGATCTCAAGCTATGGTATTGCTGGAAATGTCTTCTCAATTATTAAATCATTTCTTTCTGATAGGTTCATAAGAGTAGTAGTTGAGGGGCAAAAATCAGAAGCTCACAGTATTAATGTCGGTGTCCCTCAGGGGTCCATCCTAGGCCCAACTCTTTTCCAGATCTATAGTAATGATCTTCCAAATCACATCCTTACATCATTTGTAGACATCTATGCTGACGACACTACCATTTATGGTAGCACATCTAAGACAATAAACGACCAAGTTCTCTCCAATTCTCTCTCCTCTGATCTTGAGCACGTAGTACAATGTGGTAAGGAGTGGCTGGTTACTTTTAATGCATCTAAAACCAAGCTTCTCTCTTTACATCATCAACATTCTGACCAACATCTGGCATCAATTGAAATGAATGGATCTCGTCTTCAGGAAGCCTCAAGTTTTGACAAGCTTCTTGGCTTGACCATTACTATGATCTTAAATGGAACACGTACATAAAATCTTTTGCCAAGGCCACTGGAAAAATGGTGGGATCTTTCTATCGATCCTGTAGATATCTCACTGCTGATGCTATTCTCTATCTATATAAGAGCCAGGTACGTCCAAGGATAGGATACTGTTGCCACATCTGGGCAGGAGCTGCTAGAAAGGACTGCCCTTCCTTGATAGAGTTCAAAATAGACTTCGTAGCCTCGTAGGAGATGTCCTTTTCTCTTCCTTGCAACCTCTATCTCACAGAAGAGATGTTGCGAGTTTGTATCTGATGTATCGTTACTGTCATGGAAAGTGTTCGACTGAGCTTCAATCTATGGTCCCCCCTCGCCAAACTTTCACAAGAAACACTCGTCTAGCTGTAAACACTATCAATAATTTCCCCCACTCTTTATCTGTGCCTAAACCTAAACGTAGATTCCATGAACAAAGCTTCTTTCTTAGAACTGCACGCCTGTGGAATTGTCTTCCGTTTTCCTGCTTTCCGGCTGACTACAATATGGTTGTCTTTAAGTCTAACGTAAATAAGTTCTTGATGAGCCGTTCCATATAAGTTATAAAATTTACCAAATTTTCATTACTAATGATTACTATATTGACTAATTTCTACTGTGCACTCTTTAACCCTTATCCTTGAGTGGCCTATGGGCCTTGATAATGTGGTGATACCTATGTAAAAAAAAACAAAAAAACATTTTTATGTCCTGTACACACTACAAAGGTACACAATAATTTTTTTTATACTATGTTCCTTAACCCTTATCCTTGAGTGGCCTCTTAGCCTTGATAATGTGGTGATGCCTATGTCAATATATATATATATATATATATATATATATATATATATTTATATATATATATAGTAATTTATAAAATATATATGACGATTAAGCTACACTGAATATTCGGCGTTTAATCCACTCTAGGATTCCACAAGCTTATGCGCGAATTCTGTGGTTGCTTATCGTTTTTATATGGTCGTCTTCTATTAAGGATTTAGTTAGTCAATCAACTTTCTAGTATCCATCGTTCCTCCTCCTGCCAGACAATGGGCATGTTTTTTCGAACAAAGGATCTGTTTTACAACTATTTTAGTGGATTAAGGCAGACATTTTTTTGTTGGTTTATATATAAATATACATATGTTTACATAATATATGCACATATATATACATATATATACACACATATATGTGTGATCGTTTGTGCATATTCATGTTTACTTAACTTATTTGTTTGTTTATTTTCTATTGTTTTTGTTAGTTTTTAAACTATTTTGTATCGCTATCCCAGAGTACATTTTATTTTGTGAACACTGTTATTTGATATTTCTCTTCTACAGTTTAATATATTTTGGGGTTCTTTAAAGTACAGGATAGCAAATTTATCATGAAAGCACATTTTACATGGGTCGTCCAAATGCCGACACGTGGTAGCTTGTCTTATTATTTTCCATTCGACTACCAGCGACCGTCTGCTTTCTTTGAGTTCCCAGTATTTATTCGTTCGTGTTGTTTTTATACGGTATTTTTAATGTTGAATGTACTATATGGTCATAGTATCGAGTTTTGAAATCTAAGGAAGTTATGCTTACGTAATATTTCTTGTTATTCGGGTTTTCTTTCGCAAATATTGTTGCCTGATAAACTACGCTTTTTGTTAGACATTTGTTTTAGAGTGGACAAAGTGTGCGGTGTCTACAGTGGCATTTACTTTGTTCGTTATTAGTATTTTTATTTACATAATAAAATGTACTCTAGGATAGCGATACAAAATAGTTTTAAAACTAACAAAAACAATAGAAAATAGACACATGCATAAATTAAATAAACATGAATATACATAAACGATCACACATATATGTATGTAGGTATATATGTATATATATATATTTGTACATATATGTATGTACACATGTGTATATTTATATATAAACTAACCAAAAAAAATGTCTGCCCTTATCCACTAACCTAGTTTTAAAACAGATCCTTTGTTCGATAAAATGCATGCCCATTGGCTGATAGGAAGGGGTGCGGTGGATACTAGAAAGCTGATTGGCTAATTAAATCCTCAATAGAAGACGACCATAAAAAAACGATAAACAATAACAGAATTCGCGCATAAGCCTCAGGAATCCTAGAGTTGAAAAAACGCCGGATATTCAGTGTAGCTTAATCGCCATATGTATTTGATAAATTACTAACTAGCTCTAGCTATGTATTGAGCACTTTCGAAGTAAATACGTAAAGTTTACGCATAAATCTATACTTTCGTATAAATTTTTGTGAGTAAATGAAGTAGTTATATATATATATATATATATATATATATATATATATATATATATATATATATATTCCAGATTTTAGTATTTGTATATTTCTCTTATTTCGATAGAAATTTTACTAGTCGAAGGTTTATAAGAATAATAAATATTATTTTATTGAGATTGACGTTTTTTTAATTAATGCATATCGATACACTCTTCATCACTTACAGGCCTTTTATATGTTCTTCTTAAATGAGAAATCAAAGCATATATTCATATCTACATATATATACATATATATACATATATATACATACATACATACACATATATACATATATATATTTATATATATATATATATATATATATATATATATATATATATATATATATATATATAAGCTATCATTTCTCATATATATGAATCTGTGATGTGTATGCTGCGAAGGAGTTATTTTCAAACACTTATCTAAATTGAGACGTGTTAAATCCAGGTTAAAAGAGGCAACACAGGTCGGCCATTTTTATGTCGCTTCTAATCTGCTTCAAAGAAAGAGAAAAGCTTCTATAAAGAAATCTACTTAGGCGCACCACTTGAGATTGTTTCTTTACGTGTTCTTTTAACAAGCGCTACACAACTGATAAGTGGAGATCACAAGCACGCCACGGGGTTCGCTCATCTATGCCCTCGTTCTGGGTCTCGCTCTGTTGAGACCAATATGGGGTTGATGTAGTCTTGCGAACAAATGTGTTTACATTCACTTTACACATATATGGTCTATATGTATTTGTAAAAATTTCGACACCCTGATCCTGTTACATTTCGTAAAACGGGCTCACAATTTCGTTTTTCAAAATATAATGCGTAATGTAATTGTATCCATGAGCAATTGATGTAAGTATTCGTATATTTTTATGTCCATCATAAATATAATATGCAATCGATGTAAACAAGACAACAATATTGGCACATAATTAAGATGTTAACATTGCAGTATTATGTTTGAAACCAAATAGATCAGGAATAAGCAAAATAAAAGTATAGATTACATATCGATAAATTCATCAACTTAGTTATTCATATTTCTAGAACATCATCTAAACATTTATATTTTTATTACATTTTTATATAGCATTTAGTTTGTATTATAGTTTTTAGACAAAAATGAATCCATCTAAAATATATATAAAACACTTTTATTCACTACTATTCTGGATGGTCGGTGTTTCTTGGAATATAGAGGGGGTGTTAAGCAACGAGGTGGCTGCAAGCAGACAAGCTCGAACCCATGCCGCGAAGGAAGAAAAGAACGGGAATAAACTTAACACCTTGCTCTAGCGTCCATCCACACACCAGAAATGGGGAAGGTTAAAATTAAAGCTGATAAATCGAAAAGAGGAGGTGACTTTAGAAAATCCCGACGGAAGATCACACTCTCTGTGTAGAAAATTGCCCAGTGTAGGATGAGAAATGTAATGTTTTTAGCTAATACCTCCGTATGTGTCGTCTGAAATGCCGAGATGCAAAACTACACCCATCTCTGGAAAACTCGTCGCCTCTATTGAATGTTTTTGACTGGCATACAAATTAATACATACATGGGTGCATGCACACATGATGATTGCAACATCTTGTCAAACGAGTGCCACTCCCTCAGACTTTTAAAATCCATGACCCAAATTGTCTGAGGGAGTATCTATACAAATATGATGTTACAGAGTCTTAGCTTTGTACGACAGCTAAGTCTCTCTCTCTCTCTCTCGGTTCAAAATGCTGAGATCAAGCAACAAGCAAGAGCAAGATAGTTAGCAATAAATTAAACTGCATACCAGCTTAATGCGGGCACTGGTCTTCCGCTTTATGTTTTTTTTGTTTAAATCAGAGATTTGCTTCTCGTAGAAAGGTTGCCTTCACCACGGCTTACGGGAGCCCTCTCTACCCCAATACACATATACACACACACAAATATACACGGTGCTAGTTGGCCGTTGACCCAGAAAAAAGAGTTCAATCGCCCTTTGTATATATATACACACATACATACATACATACATTTACACAGAGAGGTGAGATTTATATTATTGATTATGTAGAATAGATTAAAACTTAAATTTGAAATATACAAAAAAATGACTTCTATAACTTTTTTTATGTGCGTCATCAAGAATTATATACACATCTGGAGTTAAACTATTATCTAAAATGCCCAACATGGACTGACTATTTTGTCGAAATGCACATGAACTCCCATGCCATTTGATTTTTGTTATTTGTTGGTTAGCGGTTATTTTAAATGTACTAAATATTTCATACCCTCACATGTGTATGTGCATTTATTGTCGGTATAGATTAATATTTTACAAATTAAAACAAAATATCTTAATGCAAATATATATTAGTAAAAAGCATGGGGATGTTTAATTATTGATTAAGTTGTAATGACAAATAAGGCTGAAAACTTAATAAATATGGCAAAATAGACTACCTAATATCATAGGTAATATCGATATTGAAGTTAATGCGTGCACATTATAATATTTTCCTTGCTTTCTTCACACGCACCATCATGCGGCAGATCGCGAAAAGTAACTTGATTACTTGTTCCAGATGACATATTAGTGCTACAATAACCAATACTATATTTGCCTCTCATCCTAAATGCATTGATATATTAATTATGTAAAAGTTGAGGATCTTCGCTCAATATTGTGTAGAGCCTGATCAAGGCCCCTATTAGTAATTTTACAGAATAATTGGAAAATGAATTGTAAAGTGCAACTGGTAACTAAATATAAGACAACATTTTAATAACATATTATAATATATATATATATATATATATATATATATATATATATATATATATATATATATATTATAATATGTATACATACAACCCCCACATATATATATATATATACACCTATATATACATCAATTACACACACATACATATATATATATATATATATATATATATATATATATATATATATATATAAATATATATAATATTTATATTTTTGAAACAAATTGTTTTTAGTATTTTGCTATTAAAATTTGTAATCATGGTCTAATTTAAAATGAGTATACGAGAAAATAATAATAATTCCATTATGAACGAAGCAGAAGACTTTTCAAGACTGCGAAAGTACTCATGCATTTCATGAATGTACTATTCAGAGAGTAAAAAACGGGCAGGTTACAAGTAAGTTATTTCTTTAATGGTATTTTATGGAACATCTAATATAGAGATCTATTAAGTGATAACGGCCAATTGTAATCTCTTGGGTGTAATTTTATTAGATTAAAACTAAATTTCATTTGTTCCACAATACTAAGACCTCTGTATCCCAAGTGTTAAGTCAGTAGATCTAAAATTGATAGTTGAGTAGTTTTCTAGACGCCGTTCAGCATATGGACAAGTCAAGAAAAGTGTTATATATATATATATATATATATATATATATATATATATATATATATATATATATATATATATATATAGGTATAACTCTTAGATGTGAGTAATTTTTCAGCATAGTAGAGGACAATCATAATCTTCGAAGGAAGTTTTATAATGCACTAAATGTAATTGTTCCAGTTCAGGTTATTTCTGTATATTCAGCCGATGATTTCACAGGTAAAGTGTTATTTGTAAAAAATATTCCTGTAGTTGTGCCAAGAATAGGATGTAAATCTTAGTAGAATTAAAGTTTCGCATCCATCCAAGACCCACTTTGATTACGAAATCTAGGTCGATTTTTGTAAGAAATCTGCCATTTCTTAAGATATGCGTAGATTTGGGTTTTATTTTTCACATACCAATTATAGAAGGTAGTACCATTCCAAATCTACACAGCGACGACAGGGTAGTTAGTTGTGAATATCATTCATAATAGAAGCCGCACGTCCAGTAATAGTGTGTGCCATATTTCCAATATAAGCCATCCGAACAAGATGTTGTATACCAATACCCACAGTTATGGTTTTCCACATATTTTTCCAATCATAGGATATCTGGTCAGAGATGTATACAATAAAACGGTATTGCGTACATTTTTCTGTTCGATGAAATATTAGCTATTACAAAGGGGTGGTCTAGGTATTGATTGATTTATATCTTAAAGATTTAAGCAAATATGGCGGAGAATATTTATGCATATATTAATACATATAAACCAGTACAACCTTTATATTTAAGCAATTGAACTGACAAATATTACCATTAAAACTGTAACAGAATAGAGGCAATCATATTGTTATACAACCATTTCAATATAAAATAAATATAGTAATTGGTCCAGCAAAACAGACGTCATATTGCACGCATCAGTTAATTAGTTCCAACTAATGGCAACTATCTATGCTGTGATGTTCGCTTATATAACAGCACTATCAAAATAGCATATGTGCATATATATATATATATATATATATATATATATATATATATATATATATATTGTTTTATTTTTGTTTTAGCGATGTGTTTTGAATGAATTCAATTATTTACGAAAGTGCATTTTACCTAAATGCAAGTTGGGAATAATTCCCCCTTTTTAACACAGTGAAAATTATTCCCAACTCGCATTTAGGTAAAAATGCACTTTCGTAAATAATTGAATTAATTCAAAACTTATCGCTAAAACCAAAATAAAACAACATCTAAGTAAATCGCGATATATCCAGACAGTTAGCGAGATGTTCCAGGGGTACGGGTTTAGGCTTATTACCGTTGGGTCCCAATTTTGAATCTCGCTAGATGCAGCCACCCTGAGGAATCGTAGACGACGAAACACGTGTCATTAGATAATTACATTTTAAAAATAATATATATATATATATATATATATGTGTATGCACGTCTATAATTATATAATGATATTAAAGTATAATAATGATAATAATAATTCTAAAAATAATACCGCATTTAAGTACACTCTTCCAGAATCTTATATCTTTTTCATATATTATTATATATAATAAACATCGATTACAATTTTGGTGTAACTTGAACGAAACCTTACGCCTCACTAGTATTTCTGGAAAATGTAATATGCTCTGCAAACATAAATAACGATAGAAAATATCATATTCTTTTTAATTAAATTTGTATAATCACGCACAACTAAAAAGTATGTGAGTTTCCAAGGTGATTTAATCAATGCTTCCTTCTGCTCATCATCGCAGTAAAATTTAGCTTAAACAAAACTATATACCTTAATGTATTGAGCGTATGATTTCGATTTACAATAAGCGATTTATTTCGTTTTTCTCCTATACATTAAATCTATAATTAACGCATATTTTGTTGCACGTGATATTGGTTTCGGTCCAAGACAGACTGCAATGATAATGCATCTGTTTCTACCTGCACACAAACAAAACACGTGCAAGGAAATATATATATATATATATATATATATATATATATATATATATATATATATATATATATACATATATATATTTATATATATATATATATATATGTATGTATGTATGTAAATATATATATATGTACGTATATATATATATATGGAGTATTTAGCCACGTCATGAATGACGCATTTACCACTAGTGTGTACCTATTGGGTAGGGTTTTTAGTATTATAATATTATAGGTCCCTCAATGGAAAAAGATGAAGTACTAATGTCAGCGGAAATGAAAGAATCCTTACAGAAGGACGCCGTTTAATATAATTGTAAATAGATGGAAACGTGTAATGATACTAAGACCTAGCCTCGTTTCATACACAATTAAAAACCATTCTCAAACACCTATTGCCATTAATGAACAAAGCGATAACGAAATTTATTCCGGGAGAATCCATCATATAATATTCCCAGGCCAGAAAAACAAGAACAAATGCATTGAGTAAATTTCGACGCTTCTGCAAATGAAGTTGCGTGATAGAGACTAAGGCACACCCGAGAGTGGCATGTATATGTACTATAACGTATTAATGGTGTATTATTGTCCGATCAGGGCTGATGCATCAACAACTACGCTCTGACACGTGGACAGGGTTATAAAATAAGCTACACTTGGCCTTCGGGTCGGGATCAGAGTGTAGTATCTGTTTTTATTTAAATGCTGCCCACATCAGCGTTATGTGGCACAAGGCCGGAAAGTGGGAACCCCGCAGGCTCCCCTAAAGGAGGGGAACTCCTGCAATTTTAAAAATTGCCTGAGTAACCCCGTCGGCATTCCCCGGTCGGGGACCCTCAGGCAGCAAGCAATAAACTTGCCCCACCGGAAAGCCCGGTGGCAAGGCCTGGGAGGGTGGACCTCCTAGGTATTACCCAGGCGGTTCCCAGTATAGAGGGTTTCCCCTCAATTGACTGGTACAAATTATCTTAAGTGCAGCATCTGTTCCGGCAGATGCTGCACTTAAGATAATTTGTACCAGTCAATGGAGGGGAAACCCTCTATACTGGGACAATTATTATTTTTGGTAACCAGAGTGCCCCCTTTTTGCCTACTTTTAGGGGAGCTGGTTTTTACCTCACATTAAAAACGGCCTTGTGCCTAATTTGCTCAGTGGGGAAGCAAATAAATACCATCTGTTCCGGCAGATGCTGCAAGCTATGACTAGCTATGACTAGCAAAGACCAGATGTGGGGGCAACCCCACATGCCTGACCATTAACCAGCTCCCATTTCCCACCTCTCGGGAGCTGGTCCCCTTTTTCCCTTCCCCCTCCCTTCACTCCTCACATTAAAAATTGGCCTTGTGCCTAATTTGCTCAGTGGGGGAGCAAATAAATACCATCTGTTCCGGCAGATGCTGCACTTAAGATAATTTGTACCAGTCAATGGAGGGGAAACCCTCTATACTGGGACAATTATTATGTTTGGTAACCAGAGTGCCCCTTTTTTGCCTACTTTAAGGGGAGCTGGTTTTTACCTCACATTAAAAACGGCCTTGTGCTTAATTTGCTCAGTGGGGGAGCAAATAAATACCATCTGTTCCGGCAGATGCTGCACTTAAGATAATTTGTACCAGTCAATGGAGGGGAAACCCTCTATACTGGGACAATTATTATTTTTGGTAACCAGAGTGCCCCCTTTTTGCCTACTTTTAGGGGAGCTGGTTTTTACCTCACATTAAAAACGGCCTTGTGCCTAATTTGCTCAGTGGGGGAGCAAATAAATACCATCTGTTCCGTCAGATTCTGCACTTGAGATGATTTGTACCAGTCAATGGAGGGGAGGCCCTCTATACTGTGACAATTACAATTTTTAGTAACCAGACTGCCCCCTTTTTGCCTGCTTTTAGAGGAGCTGGTTTTTACCTCACATTAAAAACGGCCTTGTGCCTAATTTGCTCAGTGGGGGAGCAAATAAATACCATCTGTTCCGGCAGATGATGCACTTAAGATAATTTGTACCAGTCAATGGAGGGGAAACCTTCTATACTGGGACAATTATTATTTTTGGTAACCAGAGTGCCCCCTTTTTGCCTACTTTTAGGGGAGCTGGTCTTTACCTCACATTAAAAACGGCCTTGTGCTTAATTTGCTCTGTGGGGGAGCAAATAAACACCATCTGTTCCGGCAGATACTGCACTTAAGATAATTTGTACCAGTCAATGGAGGGAAAACCCTCTATACTGGGACAATTATTATTTTTGGTAACCAGAGTGCCCCCTTTGTGCCTACTTTTAGGGGAGCTGGTTTTTACCTCACATTAAAAACGGCCTTGTGCCTAATTTGCTCAGTGGGGAAGCAAATAAATACCATCTGTTCCGGCAGATGCTGCAAGCTATGACTAGCTATGACTAGCAAAGACCAGATGTGGGGGCAACCCCACATGCCTGACCATTAACCAGCTCCCATTTCCCACCTCTCGGGAGCTGGCCCCCTTTTTCCCTTCCCCCTCCCTTCACTCCTCACATTAAAAATTGGTCTTGTGCCTAATTTGCTCAGTGGGGGAGCAAATAAATACCATCTGTTCCGGCAGATGCTGCACTTAAGATAATTTGTACCAGTCAATGGAGGGGAAACCCTCTATACTGGGACAATTATTATTTTTGGTAACCAGAGTGCCCCCTTTTTGCCTACTTTTAGGGGAGCTGGTTTTACCTCACATGAAAAACGGCCTTGTTCCTAATTTGCTCAGTGGGGGAGCAAATAAATACCATCTGTTCCGGCAGATGCTGCACTTGAGATGATTTGTACCAGTCAATGGAGGGGAGGCCCTCTATACTGTGACAATTACTATTTTTAGTAACCAGAGTGCCCCCTTTTTGCTTGCTTTTAGAGGAGCTGGTTTTTACCTCACATTAAAAACGGCCTTGTGCCTAATTTGCTCAGTGGGGGAGCAAATAAATACCATCTGTTCCGGCAGATGCTGCACTTAAGATAATTTGTACCAGTCAATGGAGGGGAAACCCACTATACTGGGACAATTATTATTTTTGGTAACCAGAGTTCCTCCTTTTTGCCTACTTTTAGGGGAGCTGTTCTTTACCTCTCATTAAAAACGGCCTTGTGCTTAATTTGCTCTGTGGGGGAGCAAATAAACACCATCTGTTCCGGCAGATACTGCACTTAAGATAATTTGTACCAGTCAATGGAGGGAAAACCCTCTATACTGGGACAATTATTATTTTTGGTAACCAGAGTGCCCCCTTTTTGCCTACTTTTAGGGGAGCTGGTTTTTACCTCACATTAAAAACGGCCTTGTGCCTAATTTGCTCAGTGGGGGAGCAAATAAATACCATCTGTTCCGGCAGATACTGCAAGCAAAGACCATATGTGGGGGCAACCCCACATATAAGACCTTGGTCAATGTAGGGGCAACACTTCATACCAATTGTCACTATCCAGCTCCCCCACTCCCCGGGGAGTTGGCCCTCATTTCCGGTAAACTCCTTACATTAAAAATCGGCCTTGTGCCTAATTTGCTCGGTGGGGGAGCCAATAATACCATCTGTTTCGGCATATGCTGCACTTAAGATAGTTTGTACCAGTCGATGGAGGGGAACCCCTCTATACTGGGACAATTATTATTTTTGTAAACCAGAGTGCCCCCTTTTTGCCTACTTTTAGGGGAGCTGGTTTTTACCTCACATTAAAAACGGCCTTGTGCCTAATTTGCTCAGTGGGGGAGCAAATAAATACCATCTGTTCCGGCAGATGCTGCAAGCTATGACTAGCAAAGACCGGATGTGGGGGCAACCCCACATGCCTGACCTTTAACCAGCTCCCATTTCCCACCTCTCGGGAGCTGGTCCCCTTTTTCCCTTCCCCCTCCCTTCACTCCTCACATTAAAAATCGGCCTTGTGCCTAATTTGCTCGGTGGGGGAGCAAATAAATACCATCTGTTCCGGCAGATACTGCAAGCTATGACTAGCTATGACTAGCAAAGACCAGATGTGGGGACAACCCCACATGCCTAACCTTTAACCAGCTCCCATTTCCCACCTCTCGGGAGCTGGTCCCCTTTTTCCCTTCCCCCTCCCTTCACTCCTCACATTAAAAATTGGCCTTGTGCCTAATTTGCTCGGTGAGCGAGCAAATAAATACAATCTGTTCCGGCAGATACTGCAAGCTATGACTAGCAAAGACCAGATGTGGGGGCAACCCTACATACCTGACCTTTAACCAGCTCCCATTTCCCACCTCTCGGGAGCTGGTCCCCTTTTTCCCTTCCCCCTCCCTTCACTCCTCACATCAAAAATCGGCCTTGTGCCTAATTTGCTCGGTGGGGGAGAAAATAAATACCATCTGTTCCGGCAGATACTGCAAGCTATGACTAGCTATGACTAGCAAAGACCAGATGTGGGGGCAACCCCACATGCCTGACCATTAACCAGCTCCTATTTCCCACCTCTCGGGAGCTGGTAACCTTTTTCCCTTCCCCCTCCCTTCACTCCTCACATTAAAAATATGCATTGTGCCTAATTTGTTCGGTGAGGGAGCAAATAAATACCATCTGTTCCGGCAGATACTGCAAGCAAAGACCATATGTGGGGGCAACCCCACATATAAGACCTTGGTCAATGTAGGGGCAACCCTTCATACCAATTGTCACTATCCAGCTCCCCTAATCCCCGGGGAGTTGGTCGCCATTTCCCCTTCACTCCTCACATTAAAAATCGGTCTTGTGCCTAATTTGCTCGGTGGGGGAGCAAGTAAATACCATCTGTTCCGGCAGATACTGCAAGCTATGACAAACTATGACTAGCTAGAACAAGCAAAGACCAGATGTGGGGGTAACCCCACATGCCTGACCTTTAACCAGCTCCCCTCTCCCACCTATCGGGAGCTGGTCCCCTTTTTCCCTTTGCCTCCCTTCACTCCTCACATTGAAAATTGGCGTTGTGCCTAATTTGCTCGGTGGGGGAGCAAATAAATACCATTTGTTCCGGCAGATGGCTGCAATAATATTGGCCTTTTGGTCAAGATCAAAGTGTAGTATCTGTTCCGGCAGATACATCAAGCTTTGACTAGCTATGACTAGCAAAGACCAGATGTGGGGGCAACCCCACATGACTGACCTTTAACCAGCTCCCATTTCCCACCTCTCGGGAGCTGGTCCCCTTTTTCCCTTCCCCCTCCTTTCACTCCTCACATAAAAATAGGCCTTGTGCCTAATTTGCTTGGTGGGGAAGCAAATAAATACCATCTGTTCCGGCAGATGCTGCAAGCTATGACTAGCTATGACTAGCAAAGACCAGATGTGGGGGCAACCCCACATGCCTGACCATTAACCAGCTCCCATTTCCCACCTCTCGGGAGCTGGTCCCCTTTTTCCCTTCCCCCTCCCTTCACTCCTCACATTAAAAGTTGGCCTTGTGCCTAATTTGCTCAGTGGGGGAGCAAATAAATACCATCTGGTCCGGCAGATACTGCACTTAAGATAATTTGTACCAGTCAATGGAGGGGAAACACTCTATACTGGGACAATTATTATTTTTGGTAACCAGAGTGCCCTGTTTTTGCCTACTTTAAGGGAAGCTGGTTGTAACCTCCCATGTAAAACGGCCTTGTGCCTAATTTGCTCAGTGGGGGAGCAAATAAATACCATCTGTTCCGGCAGATGCTGCACTTAAGATAATTTGTACCAGTCAATGGAGGGGAAACCCTCTATACTGGGACAATTATTATTTTTGGTAACAAGAGTGCCCCCTTTTTGCCAACTTTTAGGGGAGCTGGTATTTACCTCACATTAAAAACGGCCTTGTGCCTTATTTGCTCAGTGGAGGGAGCAATTAAATACCATCTGTTCCGGCAGATGCTGCACTTGAGATGATTTGTACTAGTCAATGGAGGGGAGGCCCTCTATACTGTGACAATTACTATTTTTAGTAACCAGAGTGCTCCCTTTTTGCCTACTTTTAGGGGAGCTGGTTTTTACCTCACATTAAAAAACGGCCTTGTGCCTAATTTGCTCAGTGGGGGAGCAAATAAATACCATCTGTTCCGGCAGATGCTGCACTTAAGATAATTTGTACCAGTCAATGGAGGGGAAACCCTCTATACTGGGACAATTATTATTTTTGGTAACCAGAGTGCCCCCTTTTTGCCTACTTTTAGGGGAGCTGGTTTTTACCTCACATTAAAAACGGCCTTGTGCCTAATTTGCTCAGTGGGGGAGCAAATAAATACCATCTGTTCCGGCAGATACTGCAAGCAAAGACCATATGTGGGGGCAACCCCACATATAAGACCTTGGTCAATGTAGGGGCAACCCTTCACACCAATTGTCACTATCAAGCTCCCCTAATCCCCGGGGAGTTGGTCGCCATTTCCCCTTACTCCTCACATTAAAAATCGGCCTTGTGCCTAATTTGCTCGGTGGGGGAGCAAATAAATACCATCTGTTTCGGCAGATGCTGCACTTAAGATAGTTTGTACCAGTCGATGGAGGGGAACCCCTCTATACTGGGACAATTATAATTTTTGGAAACCAGAGTACCCCCTTTTTGCCTACTTTAAGGGGAGCTGGTTTTTACCTCACATTAAAAACGGCCTTGTGCCTAATTTGCTCAGTGGGGGAGCAAATAAATACCATCTGTTCCGGCAGATGCTGCAAGCTATGACTAGCAAAGACCGGATGTGGGGGCAACCCCACATGCCTGACCTTTAACCAGCTCTCATTTCCCACCTCTCGGGAGCTGGTCCCCTTTTTCCCTTCCCCCTCCCTTCACTCCTCACATTAAAAATCGGCCTTGTGCCTAATTTGCTCGGTGGGGGAGCAAATAAATACTATCTGTTCCGGCAGATACTGCAAGCTATGACTAGCTATGACTAGCAAGGACCAGATGTGGGGGCGGCCCCACATGCCTGACCTTTAGCCGGCTCCCATTTCCCACCTCTCGGGAGCTGGTCCCCTATTTCCCTTTCCCCCTCCCTTCACTCCTCACATTAAAAATCGGCCTTGTGCCTTATTTGCTCGGTGGGGGAGCAAATAAATACCATCTGTTCCGGCAGATACTGCAAGCTATGACTAGCTAGAACTAGCTATGACTAGCAAAGACCAGATGTGGGGGCAGCCCCACATGCCTGACCTTTAACCAGCTCCTATTTCCCACCTCTCGGGAGCTGGTCCCCTTTTTCCCTTCCCCCTCCCTTCACTCCTCACATTTAAAATCGGCCTTGTGCCTAATTTGCTCAGTGGGGGAGCAAATAAATACCATCTGTTCCGGCAGATACTGCAAGCTATGACTAGCTATTACTAGCAAAGACCAGATGTGGGGACAACCCCACATGCCTGACCTTTAACCAGCTCCCATTTCCCAACTCTCGGGGGCTGGCCCCCTTTTTCCCTTCCCCCTCCCTTCTCTCCTCACATTTAAAATTGGCCTTGTGCCTAATTTGCTCGGTGAGGGAGGAAATAAATACAATCTGTTCCGGCAGATACTGCAAGCTATGACTAGCAAAGACCAGATGTGGGGGCAACCCTACATGCCTGACCTTTAATTAGCTCCCATTTCCCACCTCTCGGGAGCTGGCCCCCTTTTTCCCTTCCCCCTCCCTTCACTCCTCACATTAAAAATCGGCCTTGTACCTTATTTGCTCGGTAGGGGAGCAAATAAATACCATCTGTTCCGGCAGATACTGCAAGCTATGACTAGATATGACTAGCAAAGACCAGATGTGGGGGCAACCCCACATGCCTGACCATTAACCAGCTCCTGTTTCCCACCTCTCGGGAGCTGGTCCCCTTTTTCCCTTCCCCCTCCCTTCACTCCTCACATTAAAAATCGGCATTGTGCCTAATTTGTTCGGTGAGGGAGCAAATAAATACCATCTGTTCCGGCAGATACTGCAAGCAAAGACCATATGTGGGGGCAACCCCACATATAAGACCTTGGTCAATGTAGGGGCAACCCTTCATACAAATTGTCACTATCCAGCTCCCCTACTCCCCGGGGAGTTGGCCCCCATTTCCCCTTCACTCCTCACATTAAAAATCTGTCTTGTGCCTTATTTGCTCGGTGGGGGAGCAAATAAATACCATCTTTTCCGGCAGATACTGCAAGCTATGACTAACTATGACTAGCTAGGACAAGCAAAGACCAGATGTGGGGCAACCCCACCTGCCTGACCTTTAACCAGCTCCCCTCTCCCACCTATCGGGAGCTGGTCCCCTTTTTCCCTTTGCCTCCCTTCACTCCTCACATTAAAAATCTGCCTTGTGCCTAATTTGCTCGGTGGGGGAGCAAATAAATACCATTTGTTCCGGCAGATGGCTGCAATAATATTGGCCTTTTGGTCAAGATCAAAGTGTTGTAGTAAGTGTTCCGGCAGATACTGCAAGCTATGACTAGCTATGACTAGCAAAGACCAGATGTGGGGGTAACACCACATGCCTGACCTTTAACCAGCTCCCATTTCCCACCTCTCGGGAGCTGGCCCCCTTTTTCCCTTCCCCTCCCTTCACTCCTCACATTGAAAATTGGCGTTGTGCCTAATTTGCTCGGTGGGGGAGCAAATAATACAATCTGTTCCGGCAGATGCTGCAAGCTGTGACTAGCAAGGACTAGCTATGACTAGCAAAGACCAGATGTGGGGGCAATCCCACATGTCTGACCTTTAACCAGCTCCCATTTCCCACCTCTCGGGAGCTGGTCCCCTTTTTTCCCTTCCCCCTCCATTCACTCCTTACATTAAAAATCGGCCTTGTGCCCAAATTGCTCGGTGGGGGAGCAAATAAATACCATCTGTTCCGACAGATACTGCAAGCAAAGACCAGATGTGGGGGCGGCCCCACATGCCTGACCTTTAACCAGCTCCCATTTCCCACCTCTCGGGAGCTGGTCCCCTTTTTCCCTTCCCCCTCCCTTC
Source organism: Euprymna scolopes (assembly GCF_053919585.1). NCBI lineage: Eukaryota > Metazoa > Mollusca > Cephalopoda > Sepiida > Sepiolidae > Euprymna > Euprymna scolopes. Next base: position 50,255,082 of record NC_136485.1, read on the forward strand.
ACTCCTCACATTAAAAATTGTCCTTGTGCCTTATTTGCTCGGTGGGGGAGCAAATAAATACCATCTGTTCCGGCAGATACTGCAAGCAAAGACCATATGTGGGGGCAACCCCACATATAAGACCTTGGTCAATGTAGGGGCAACCCTTCATACCAATTGTCACTATTCAGCTCCCCTACTCCCCGGGGAGTTGGCCCCCATTTCCCCTTCACTCCTCACATTAAAAATGTGCCTTGTGCCTAATTTGCTCGGTGGGGGAGCAAATAAATACAATCTGTTCTTCAGATACTGCACTTCTATTTCTTGTTCTCTTTCGGTAGAGGAGAAATCCTTCACGACTGAGACAATTTTTATTTTTGTACCTTTTCTCCACGTTAAAAAATTACCCTGGTGTCTAACTCTGTCCCGTGGGGAGGCATAGTAAAGAGGTATAATATAATATAGCCCGCACTGCTACATCAGTTTCAAACATTGCCGCACCGCTGAAATGTTGCAAACACGTTCTTGTATAAAGTAATAATAACGGAAGATGCACTTATGAACTCGCCAGAAACACCCGTTTAGTAAACAATCGCAATCATTCACCGTGCATGTGCCTGGACGCCGGAAATGTTCAAACAGTTTATTACATCGGACTGGTAAACGTGGAAATTCCCACTCACTAACCTGCTTCTCTAGCCATACTGTTATGGAGAATGTAAATGTAATGAAATTGGGCAACCGCTACATTCTTTCTTTACTTCAGCCAAAATATTGGGCATCACGTTCAAGTAGAAATGTGTTATTTTTGCCGTAACCAGGACATACATACACCTATATATATATATATATATATATATATATATATATATATATATATATATATATATATATATATGTGTGTGTGTGTGTGCGTCTGTGTGTGTGTGTATATATACATATGTATGCCCACATATATACACATACGCACACACACCCACGCACACACAAACATGCATACAAACATGCACACACACATGCACACAAACACATGCACACACTAACACACACATATATATATATATATATATATATATATATATATATATATATATATATATATATAAGAATATGCGAGATGAAATAATCATTTCCACAGTCATACAAAGTCGCAATCACTCACACCACCTAAAAGCATTGGACTTATTTTATCCAATAAATGGAACGTATCTTTACTCGGGAATCGAAACCCGAACCTATTTATATGAGCTGCCCACCCTGTTTCTGTTTACAGTACACATTTTTCTAACAAAGCCAAACAAAATGCACGAAATCCGAGTTTGTGAAATTGATAACGAAAATGAATGCAAAACCCGAGATTTTGCCTTCCGGTATGTTGGATTCAACGGTTCCATTCAGCTCCCTCCCTATATATATATATATATATATATATATATATATATATATATATATATATATATATATATATATATATATATATATATAGAGAGAGAGAGAGAGAGAGAGAGAGAGAGAGAGAGAGAAAGAGAGACATAGGAAAGGTAAGTATTCCTATTATTGCTATATCTACATTTGTTTAACTACTAAATTCTAAGATTCCCATACTGTGAATACATATCCTTGCACATTGCTAGCAGCCTATTTACATTGCAAGATGTTGTTTGTTAAAGAACATAATTCTTATGAAAATTAACCGCGTCATTAAGGAATTCATACCAAAAGTGAATTACAAATTATTTCAATTCACGCCGTGCTCATAAAACGTAAAGCCTTTTATAAAACCAGAATATTAGGTTAAATAACATAACATACATTGAGAGATAACGCATAATGTTCATAGTAAATTTAGCAATCGGTTTCATTACGATTATGGAGTATATGTAATTCAGTATCAATTATATATCATGAATATAGATATTCGCGGTACATTCTTATTATGGCTACACCTGAGATAATGACCTGTTGATGTGTATCGTGTAACGTAGGAGGTTATTAATTACATAGATGTAATCTCATAATTATTTCATTATATATATATATATATATATATATATATATATATATATATATATATATATATATATATATATGGTTGCAGAGTCAGAGTTGGAGTCGGAAGGAGTTGGAGGTTTTAGCTGGGGTCGGAGTCGGATTTCTAAGATTACAAGGAGTCGGATTCGGAGTCAGAGTCGGAATTTTTACCCGTCTTCGATTCCAATGAATTTATTTTTTTACATAGTTTTCTGTGTGGTTTTATCAGTTTTTTTTTTTTAATTATACTTTCTAAGAAGCAACCCCTGACATGATAACCCTTTATAGCTTTTTCTGTGTTTGTCACATAGGAGTTACCACTTATCGAGGTCCAAAGGTCACTCGAGGATAATGGTTACTGAGTGTACAGAAGTCATTGGCACAATATTCTAGTAATCGTTAGTAGTGGAAATTTGGTGAATTGGTTTACTTAAGGGGATGGCTCATCAAGTATTTGTATATGCTGGACTTGAATATGTTCAAATTGTAGTCAGCTAAAAAACAGGCATATGGAAGAGAGTTTCACAGGAGTTCACTCCTAAGAATGAATCTTTGTTCATGGAATCTACATTTAGAATTGTGCACATAAAAAGATTGGGGGGAATTGTTGATAGTGGTTTGGGCTAGACACGTAATTTTCCATGAAAGTCTGGCGAAAGGGGAACATAGATTGGAGCTCGGACAGGCACCTTCCATAAAATAGTTTTAGAGTAAAAATAGGCGTGTAATGGCTCTTCTGAGGGCAAAAAGGTTGCAGGGAACAAAAAAGAGCACCCCCACCGTGTTACGAAGTCTATTTAGAAATTTGTCCTGCCCAGATGTGGCAACAGTACGCCATCTCTGAATGAAGCTGACACTTATATAGGTAGAGATTTGCGCTAGAAGGACCCCACCACTTTTCCAGCCCAGAAGCTTGTCAAAAAATGAACCTCCCCAAGACGATATCCATTCATTTCAATTGATACCAGATAGGAGATCAGAGCGCTGATGATACAAAGATAGAGCTTAGTTTTAGGTGCATAAATTAACCGGTCATTTCTTTCCCCATTGTACCACATGATCCAGATCAGAGGAGATAGACTCAGAGAGAATTTGGTCATTTACGACTTTTGATGCGTTGATATAGATGGTAGTGTCATCAGCAAAAATGGCTTCCAATGATCTTAGGATGTGATTTGGAAGATCATTGATGTAGATCAGTAAGAGTGTTGGGCTACAGGATGCGCTCCTGAGGGGCGCAAGCATTAATGCTATGAGCTTCTGATTTCTGACCATCAACCTCATCTTATGAACTTACCAGAATTTAATAATTGAGAAAACATTTCCAGCTACAGTGTAGCTGGAGATCTTGTAAAGTAGGCCTTTATGTCATACCCTATCAAAGGTATTTTATATGTCAAGTGCAATGGTCCCAGGAACTCAACGTTGAGAGATTCGATAATCCTATGAGATATCATCGTTACCATATCTGCCGTAGATCTGTTAGAGTGGAAACCACACTGCATGCCACTATTAATGTTATTTTTGCTGAGATGGTTAACTACTTCTCTATTTAACACGGATTCAAGGAGCTTACTCATTACACACAGACGTACTCAGAGGAAGATGACAGATCACCTGAATTCTTAAATACAGGACATACTGGTCAGGTTTTCTAAGGTGTTGGGAAGCAATGCTCTTTAAGTAAATTCTTAAACAGGTTTGTAAGTATGCGAAATATGTCTGGTTGAAGCTTTTTCATCACTATAATTGAAACACCATCAGGGTCAGTTGATTTTCTGGAATCAAGTTTTTTGATTAGCTTGGCAACATCACGCACAGATATCTGTATGCCACATAGGGTGTTTTCTGATAAAAGAGGAAATACGATGGGTTGATGGCCTTAGTCACATAGGGTATTATTAGTTGGTTCTTGGCAAAGGGGTTAGGTTTGTCTGATGCTGACTAGGTTACCTAAGGTCCATTGATGATGATTGGGATAGAGCACATGATTCTGTTCAGGATCCTGCTTTCTATTTGCCAAAACTGGTGGGAATACAAGCCGCTGCTCAGCTACTTTGGACTAAACGGAATTACCATGAAACTCTCTCGCATTCTTTATTACTCTTTTACAGTGATTGCTGGCAACCCTAGAATCGGCTTTAGTCTCAGTACAGCTTATGTTTTTCCTTTGATTTTCTTTCCATAAAGACAACATTACTTTTTTTTTTAAATGTCTTCTCTCTATAACATGTGTCGTTACTCTCCTCTTCTGAAGAGAAGCGTTTGGCTTCGAAATGTTATGGTCTAAAGAGGTTTCCCTATCCCGAAATATTGTAGTGCCTTTTAAACTGAAAGCATCATAAAATTTAATTGTAATGTTTATCCCTTTGTTATTTATCTTATTCTATAAACTTAGTTCGTGTTTTAAATGTATTTTAAACTACACTTCCAAACTCCCACTTATCTGAATTCATCTTAACTGGCGATTCTACTCCCCATGTTATACAATAAAATATGATAATGACATTTTGTAAGATGCCCTTGCATTAAAAAAAAGCTTTAAATCTCTTAATTTTTTTAACCATCCCTTAATCTGCCTTTAAATTATATATTACTAAAAACAGTTTTTTTTGTATTATTTTATTCCATTTCTTTATTTCGTGCTATCTTCCCGCTTGAAACTATTTTCCCAGATTTTCTTCGCATGCCATTTGTGTTTAATATATTAGTAATAATTAGTAATATATGTATAGACACAATAGAAAAATTGGAACTACGCATCTCTTTTCTATCATTCATCACCTTTGGTAAATGATTTTGGATGTTTTAAATTATTAATATAGAAATCGAGAATTTATCGTTTCAATTAAATAAAAGAAGGAAATATTAAAATCAAAGCACATATTTGACTCTTAAAGTAGATCCTCCCTCCCTCTCTTACTGCTCTCAAATAAACGCTGATCTTTGCACCCCAATTCATTCCACGTGGAGACACTAGTCTTTTAGCCAGACCAACATGGGTCGCTCGAAGAACACCCAGTTAAGTGCACCTAATTATGTGTGTTATGTGAAACCTCTTTATGTATATCTAGTTCCACCCTTTTCTTTGCTTCATATTCTCTTGCATATTCAAACACTTATTAATATCCTACTCATTTATTTTTAAAACAAATTAGTTGTTACAGCAGATTGGTTTCCTCACAGTACTTTAGAGATAACATTTAAACTTTAAAAGTTAGAGGGGAATCTATATCCAATTCTGCCTTATTTATGAAGAATAGAGAAAAACATTAAAGTAAGATACTCTATATCTTCATCCATGCACGGGCGCAGAAATACCTGGTATAAAAATCAGGCGCATGGTTAACTCTCTCGGTGTGATGAACCTGTAGATCTTGTCATTTCATGCATCTAACAGAAAGAAAGCTCTGATAACAAAACTGAGAGAGGGAGACCTCCTCAGTCATGATTGACAGCCTTCTTGGAGTTGATGACTCAAACAAATTCCCGGCTTGTAAACGTAACTTGCTTAAGCTGTAGATAGACTCTTCCTATCTCCTACTTTCACACTTGTTCTTTGCCTAATAGGCAGGCCAGAAGTACGCTACCAGGGACTCACCAGAATCACTCGGTGCTTGACTTTATTTAATGACTAGAACATTGAACTCCGTTCCCCCTAATCCCTATTTTAAATTTCTCTCTTTCTCTCAGAAACTAAGAAAAGTTGCTTGCATGCCACTTGTGCTCACTAGACTTGTTTCGACCGGTTTTCTCTGAGACGCTGAGGGTAACTGATGAACAGTTTGTGTGACTGCTATTTCTTACTGACAGTAGAGGAGCCGTAACTCTTTTGTAACGCTTAGACTGGCTGCTCTATCATCATATTGTAATATCATAATTGTAGTAGTGCAACGTCACGCATGGAAAGGACCCTGCTGCCATATCTGGTTGGCTTTCATGAGGCCACGCATTCTAGACTGGACTCAGCTATATTGGCATCAAAACAGGTCCACTTTGCTCAATACTCTTCCCCTAACCTAACATTAAACAAGAACCTAATTAAATGACAACCCAAACAAATATCAATATAAAACTAGACAACTACTCAAACAAAACCGATTCGTCTCCACTACAGCAGGGCTTACTGGGACCAATCAGTGAACACATCCGAGATGCCCCATGGGCCGATATCTTTTCTCTTCCTGCTGAACAGTGTGCCAATGCGACAACTAAATTGTGCAAAGCGGGAATTGAGGAACATGTTATCATACGGAAGTAGTATGGCAACCCCCACTCACCCCCATGGTTCACTACAGATTTTGCAGCTGCTTTGGCACAGAGACATCATGCATTCCGCCAGTTTGTACGTCATAAATCAAATACAGATAGGAAAATTCGTACATGCTAGAAATCATTGTAAGGGATAAATAGTGACAGCCAAAAGAAAACATGCTGAAATAATCAGGGACAGAATAGAATCATCAAAGATAGGAACTCGTGATTTCTGAAAAAATCTCTTCTACTAATATAGTGAATAAAGGGCAATTAGTAATTCCTCGACTGAGCAACAACCAGAAGGTTGCATGCACGGTAACGAAGAATACCTATAACTCCACCTTAGAACCAACAAACAACTCCCTCCCAAATGTTCCTATACGGAGGAAAGCCACATTAGATGATGTAAAAATCACCCCTTCTCATATCTGCGATATCATAAAAACTTAAGAACCTCAAAGGCGTGTGGGCCTGATCTCATCTCTGCTATACTAATTAAGAAATATATAACTGAGCTAGCCCCCATACTTTCCAAGCTCTACTATAAATACCTTGTTTAATCCTGCTTCCTTAAAAGCTGGAAGATGACCTCTGAGGTAACATTATACAGGAATTACTATTAAAGACCAGATCTTCTCAATTATTGTCCCATTAATCTCTTCCCCCTCTTCACTAAAATCTTTGAGACCTTAATATGTTCCCCACCTTGCAAAAGCATATCTTCTCTCTGAAAAACAGTATGGATTCAGGCAATGTCGTTCTACTGCATATATTTTTATATTTATCTGTGAATGCATTTACCATGCACTGGATAAAGCGGGTAGAGCTACAGCTGTGCCCTTGATAAATTAAAGGCCTTTGACAACGTCTGACACAAAGGGATGCTAATTAAATTAAATCGTACGTTATAACTGGGCATATACTAAATATAAATATACCCATCTTAGACAATAGCAGCATACAGGTTGTTATTGATGGAATACATCCAACCATCATAACAGTACTGCGAGAGTGCCTCAGGGGCCAATCCTTGGACCATTATTATCCCTAATATTAAAAACGACCTCCCTGATAATATTCTGTCCGAGATGGGTATATTTGCTGCTGATACAATGCTCTATAACATAACTTCGGGAAAAAAGAGAGGTACATAAATCTAAGACCATGACAGAATCGTTAGAAAATTACCTCGAGACCATAGTTGAATGGGTATGCAAATGGATGGTCACATTTAATGCTAGTAAAACTAAGCTGCTCTCCTTTAACAATTACAAGACGCATCTCGAACCGCCTATATCAATGAAAAATAACACTACCTGAGAATTCTAGCTACAACCAACTTTTTTAGACTATTTACCATCTTTTACCTTGTGGCCAATATGACCTGGAACAAACACATAGAGGGCATTGCAATAACTGCTGCAAAGATAGTCGGTTCCCTCTATCGACAAGAGGACTACTCACACCTGAGAGTATGCCGTACCTCTACAAGACCACCAGTTTCTTATGCACGGAGTATTGTTGCAACATATGAGCTGGTATATCTACCATTAGCCTCTCCATGTTGTTTAGGTTCCAAAAAAGAGTTGTCAATCTAATCGGTCCCACTTTATCAACTAACAACGCTGCATCTCTGTGCCTGTTTTAATTGAATGTGTTCTGATGAACTCGTTGCACTTGTACACCGGCCATATCTCCTACCAACAGGTTTAGCAACAAGATCTCACCCCTTCACTGTTGAGGTCCCTAAATGCCAGAAAGCGTTCTATTCCAATAGTATTTTGCTTGAACAGCTACATTTTGGAATCCCATTCCTGCTTTCCTGGTCATATTGATATGCAGAATTTAAAATGTAACCTAAACCGATATATTACTAATCGTTCCTCAACATGGTCCCAAAACTAGTTTTTGTCCTGCAAGTGTTGATATACCTTGTTAGGAGTTAACGTGAGTATAATAAATGAATACATAAAGCTGGGAGTGTATATGTGAGTATATTTATCATACAAGTGAACGTTAAACATAAACAAATGATATACATGAAAAGTAACTATAAAATGCATGCTGAATAAGTGTGGGGGCTGGTATATGGATCTGCAGAACACATTTCCACATAGGGACCAAGGAGTGGAAGTTGGAGTCGAAATCGGGAGTCGGAGTCTAAGATATCAAAGGAGTCGGAGTCGGAATCGGCCATCCAGGAATTCAAGGAGCCGTTGTCGTAGTCGGACTTTCACCATCCAACTCCGCAGCCCTGCATCGATATATATATATATATATATATATATATATATATATATATATATATAAAATATATATATATTTTTATTTAAATAGACACACACACGCATATATATATATATATTTAAATACGCCCCCCCACACACACATATATATACTCAATATTTAACAATTCAAATCATTAACATTTAATTTTCTAAATACAATATTAAAGTAAACATTGAGAATTATCAATGGTATTTCTAAAATAATCTTGAAATATGAACTGAAAACTTATTTAAAGTATTCTTAGTGCAAATTAATTAAAGAATATAAACAATTATAGATATATTCGGAGACGTTGAAAATACGTATCATTTATTCAAGGGATAGAAAACCAAAGAGACAACCTTTTACACGGACATTTTAAGCGCTGAATCTTACAGCGACATTGTAAGAACGATTTATTTACGATTATTGTTTGACAACTAAAATGTTAGATACTGCCTCGAATCGAGCGATAGTTTGCACGAATGCGTCAATTGCATTACTTATGATCACCCCGTGTTGTGTCCGGTTTCACAGGATTGACAAAGTGCACACCCAGTGTATTTCGACATATGGAAATACAACGAATATGATTCAGAGCTAGTATTTCGCGTTAATTATATGATATCGTGGCAGTTACAAACTGAATTGACGAAAGGCAGATGCTGCATGATTCCCATCAGATGAATTCGTCTCAAATGATGGAAAAAAATGTCACTCTCCAATTTAACATTTCTTTCTATTTATGTTCAATAATAGCTAGAAACCTCGATACATAATTTCGACTTCACAAATGAAATCTAGCTAAGCAAGCCCGGTGGAGTTCCAAAACTTAGTATTAGCTTTCATATATAGTTCCGTTATTCGAACAGCTGTCTACATTAATGAATATTATAAGGTTTTCGCTCACGGGATATAATTTAACAAATAACAGTTTGCCTACAGATTCTCTCGGTTGTTTATGTAAATATCTGAATGTGCAATGTGATAGCAATCTTTTGACTCATTTAACTGTATCAAAACCAGTTTAACTCGATTAAACGTTATTTGATTACATCTTATTTAAGAACATATGCTCCAAACATTAGTAAATGGAGCTGATCATATTTTGCGAAATTTAATTAAAAGTTTATATTTATACTTATTACAGGACAGAATTGATGATGTGTAACTTAGAATACACGACCTTTAGTGAATATATATTTTCCCCCTCTCTTTCTCTCCTACCCTCTTTCTCCCTCCCCTCTCTCTCTATATCTCTCTCTCTATATATATATATACATACATATATACATATATATATATATATCTATATATATATATATGCATACATATATATATATATATATCTTGTCACTATGTGCTTTGAATTTTTACATGCTGACTAATATATGGCATTTTTCTACAATATTGTATCATATACATTTATACGTATTTTTTTATGTTTTTTCTGTGCGGCTAATATATATCATGTAGGTTCACTTCATTCTGATGTTTTTAAATTATTGCCTTGCTTATTATTTTATCTTTTAAAAAATTGTAAATATTATGATAGGACTTAACATTATAATAAGGATAGCATGCACCGAAAGTAAACACAATGCCTCTGTTCTTCTTCACATCAATTTTAAAAACGCAGATCGACTGAAGACCAACTACTGAGGCGTGTAGCAAATGTTTTTTGTTGCATTTTCACCATATTTATTCATGCTAAATCACTACCAATCATTTCTAAAAACTTCATTAAATTGCATTTGACTGTTTTAATAATTATATCATTTTCGGAGAATGGATGTTCATTTTAATTTTTTTCTAAGTACAGAAATACATCTAAAAATAGTAAAAAAAATAGAAATTTGTTGAATTTTATTTGGTAACATGTCAAACTATTATAGAGTTAATCTAAAAATATATTAATTTTCGGCAAACATGCTTTTTTGAAACATTAACATTTTTAATACCGTCTTTTTGGGCTAAAATGTACGTGAATTAAAATTATTTCTCCAGACTTGTACGACTATTTAATTTATATTTAGTAGTTCATTCGACACAATATTGACTAATTCTTTTATAGCATAATTTATATTTTTTATCGTTGATAAGTGTATTTCAGAATATTCAGGGAACCTAATAAAATAAATAATTATTAACCTAATATAATAGCCAAAGAATAAAGTAGAATACAACCTCACAATAGATGCTATTAAAATAAAATGCATAATCTGTAATGTACTATGGAACAACGCATCTATTCAGTCATTCAAAACTACAGAAATAATAAAGAAAATAAATAAAGGGTGTTAATTCTCTCATAAAATAAACGAAAAATTAATATAAATTTACGTTTTGTTGATAGCCAATTGGTGATTTGCCTGCAATGCACAATTCCACGGATATATATATACTATTTTAATATTAAGAAAAAAAAACACCCAAAAATAAGCAAATGAACATAATATTGAAAATAAAATAAACATAATTATAAAAAAAATAAGCGAAACATACAAACTAGGCGAATTGATTGTTTAAGCTTAATGACACGATAAATCTGAATCTAACAGAAACACTAAGAAATTACGATCTATTTATATATTCTTCAAAACAAACAACCGCACCATACTTTCAACATTTTTATAATTTAACAATAAAACCGTTAATTTTTCAAAGACACTTCGAGAAACAACACCAAGCACAAATTATCTGAAGGCGTATTGCACCTGTATACAGCGCAGCACATGCAATACTTTAGGGATTGAGATTAATGATGGAATCTACCAAAAAATATAAGCTCTGTCGTAACGTGTATCCTTTTTGAAAATAGCAACATGTTTATTTTTCGGAAATTATTCGATTATATGTCCGAGGAAGTAAATTTTAGAGTATTTCGATCCAGTGATTTCAAGAGAGCGTATAGCGAATATAGGAAAAACCATCAGCATATTAAACAAACTAAAATGCACATCATCATAATAATTTCATTGTACAAGCCCCTTTTCTTCTGCGTTAACATGATTGGGTAAAATTATGCGAGTGCTCTGTAACTATTGGTGCGACAATTTCTTCCACGTGCCTATAATTACGTCAATATAAGCATAGATATTAATTTCTGTTGTTTATCGGTTATATGCTCCAATATCATTTAAGTTCAATAAACCAAATGCTTTTTTTTTCATGAATTACATCGTTGTTATTAAAATCATGCTGAAATATATATTTGAATAAGTAATCTATATATCCAGCTGTGTGTATCGTGCACTGTACTACAACCATAAATAAAAAAATGCATTAGTAAGTATAATTAATCAAGGAATACAACTTGTTTACATGTACAATTTAATATTTCTTAACATTGATGCATTTATCACCCATCTAGCAATGTCAAGTAACTGTTCGTAAACAGTGTCAGAACCAGTACTTGTGAATAAATAACGTACATCGAATTCATAAAATAAACTAATTTCATGCTTTCATTTAAAACCGATATTAGCAGCGGAAAAGTATAGATCTTGTCAGCTAGAGAGAAATAAATCTTTATTATGTTGATCCCATTATTACCGCGATTTTATTTATGCTAAAATAAAAATTATTTCATTTTTTACTTAATAAATATCTGCAAATGTATAATACCACAAACGTGTTCAAATATAACCCATTATAATTACACACGCTAAACAAGTTTTGTAATCAAGATTCATGGATGTATTTACGAATTTTAGTTCATTAAATACATACATACATGCAGAAAAACATTTCTCATATAATATGAACAAACGAGCATAAACATTTTCCTAATAAACGGTATTTTTTTATAAATTTTTTTTTAAAAATGTTTTTTCGTTTGCCTTTGCAATAAAATGATACATTTGCTCAGAGGTTTGTTTTTAACAAATAAAAATAGTTTTCCTCTTACATGTATTATTTCTGTTACTATTCTTAGCTTGAATTAAATACTCGAAATATTTCAGCTGATTATGATCTGATCTAATTTAGGTAACGGGCAGATTATATTCAAGGAAGCAGTAGTCTATGTTATATTCTTAGTCCTGAGTTAAGTCTGACTAACATTGGAATAAAATACAATATATTTCTTAACGGACTTAGCTTGAAAATAATGGCAATATTTTCTATTGAGATTTTTCAGAAGAGTGCATCAGAATCCAAACCCATTTGCGATTTAAAAATTGAATTTCCTAAGCTGAGAAGACACAGTTAAACATAGTTGAGATTACATTAACAAGTTCTTGATAATAAAAAAGAAGAGAGAGGCATTTCTCAAAGTAAAACTCTCACTAGTAACTTTCTTTCTAATTACAGTATTTTAATGCTTGCCAAATATATCCAACTAAAGGCAAGATTCTTTTTATACGAAAAACCACTATCACCAAAACAAAGCATTTACCAACAAGACCAAACCTGTTTCCTGTTCTAATCTTCCTCTCCGTTTGACAGTACAGAAATATGCAACAATCATTTAGAAAGAGTTCCTACCCATCAATTAAGTAACCAAGTAACAGAATGTCATCACGTTACAAAGTCGTCGATGTTTTTTTGTTTTTTTTTACATAGGCGTCACCACATATCAAGGTCGATAGGACACTCAAGGATGAGGGTTAAAGAGTGTACATCAGTCAAAAGGACAATATAGAAATCATATTATAGACAGCTGGAAAGCAGGAAAACGGATGACAATTCCACAGGCGTGCAGGTCTAAGAAAGAAGCTTGGATCATGGAATCTATGTATAGGTTTAGGCACAGATTAAGAATTATTGATAGTGTTTCCAGCTAGACGAGTGTTTCTTGTTAAAGTTTTGCGAGGAGGGTCATAGATTGAAGCTCAGTCGAACATCAGTTTCCATGAAAATAATGATAAAGCAGAGTCAACCTCGCAACATATGTTCTGTGAGATAGAGGTTGCAGCGAAGAGAAAAGGATATCTCCCACCAGGCAATGAAGTCTATTTTGAACCCTATCAAAGCAGGACAAGTCTTTTCTAGCAGCTCCTGCCCATATGTGGCAACAGTATTCGATACTTGGACGTATCTGGCTCTTATATAGATAGATATTTGCATCAGCAGTGAGATATCTACTGGATCTATAGAAGGATCCGACCATTTTTCCAGCGGCCTTGGCCACAGATTTGATGTACGTATTCCATTTAAGATCAGGAGTTAAGTCAAGCCCAGAAGCCTGACAAAACTTGAGACCTTCCCAAGATGAGAGTCATTCATTTGAATTGATGCCAGACGGGGATAAGAACGTTAATGATATAAAGATAGAAGCTTGGTTTTAGATGCATTAAAAGTAACCAGTCACTTCTTTCCCCATTGTACAACGTGATCAAAATCAGAGGAGAAACAATCGGAGAGAACTTGGGACAGTGTTTGTTTTTTCTTGTTTTATTCATTTTTTTTTTGCAGGAAACCAACGACTATATATTAGACATTACTCTAAAAAATTGTATCAGTGTATTTACAATTGTGTTTCTCTAAATATCATGCATATACTCTCCAAACCAGGCAGTAGATTATTCTTAGAAAATCAATAGACTGTCGAAGTGGTTCCTCTCCCTTTTTGGCTGATTTATTTGTGGCAGTAAGTATTAAGCAAACTAACATTCGATCCCTATTGATAGAATTACTCCGCTAGGTGCCTTAATCCTCTCGTTACAAACGATAATTTCTCGGAGACTAGAATTACTAAAAGAACTATTATTTTACTAATCTACTTAGCTTAGAGATCATTATGACGGCGCTTCCACTTATGCAAAAGAAACCTTGTATTATATGGGGATAAATACACTTGCCGATACTATTAAAACTTCAGCCTATTAGAAATGGGATTAGATTCCGTAGAGAACTATTTCCGATGTAGCCGATTTAGTTGGAAAATTCTGAAATATAACTATCTCAGCGAATGTGATAAAACATTTATAAAGTAAAAGTACAAAAATGAAAACAAAAACACAGATATGCATTTACCAACATATAAGTAAGCGGGAACGAATCACGGAGTCATGATGCATATTCTAAATAAGCCTATATTCAAAAATCATATGATACGGAAACTATATACGCTTATGAGTTCATTATGTATATATATATATATATATATATATATATATATATATATATATATATAGATATAACATATTTTATATATACTCATACATATATATATATATATAACACTATATATATATGTATATATATATATATATATATATACTTATCGAGAGAGAGATGGAGAGAAATAGAGAGATAGGTACTCGTACACTCATATTCACAGACATACACACACACACACACACACACATATATATATATATATATATATATATATGCACCCCCCATATATATTCATATATATACAAATTTTATGAAACGAAATTAAAATTGTAAGTTGAAATTTACAACTAAATTTATTGTTCTAAATAATACTCCAAAAAAAAAACAATTGTTTTTGGTGCATGCTGTATGGAGTGGTAAAAATTCTCCAATGCACTTTTGATACAAGACTATATCCGAATGTTAAATTTTGTTCAAATGAAACCATTCATTATTTTGCAATCGTATATTGCTATTATTGACTTAAATATATATATATATATATATATATATATATATATATATATATATATATATATATATATATATATTAAGCTTAATGCAAAACGAAAAAGAGAAATATCAGTTCCACAAAAGGGGACTTATCCGGATAATGCCAAGCTCAACAATAATTGGTGGAGTGTAAACAATAGGGCAACACGAGTATGAACCGAAGACACAAAACTATATATAGGAAGATGTAGAATAAGTAATTTATTGAATAATGGAATACAGGCAAATTTTGGGGGATAGGAGGGACTCTTTATGGCAGGGCATTTCGAAACCTATTGATTTTCATCAGAAGAGTGGAGAAGGTGCTAGGTAGCATAGGGTAGATGCGGCGTCTAGCGTTAGGTTCATTGGGGATTAAAAATATTAGAGGAATTATAGAATGTTGGAGGAAGCTTATTGAATTCTAAATACTTATTGCATATTTAAAATAAAACAGTTTTTATGTCCGGCATAATCAGGAGGAACAAGAATTCACAAGACTAACACATCTACGGAAGACCACACCAAAGATATATTTGGAGAAATATGGAAATTTAATGGACTGCTATAAACTATACTTCTGGTATCTCTTGGAGATTATAACTACTACATAAAGCAGTTATGGCGATTCGGTGGATATGTACCTCGTGTTCATAAACGAGAAAGTATGTATCCAACTTTCTAGGCCTGGCCTGTCTATATAAACATAAATGTGATGGGCTTTGTAATCGAATTTCAAGAAATTTAAAGTTATAAGGTGGGCGCCTGAAACTACCGTTCCTAGTTAAGCAATCCTTTAATTTAAACGCAAGGGCGTTTTGTTCACCGAACTCGTACACTGTCCCGGCTTATTATACATATTTTTTTTTTAATAAGGATATATGTATGTGTATGCGTATATATATATATATATATATATATATATATATATATATATATATATATATATATATATATATATATACACATATATATATATATATTCTCTATTTCACTTTATTTTATGCGGGTCTACTTACCCCTCACACCTCAACCACGTTCCCTGCTATTCTAACCACCCCCACTTGCCTGTCTCCCTTTCTTTTACGCATCCCTATTAATTAGTATTAACAGTATTTACATTATTATTATTGGTAATAGTGGTGGTGATGTTTGGGGTAGTGGTAGAAGTATTGTTATTACTGCTTTTATTATTATCATTATTATTACTGCACTGCTTTTAATGTTATTACTATTGTTATTATTATTATTATTGTGTTTATCATCATTATTATTATTATAATCATCATTATAATTGATATCATTATTATCACCCTGGTTATTGCTACCATGAACGCTACCATTATCTCTATCTTCACTGTTATTTACAGTAATTTTGAATTTAATTTTTGCACAACTATTGGTAACATTATATTTAATGTTTAATTTTAATATTTACTTTTAGTTTTGCCATTATTTTTTTTATTTATTTTATTTAATTTTTCTTAATATTATTTTTTTATATTCAACTTTACATCTATTTTATTTTCAGCTTTATTATGACTATTATTATTATAACTGTCATTACTATTATCTTCCGTACTATTATAATTACCCTACTATTATTGGGTATCTTTTAGTACTCTCATCAGTAGCTATTGTTTCCTTATTCCCCCACTTTGACATCAATATGTATACTTAACCTTTTACACTAAGTTAAACGCACTCATAGTCATTGCCACCCTAATCTCCGATCCCCCATTATGATCATACTCCCTATATCATAACAGTAGAAACTTATAACTATATTGCCGCATATTACCTTTGAGTTTTACAACCTTACATACCCCCTCAATTAATAAAAATTGCACACTCCATAGAAAACACACATCCCCACACACTGTTAAAATCAATTACCACATAGCAAAAAATACACCCACTATTTAACAATAATACATATGCAGCTTAATCTGAATACTATGTTAAAGACCATATATATTCTTATATATCATACTATAGATAATAAGCTTCTCCTCATTTATTTAGAATTCAATAATCTTCCACCAACATTCTATAATTCCTCTTAATCTTTTTCATCCCTAACGAACCTTACTCTAGTTGCCGCAGCTACGCCATGTCACCTAACACCTTCTCTACTCTTC
>NC_136485.1:50277354-50344854 GCF_053919585.1 Euprymna scolopes
AAATCAAAATCAGAATTTTGGAATAAATTAACTCTATCGTTAATGATTTAACTAGAGTTATACTTTAAAAACAAATACCAATACTCAAATAGAAGGCACACAAAATTTAGTCTCATCATAGGATACTGACAATTCTTTTTTTATATTAATATTTATATGTTAATTTAATAATAATTTTACTTTTTTTTTGTTTATTTCTTACAAGGAATACAGAGTTTCACTCATTATTTATTATCAATCTTTATTTGGCTTTCTGCTAATTTTCTTGTGCATTCATACAATTTCGCCCAAAGTGTATAAGACTTACCACACACAAATAAAGTGATTCGAAATACCTAACATACTAACTAATTTACTACATAAATCGATATAGAGAAAAAACGACAAAAGGCTATATTCACAAGTCCATGATGTTGACCATCTTATAATGTATTCGTTTACTTCAGTCGACATATAATATTCTTGACGGTATCTGTTCCCTAGCGCAAAAATAAATCACTTACTTATTATATCAATCAAAACACACAAAATGGAAAACAGTATAAGGTACTTACAGATTCTCTTCGAATTCTCGGATTTCAGTCATGTCAAAACGAATTTTGTTTCCTTTCGATGGATTGGTTGCTGCTTTGTTTCATTGATTGATATAATAATTAAGTAATGGATTTTGCGATACGAAACATATCCTCTTAAGAATTGTAAATACTATTAACATTTACAATTCTTGAGAGTATAAAAGAATAAATTATATTCTTGAGAGAATAAAATAATACATTATAAGGTTGTCAACATCATGGACTTGGAATATTGTTTTCTCATTTAGTTACTATATTCTCGGTAATTGCATTGATCTTCTTAAATAAAGATTGGTATATATTATGAGAAAATATATTACCACTGAAATATATATACACGCACGAACACACACACACACACACACACATATATATAATGTATATATAAAAAAACAAAAATAACTGTGCTATAAATCTGTATATAAATAGCCCACATAAGCCAAAAACGATCTTATAGTACGATGTAATTTTAAAACAAGACCTTATCATTCTACGTAATTTATAAACGAATATTTATAAAACCAGCCTGAAGGTGGCGGAGACACCGAAAGCGCTCGCAGACTACGGAACACTTTTACACCATTTTACATATAACACAAGAAGGATTAGTCGAAAACTGGAAAAAATAAAACGGAAAATTGTCAAACAAGAAAATGCTGTGCTGTTTAACAATATATGCTTAAAGGAGAATATGCTGTCTAAATATACTCAATATATATATATATATATATGTGTGTGTGTGTGTGTGTGTGTGTGTGTGTGTGTGTGACCGTGTCAGAACGTTTACGTTAATTTATATGTGTGTATATATTTCAGGTCACATTTACTAATGAGAAATGAGTAAAAGTTCATATATTCCCTTAATTATGAGTTAAATGTATTTAAAACAGATGCTACATAAAAGGATACATATATATATATATATATATATATATATACATATATATATATATATATATGTGTGTGTGTGTGTGTGCGCGTGTATTGAAATGCAATACACACAAATACGCATGTACATATATGTATCTGTATATATATATATATATATATATATATATATATATATATATATATATATATATATATGTGCGAATCTTCGTGTGTGTGTTCTATTATATTTTCGTAAACTATTCTAAAAATCTTGTCATTAATAAATTACTCTGATGACTATGTAGTACAGCTAATGCAATTATTTTGTACTCTATTTGAAGACTTTATGAGATTAAATATCAGTAGTGATCATTGACAGAAAATAGACTGCCCGTCATCAGAAAACTTCTGTTCCATAGCACTTAGGTTAAATCAAATGATCAGTCCAGAGGGACATGCGTAGGAAATTTGACCAGAGGAGGCATCATTAACCTTAGAAATATCGGAAATTAGAAGAAAATGATAGAAAAGGGAAAAAGTGCTATTTCAGAATAATTACACGAGTAATGAGAAAGTTTCCATCAACAAGGTTGAAATGACTATGTGTCCCATGAGGTTCCGGCGCCCACTTATTTTATATCCGTCGCAGATGTGAGCTAATAAATGTGATAATTTGTTATTCGTCTGGTCACGGTCTATGTCTAAAGATGTTTAGTGGCATTCATTATACTATCTGCAAAAGCTTAGACGTTGCTCCGTCGTAAAATACGTTTAAATATCATATTATAACTCGTGTTATTGTTACTTATATATATATATATATATATATATATATATATATATATATATATATGTGTGTGTGTGTGTGTGTGTGTGTGTGTGCATATATATGTATATATATACATATATATTTATATATATACATTTATATATATTTATATATATATATTTATATATATATTATTATATATATATATTTATGTATATATATATATTTATGTATATATATATATATATATATATATATATATATATATATATATATATATACTACATTATCCATCCGAATTATATATAAGTTATCTTATTATATATACAATTGAAGCAAATATATAATGGTGATATTCAAATTAATTAAATGTACGTAATTTTTTTTCTATCAGTGACAATGGGAAGTAACAGCAACACCTAGCAGTTTCCAGGATTAGTCCATTCTATTTGGGCTATCATTAGTTAGATAAGAATAATTATGCACAGCGTGGAATGATAAATTTGTCGCACCAAATGAAAACAGCACTGCAGTTTATTTCAAAATAAAATTCCGTTATTCGACTATCTAGTGGAGTCGACGTCTATTTAATGTAATCGCGTTCAACCTTAATCGCTGTCTCGATGCGGACCCAGTAAACGGAGCATGTTTTTCCCATATGCACCATCGGAGATTCCGCGGATTACGGCGATCAGGCTCGTTTGCTGTTAGGGTAGGTAATGTCGCTGGTGTACTCGACCCGTGACCTGACAAATAGTTCAGAGAGTTTAGCTCGGGCGTAGAAGGGCAGTGAAAGTGTGAAAATGTCGTAGCACCCGTCTACAAATGAATATTTTGTATATTAGACTTGTCTGTCGGCAGCTAGTAATGATGCCACACACAGGACCAGCAGGTCCTTAAATGCAGTAGAAGACTACCACACTGATTAGCACAATCAGGTACACTATAGCCTTCACTTTCAAGCCAACTTCAGAGATGTAAGGTGACATCATGTGCTCCTCACTTTTAATGACATTAAAAAAAAATACCTTGAGTGAAAACTGTGCCCTCAAACGTGGAGCCATCTAGATTGTAATTTTGAGAGACGCGACAAAGATCCTGTTGTCATAAATTGGATCGGTAGCGAGCAGAAGTTGTACAGCGCTGCATCTTCGACCTCGCTCGTTGAATTTTGTTTTTTTTCCACTTTCACGCATGATTTAAGATTCCTATAGCTCTTATAATTTGCACATAATAAGTAACTAGAACACGCTCTGCAAAAAACATGAAAACCGGTTTTCATCTAACGGAAAAGAAGTCATATCGTATTTTCTAGTGCAACAATTTTATTGTAGCACCTAATATCTATGTGCATTTATGTATATACATATTGTAATTGTGAAGAGTAATCTTTATAATTCATGATTAAAAGAAAACGCTTCTTAAAATATAGAAGAAGGGGCAAGGAGGAGGAAAAAACGTGGGGGTCAGCTTACTATTTTCGCTATCGCGTCCTTAAAGCTGATTTTTTTTTACAAATGGGACACCACTTATCAGTAGCCGGAGGCAACTCGAGTATAAGGATTAATCGGTATACATTAATCATGAGATTATAGCGTAGTAATTAAAAGTAGTTAAGATTCTGTAAATTGGATTACTTAAAAGGTCAGTTCATCAAGTACTTGTTTACGTGGGACCTTAAGACAATACAAATTGTAGTCAGCTGGAAAGAAGGCAATCGGAAGAATTTCCCACATGCTTGCAGTTCTAAGAAAGAAGCTTTGTTCATGGCATCTGCTCTTGATTTAGCAGAAAGAAAACATATCGCATGCAACTAATAAGATCATTTTTGCTTGGCTGGTTGACTACTTCTATATTTTACACAGATTCCAGCAACTTTCTGATAACGCACAGGTGACTGGTTGGTCTGTACTGAGAGTAAGATGAGCAGAATTATTTAATACAGGGCATAGTGAGGAGGTTTTCAAGGGCTTTGAGAAGCAATTCTTCTTAGGGCAACTCTAGTACATTTTTGATAGTATGGGAGCTAGTCTTGATTGAAGCTTTTTCAGCACTATAATTAGCAGGCTGTCAGAGCCAGTTGCTTTACTGGAATCGAGGTTTTTGATAAGTTTGACAACATCACGCACATATATGTGTATGCCGCATAGCGTGTTTTCTGATACATACAAAAATGGGAGTTGACGGCCTTTGACGCCTAGGTAAGAATCAGCTGCAAAGTTCTTGGCAAAGAGTCTGCCTTTGTATGATTATGACGAAATTATTTCAGTTCCATTAATGATGGTTGCGATGGAGCAAATGCTATTGTTCAGTACGCTATTTGCTATTTTCCAAAATTGGTGGGAATCAAGACGCTGCTCAGCTAATTTGGACTTAACGTATTCAGCATACAACTCTCTAGCCATTTTATTACTATTTTACAGTGATTTATGGCAGTTCTGACAGTTAATTTCTTTCAGTACAGCTATCTCGTTGGAGGCAATGAAAAAAGTCATTTCTCTGCGCAATGGCGCCATCACATCCAGTTAGAGAACCACAGCTGGCTATTATGTTTTTGCAGAAAGTGTTGGAGGGTGTAGAGCGGTTTAGACCTACACTTAACAATTCTGTCAGGTATGATACTATAGAGGACAAATTATTTTTAATCATGAAACGCAGAAATAGATCTGATATAAACGTACTAAAACTATATCAGTCAGCCATAGAGTATCTATATACAGTATTATGGAGAAGCACGTATGTGGACTTATTACATTTTGTTTTTATCTCATATAAACGAGTTGCCAGAAGACCCAAGCTATGATAGAACGGAAGATGAACAAAGCTCAGTGAAAGTCGTGAAGAAAGGTCTAAGAGACTTGTATACTGACTTTGAATATCGGCCATACATATGGGTTCGCGAACAATCTGAGTGTGGTCACAAGCAATAGACAATCGTGGCAGAAGCTCCGATCATCATCTGTCTTTTTTGAGTGGGCTAACCATTCCACATTGTGTACTTTGAAGTCACCACTGACGTGAATGTTGGCCGAAGTATGGGCAGATATGATGCGATCAATTTTCACATATATGCCCTTAAATATAGTAACTCCGCTGTTGGAGGAACGGTAGAGGCAAATGTAAATGCTCTGGTGTAAGCAAGTGCAACCCGGAAGCACATATAGGGTAAATTAAGGTAATCTATGTAGATGTTCCTACCGCATCGAAAGTCATCTTTAATTTTGGTGGCCAGATTTGGATGTTAAGTTAGAGTATCCTTTAATTACAAAATCATTTAGTGTAATTGTCGATCTAATGCTGGTTTCGCTTAGTAATAATAGGTCTGGTTTAGTCTCCCCTAATTGGGATTCAAACTATGGAAGTTATGAACGTAAACCACTGATGTTGGAAAAGGAGCCATGGTTGTGGAGGTGTGCGTTGGAAGTTGGAGTTCTAGGTTTACTCGTGTATTTCTTCTGGAGACTCTTCATGATGACGATTTTATGGATTTGTGGAACAGGTCGAGAAACTTTAATAGAGTATGAAAGAGAGGGGAAGTAATAAAAAAAGGAACGAAGCACATTTTTATTTGTAGCACATGAAATGGTAAAGCCATAACAATTACCACCTAATATGAATTCAAGAAGCCCCTACCAGAAACCACTGCATGGTCCGAAATCCATTCACCAAATGGCATTATAGCGGTTCCGGTAATTTGCACCTGCTGATAGGACAGCCTCCTTATTGGTAAATTCAAGGTTCCTGTCCCTGACTATCAGGCGGATAACGTAAGCCCAGAAAAAAAGTTTACCTCAAGCACCCTTGCTAGTGGCATGACCAAAACGATAGACACATAAAATTTCCGACATCTCTGAATACTGTTTACGCAAAATACTGCCGAACTAGAATACAGCTTTTGCTACTCCTTTGATTAGAAACATCGCTCAAACTGAAAACTGAGAGACAAATTAAGAGAAACGACGATTACGGGAGCTGCCGATAACGCATCAACAATGCATTGTCTACTCTCCATTAAAAAATGAATTAATAATAATAATAAGTATTGTACTCATTATAAGTCCAATTAACATGTTTATGGGAAAGTATAGCGATTGATTTCCCTCTCGCTAACTGAAAATATGTAGAAATGTGGGCGTATTTATGCCACGTTAAACTCTATTATACATTTAATAAAACAATAAAAAACATATACATGAATTACAAACTGAATTAAAGATACTATTAGTATTTACATTAATAAAAAAATTCGCAGGTTCAAGCACTCATCTGTTATATACGTCTGTCATAAATGCAAAGTATAAAGGATATATTTACAGTCCTGCGTTTGCTATATTTTAAAAGGTAACCGGCATTTCGTGCGATGATGCTCCACTGTAAATACTTTCTTATTTTATAGGCGTGCGAGGAGAGGAAAGTATAGAAATGTCAGACTTAGTTATGCATTTATAAAACAATAATACATGTATATATGAATTACAAACTGAAATTAAGATAATATTCATATTTGCATCAATAAAAAGGAATATCGCAAGTATCTATTATGCAACAGTTATATATTTAATACGCCCGTCTTTAAATGTAAATATTAAGGATGATATTACAATGTGCGTTTGCAATAAAAAAAAATAACTGACGTTTCGTGCGAGAATTTTCTAGTTGAAATAGATTCTCCCTTTATGGGCATGGGTTATGTGGTGTTGGGGAAGAATAGAAATGTCGGACCTGAAATAGAGATAATATTAATATTTTCATTAATAAAAAAGAAAGTTTCTGAATTTTGGAGATGAGGATTGGTTATTTATATTACTATTCATCGCAGTAGTGTTCTAATTTTTGTGTGATTTTCACAACGTTTAGGTCGATATAACTTCCGACCTTCTTCAGGTGTATCTTGTCGAACTCGGAAATGTCTCCGTCGAACTCAGGAATTTGGGCGGAATTTCGTGCGGAACCCTTTATTTGCTCCAGGGGAATAGCGGGGTCTTGTTCTGTCATCCATGACTGGATAAACATCCTAAGTAATTCGCAAATGTATGTGACGGTCACCCACTCTGAGGATTGAACCTTAAACTTCAGGAGAATATCACTTTTACAATTGATTTTCCCAGTACTATAACAACTGAACCAGGGGTACTTACGGAAAATTCTAGTAGGATTTTAAGGAGCCTTAGAACTATTTTTGTTTCTCGTTCTTAATACAACTATTTATTACTAAGTATTATATTATATAATTGTATTTCCATACTTATTACTTGTATATATTAATGTTTTTACTTATTACTTGTGCAAACTATCTATTGTTTATGATTATTGCTTACCATATCGTATTGAATATATGCTATGTCTAATTAGCAGTTGGCTATTCCCCAGCATGTGTGCTGCTTCTTTCAGTCGTATTACTCTCCACCATTTCCCTCTGTGTATAATTTTTACATCGTCCTATAATGGTTGATTCTTTCAAAATAGTATCTGACTTGTCAGTATCTCCACGTACCTCGGCTTTTCGGTGTTCTTCTAACCGTACCTTCACGATAGGACACGTTTCACCACAATTTCATACATATAGATCTTAGTCATTATTCTTTCGGTAGGGGGCTTAACACTCACAAGCTGCTTCGATAGAGTTGAATCACTTCTGAATATTGTCTTGAGGCCATATGGCTTACATGTGCGTTTAAGTTTTTTCGACAAGCTCTTAATATATGTTATAGAATATGTAGTGAGTGTCTGAGTAGTGCCATCTTGTGTTTGGTAAAGATTACTTTTAGCTGATGTCATGCTCTCAAGATAGTTGTGTCGGTGAAGCTTTCCACTTCAACTGCATATCTCCTCTTGATATGCACTAGTGTTATTACACATTGCTTTTGTTCGGTCTTTTAGGCAAAGGAAGATTCCTTTCTTTACATTATATGAATGGTGGCAATAGCAGTTTAGATAGTGTCCAGTGAAAGTAGGCTTTCAGTATACATATTACATAAACGCCTGGCGTGTGCGAGTTATCAGCACATCTAGGAACGAGACTTTATTCTTATTTTCTTTTTCCATCGTACAGTGTATAGTAGGACAGACTGAGTTCACATGATCTATTAACGTTTGAACATCTTCCTGATGGGGCCACAGTATGAATATGTCATCTACATATCGCAACCACATCGTTGGCTTTAGTGGTGTTGATCCTAACGCCATTTCCTCAACGTATTCCATGTATGTATTGGGCAGTACCGGGAACAATAGTGATCCCATCCCCAGGCCTTTTTCCTATCGATACATATCAGATTCCATTGCGAAGTATGTGTATTCTATACAGAAGGTCTACATTTCCATTATACTGTCAAATGAGATGCAAGTGCGTTCTTTAAGTAAGACATCCCATATCAGCTTATCCCGTACCACTGTCTGAGATTCATCAGTGGGTACTTTTGTGAAAATATTCACAACATCGGACCTCACCATCTAGTTGAAATAATTGGGAGCATTATTTATTATTTACACAAAGTGGGCGGAGGTCCTGGCACCTGATGGAGATTTGCCGATCATTGGGTTGATTATATCTACTAGAAATCTGTTCAATGGATCGCATGATGGAACTCTCCCTAAACAGCCTGTGCGAGT
The DNA here is from genome assembly GCF_053919585.1 of Euprymna scolopes. NCBI lineage: Eukaryota > Metazoa > Mollusca > Cephalopoda > Sepiida > Sepiolidae > Euprymna > Euprymna scolopes. The sequence goes on from NC_136485.1 coordinate 50,286,181, forward strand.
CAAGCCCCCTACAGAAAAATATGAATAAGAACTGCGTATATGAAATCCCATGTAAATGTGGAAAACTATACAGTGGTGAAACGTGTCGTCCATTGAAATACGGTTAGAAGTACATTGAAAAGCATTAGTACGCGGGGATACTGAAAAGAAATGTACAGCTGACTATATACGGAAAAATGGGAAACCATCTACCATTATTGGACGAAGTAAAAATTATAGACAGAGAGCAACGGTGGTTGAGAGTAAGACGACTGAAATAAACAACAAATATGTTGGGGGAATAAACAACTGTTAAATTGATATAGTATAGCTTTCAATACGATATGGGAACCAGTAATTATAGACAATAGATATTACATACAAGTAATGAGTAAAACAAAAATATATACAAGTATATATATATATATATATTTATATATAAGTATTGAGATAGATATACATTAATATATAGTAATAATTATTATTAAATAGTTATATTTAGAACTAGAAATAAACATAGGTCTAAGGCTCCGAAAAATCAATAAGAGGAGGCTTTCACAACCGAACGTGAAGGGCCTCCAATTTGCGAGTATATGGTGCAAGACGAACTCCAATGATTTCTGTAAAGAACAGAAAGCGCCTTATTGACTTAATCAGATGAATGAACATCATGCCCCTTTATTTTGGTCAATAGTGATGTACGCAACGCATGTAAGTTCAATAGGCTCGGTAGTGATGGAAGGCAGTACGTTCTTCGGTAGAAAGACGAACATTTTAATCCTACGTGCTCAGTTTCAACGCTGGAAGTTAGGGGAGGTTCAGTTTTTGTTTGGGGCATTATTAGTGCCCATGGTCCAGGGCCTATATTTCGGTTGCAAGGTCGGATTTATTCGACCAAGTACATGAATATGTGACTGGGCATTTGCTACCTGATTTTGCTCGGCATTTGGATGATAATCCCATCTTCATGCATCATAATGCTGCAATTAATACAGCTGGCACGGTTAGGAGCGTAATATTCCGTGTTTGGATTTGCCTGAAAAATCTCCAGACCTCAATTTTATTTGGAAGAAATTTGGACAAAAATTAAAGAAATATGAGATGTCCTTTCCCCGGAGTATTGCTGCAGTCTAATTCAATAAATTCCCAAAAGATTGCGAACGGTCAAATTAGAGAAGGGCTATGCTACTAAATGTTTACTAGTGCATTCTGTTGTAGTTGTATATTTGTTGCATTAATATACTAAAGTTGCATATAAAACCACAATTTAACATTGCGCCGACTTTCTTCTTTCCTCCTTAATCTGAAAATATTTTTAATTGACTGGAATACTATAATATTTCAATCAATAGTCCAATATGAACAAGTAATATCATAGACAAATAAAAAGCCAATCTAATGAGGTATAGTTTGTTTAAACAATTATATTAAATTTAGATTAAATGAACAAAGTAAAAATGCGGACTTTCATTTTGCCTCATATATATAATTATATATATATAATTATATATATATATATATATATATGTATTATAGATATGTAAAGACCAATTTTAACACGTTCGAAAACTGTTTTTTTTGTAGATTGTGAAATTAAAATAATAAAAAATGACTACGTCAGCTAACCAGTTTCGAAACTCGAACAACAGAGCGAGAATCCAGCTTAATAATGAAGATTTACAAAAGAAAAAGGGGAGAACGATGAATTGGAGATGAAAAAACAGGGGGAAACGGGGAAACTACTTATTGAATAGAAACCAGATTTATCCTAAAGAGATTGTCTTTTTTGCTTACAAAGAAGTGTCAGAGTATATATATATATATATATATATATATATATATATATATATATATATATATATATATATATATATATATATATATTCTTTCTAGAATTTTGCAATGCTAAAGAGAGTGCGGCTTCCTAAGTATGGAAAAAAGTCAGCACTAAAATTCGAAACACAGATACCATTATTTCATATATATAAGCCATGGGTATTGCTGAAAACGTCCGAAGGTTGATAGTTTCCATTCCGAACTTTTGATAGAATATGTTTATCCCTATTATCTAAACTTTGTGTGTGCTACTTCCGGCAGGCCGTGTGCACTACGTCGAGCGAACGTCTACAATCTTAGATAATAGGGTAAAACACCATGTTCCATCCAAAACTCGGAATGGAAACTACCTTCGTGTGGGCCTTTTTAGCGATGACTATGGCTCATCTATAGGAAATAACCTCATAAATAATCGGATTTGGGCGTCGAATGTTGGTGCTGACATTTTTCCATTTTAACAAGTCGCACTCTCTCTATCATCACAAAATTCTAGAGATCTTCTCTTTGCAAACAAGAAGAGCTTCTCCTAGGACTTAATCTGTTTTCCATTTAATAATTAGTTTCTCCACTTTTTACCCCTGATTGTACATCCCAGATTCATTGTTCCCCTTTTTTTCTTTTCAAAAACCTAAATATTGAGCTCGATGTTAGCTATTAAGTGAGATTAGAAACCTTTTAGCTGATGTATTCATTTCTTATTTTTTTAATTTCATAATCTAAAATAAAAAAAATGTTTTCGAACAGGTTAAGTATTGGTGTTTACATAGACATAATAACATTTTGTACAGAGCAAAATTATATATATATATATATACATATATATATGTATATATATGTATATATATATATATATATATATATATATATATATATATATATATATATATATATGATTAGTGTTATTGAAAAAGACATCCAGCAGAGTGCTCAATTAAAAGAAAAATTCTAAATATAAGAGCGTATTTATATTTTGTGTACATAAAGTTGTTAGATGAAGTAAGTCATAAGTACCGTCGGTTTCAATCCTGATGGATAGGAAACTTTTAGATATCCATATCAAACTCTTCAGCCAATATTTGTCGAGTCGTTTAAGAGATTCACATAAAATTCTCGTCAGCCAATACTCGTCGAATATTGGCTGAAGAGAGTTGATATGGATAGCTTAAACGGTCCTAACTATCGGGCTTGAAACCGAGGTACCAATGATTTGTCTCATCTAACAACTTTCTGTACACAATATATATATATATATATATATATATATATATATATATATATATATATATATGTGTGTGTGTGTGTGTGTGTGTGTGTGTGTGTGTGTGTGTAAGAAATTTCTCATCAGACAACTATGTATACTGAAGACTAATTAATTATAAGGCAAAATGTGCCTGGATAATTAGTACATATAAAGTTGTTATTAGATAGGGACTAGACGATGAATTCAGCTATAAGATGCATCAAGTTCCAACAATCCCGACTGTTTTTAAATTAGTACATTTCAATACGGGATCCGTTGTTTAAAACATCATAGGAAAGTAAATCTTTTAATTCGTATTTATCTACTGAACAATTATATTAGAAATCTTTGTATTCAAAACTGCACCTTCCTTCACACACACACACACACACACACACAAACACCCACATATATATATATATATATATATATATATATATATATATATATGTATATATATATATATATATATATATATATATATATATATATATATATATATATATATATATTACACGGTGGTCACAACTTATAAGGCCCGGAAGCCACTCAGGCATAAGGGTTATTGCAAGTACAGTACGTCAGTGTGGAGATTTGATGAAGTGCTTACTTAAAGGAGCGGTTAATTAGGAATTTGTTATCGTTGGACTAGAAGACATCCAAGTTGTAGTCAGGTGGGAAGCAGGAAGATGGAACAGAGTTCTACAGGTGTGCAGTTCTAAGAAATAAGCGTTGTTCATGGAATCCACGTTTTGATTAAGGCACAAATAAAGAGTGGGGGAAATTTTTCACAGTGGATTCAGCAAGACGGGTATTTTTCGTGAAAAATTGGCGAGGGGGTACCAGAGATTGGGGTTCAGACGAGCACCTGCAACGGAAATAACGATAAAACAAGGATAGGCTCGCAACGTGTCCTCTGTGGGAGAGAGATTGCAGGGTAGAGAAAAGGGAATCCCCAACTAAGCCACGAAGTCTGTTTTGTAGTCTGTCAAGGCAGGATAGTTTGTATTTAGCAGTTCCTGTCAAGATATGGCAGCGGTATTCCGTCCTTGGACGTACTAGGCTTTTATGTAGATAGAGAATTGCATCAGTAGTGATATATCTTCTGGAGCGGTAGAAGGATCCCACCATCTTTCCAGCGTCCTTGGCAACATACTTGATGTACGTGTTCCATTTCTGATCAGGAGTAAAGGTCAAACACAGAAGCTTGTCAAAGCACGGGCCCTCTCCCAGACGAGAAACTTCCCTCCTAATTGATGCTAGATGGGGATCCGTGCGTTGATGATGTAATGATAGGAGTTTGGTTTAAATGCGTTAAAGGTAACCAGACACGTCTTCTTCCAATGAACCACGCGCTCGAGATCAGAGGAGAGAGAATCAGAGAGAACTTTGTCATTTACATCCTTTGATGTGTTGCCGTAGATGGTCCTGTCATCAGCATAGATGTCAACGAATGATCTAAGTATGTGTTTAGGGAGGTCATTGATGGAGATCATGAAGAGAGTTGGACTCAGTATTGACCCTTGAGGGACTCCAGCATTAATACTGCAGGCCTCTGATTTTTGTCCCTCGACCACTACTCTTATGACCCTATCGAAGAGACATGATTTAATGATTAAGAAAACATTTTCAGCTATACCGTAGCGGGAAATCTTGTGAAGTATACCCTTATGCCATACCTTGTCAAAGGCCTTTGATATGTCAGGAACAATTTCCCTAGAAAGGAAGCCTTTGTCAAGAGATTTACTGATCCTGTGAGATATAACCGTTAGCACATCTGCGGTAGATCTTGCAGAACGGAAACCATATTGCGTGTGACTAAGAAGGTTGTTTCTGTTGAGGTGGTTGACTATTTCCTTATTATATGGATTCCAGCAACTTACTCATAACACACAGGAAACCTATTGTATGTACTGAGAGGGAGATGACTTATCACATGAATTCTTTAATACAAGGCATACTGATGAGGTTTTCCAGGGAGTCGGAAAGCACTTCTCCTTAAGGTAGCGCTCAAACAGTTTCGCAAGTACGGAAGCAAGTTCTGGTTGAAGCTTTTTTAACATTATAATTGGGATGCCGTCAAAGCCAGTTGTTCTACTGGAATCAAGGTTCTTGATTAGCTTGGCGACCTCATGCACGGATATTTGTATGTCACCTAGGGTTGTCTGTGTTACAGGAGGAAATATGCGAAGTTGATGGCTTTCTTAGCATAGGGTAGAATTAGCTGCAAAGTTCTTTGCAAGTAGTTTGTCCTTGTCTGATGCTGACGATATGACCTCTGGTCTATTGATGATAGTTCGGATAGAACGCACACTTCTGCTCATTTTTTATTTGCCACAACTGGTTGGAACCAACCCGCTGATCAGCTACCTTGGATTTAACAGACTGGGCATATAGCTCTCTTGCATTTTTTATTACTCTTTTACAGTGGTTGCTTGCAGTCTTGAAAGCAGCTTTAGTCTCAATGCATCTATTACATTGGTAGTTATGGAAAAAGCGATTTCTCTGCGCGAGAGCAGCAGCACATTCTGGGGAGAACCATGGCTGGCTGGTAGGTTTTTGTTGGATTTTTTTAGATGGTATGAATTGATCTATGCCTACAATTAACCATTCGGTCAGATCTGATACTATAGAGGATACTTCCTTTTTTAAAGATCAAGTCCAGAGGTGAATCAGATATGAATGTACGGAAACTATCCAAGTCAGCCATGGATTATCGGTATACAGTACGTTATGGGATACGTCTGGGGACTTATTACGTTTCGTTTTTATCTAATCTGATACGACGGAGTGGTCGGAGGATCCAAGAGGAGAATGAACGGAACATGAACATAGCTCAGGGGAAGTTGAGAGAAAAAGGTATAGGAGGCTTGCATATTGACCGGGTGTATCCGGCACACGGGTGGGTTCGCGAACAATCTGAGTGAGGTCATAAGCAATGGAAAAATCATAGCAAAAACTCCGCTCTTCGTCTGTTTTATTGAATGGGTCAGCCATTCCACGTTATGGACGTTGAAGTCACCACAGATGTGGATTTTAGCCGAGGGATGTGCAGACAGTATGTGGTCTATTTTCTCAGATATACTCTTAAAGATAGTAACTCCGCTGCTGTGGGGCCGATAGAGGGCAAATATAAATGCAGTAGTGTTAGCAAGTGCAACCTGGAAGCACATATAGGGTACATTAGGATCTTCTCTGGAGGTGTCCCTGGCACACAGGAAGTCATCTGTAATGTAGGCACATATTCCATGCCCATGGCGATCTAGGGGGCAGGAGTTAGCCATTAAGTTAGAATATCCGTTAATCATGATCTCATCTAGGGAAGTGGTCGGCCCTATTCCAGTTTCGCTCGGAAATAATATGTTCGGTTTCGTCTCCTGTAATTTGGTTTCAAACTCTGAAAGATTCGAACGTAGACCCCTGATGTTGGAGAAGGAGACCTGGTAGTAGGTGTCCACGTTGGAAGATGGGGTTCTAGGTTTACTCGACTTTTATTTTCTTGATATATTTCATGTTGAGGTTTCGGGATTTGTGGTATAGATGGGCATACTTTGTTAGAATAGTACAGAGAGGGAAAGTAAGAGAGAAATAGACAGGATTTTTCGTAGCACATGATAATGTAACGCCGTAACAATTACCCACAAGTATGACATCGAGAAGCCCCACCAGAGACGACTGCAGTGTCCACATCCATTCACCAAATGGCAATACAGCAGTCCCAGTATTTTGCGCATGCTGATTGGACACCCTCCTTAGGGTGTAATCCAACGTTCGGGTCCCTGACTATCAGGCGGATAACGTAAACCCAGACCAAACGTTTACCTCCATCACCCTTACTAGTGACATGGCCACAAGGATAGACAGAGACAGAAGAATTTCCGACATCTCAGACTACTCTTCACCAAGTAATACCGACCTTTAAACAGTTTTTCTTAACCTTTTGTCAGAAAAAAATCACTCATTTGAATTAGGACTAAGGGTAAAAAGAGAAGCGAGAGTTACTGGAGCTGTCGATAACACACCCACTGTATTATCTACTCTCCATTTAAAAAAAAGAGAAACGGGCAGGATGGGGAATGGTTATAAGGGACTTATTTATATCTAGGTAGCAAGTCCGGTGCTAAATTATCAATTTAAAACATTTTGATGATAATCTCCCATCCAATATTAATGGGTTGAAGTTTCTCGTTATCTATTTGTAAAGTCGGCTTAATATTAATATACATTCGAGGTTTGATAATTATTCAAGGTTTTATTTAGGGGGTAGGTTTTCATATATATATATATATATATATATATATATATATATATATATATGTATATAAATATATATATATATATATGTATATATACATATATACATATACACACACACACACACATATATATATATATATATATATATATATATATATATTTACCAGTGTTTGATAAACCGGACTAGAGTGATCAATGTGTAGCAACAGCAGTATATAGGAAAGGCATTACCGTGAGTCCAGAATGAGTTTACATATTGTTTCAGCTAGACGAAGATTCTCAAAGAGAGGAAACATCAAACTAGCATCGTCAGAATTCACAGATGGACTAAGTTATATAATCAAATAAGAATGGAAAATCGACGACGAAGGGGAGTTAGAAAATAGTGGGAGTTGAAGGGAGAGGACGTTTGACTTAAAATAGTAGGACTGTATACGATAAGAGAGGGGTGTATAATTAAATATTAATTATGTGTTAATTCTTATAAACGTTTTTTTTTTTTTAGTTTATAACGGCTTTAAATTCAAAGACGCTATCCTTATTTATAACGGCATAAGTAACAGTTTATTTAAAGGATCACCAGGGCTACAGGTTAGAGAGTTTATGTTAGTGGGCATGGTGTTGTGGGAAGAGGAAGAAACGGGTTGAAAATGGGGTTTAAACTGATTTAGCCTGGTGGGGAGAGATTGAAAGGTATTTATTGTTTATAAAAAAGGAGAGAAAAAAGAGAAGGAAAAAATAGAAGGACACATTAATGAATTATATGTTACAGGTTAATTTTTATAGTATAATGATAGGAAAGAATATCAGTAAATAAATAAAATAAATAAAAATTGAAATATTAATAAATAATTGTTTATTATCAGTAAATAAAACACACCCACACACATACACACACATAAATACACATACACGCGTACACACGTACAACGTACGGAGACACAAAGATGGGGGGGGAGAACACATGCCTACGTATATATAAAAAACACAGATACGTAAACATAAAACTATAAATATACATATATACATACATAGACATGCATATATATACATACACGCACACACAAACACACGCATATATATATATATAAATATATATATATATATATATATATATATATATATATATTTAAAGGAGATTAGAGCAAACGTCTAAAGTCCTGAGTGTATTTCAATGTAACAGTTAAATTACTAGTTTAATTGAAATACGGGAAAGAGAAAGTGCTCGTTGTAATTTAGATATAGAATAAGCTCGATAGGTAGATATCCTAGAGCTGATTCAATATTAAGTAATGTGATTGATAATTTAAAATTTGAAAAATAAATTTTAAACTAAATTAAAAATCCGTTTCATAAGAAGGAACAACAACAAAATCAATTATCTGTACGATCGTGTCGGAAAACAATGCTTTTTATTGTGGTAAACATCCAGTTATGAACAATAATTACATATAGTTTTTTTTTAATAAGCAAGGTCTCCTCGTCAGCAAATTTGGAAGGGTTTTTATTAAATTTAAAAGACACCATAAATAAACCTAGCATTAAAAGTAAGGCAGATGTAATTGAAAAAAATTAAAATAAAAGGTCTGGATTTAAAGTTGATAAGAAGTTTAATATAGGTTATAGATAGAAAAGAAAAAGAGTAAATATAGATTTGAATTTTAATTATAAATCTGCTTTGAGTAAAGTATTAAATATATATATATATATATATATATATATATATATATATATATATATATATGCATATATATGAAAAAATAGACACACATATACATAGATATACAGATATATACATAAAAATATAAATATAAAATGTACCTTTTAATTTTTCGCCTTTTGAAATCAGGAACTATGGTTAAAATACTCATATATCTGTTTGCTATAGTTTTTCACCTCTTTGAATGATGAATTTTTAAAGGGGTGCGTCCGTATAATAAGTTATTTCCGTTAGCGTACTTTTGATTTAAAGACGCCACGGTTTATATTCGAATGTTGTTTATATAATTTCATTATGTAATTAGTCATATTTTCTTTTATTAAGGACGCAAGGGGGATAATTACTCTAACTTAATTTATAAAATAAAAAAGATTGTAATCTATTTTTACTAATAAGTAATTTATCATGATTTAAGGTGGTTTATATTTATTAAATTTAAACCAACGTTTATGACTACATGTAAATATTAGTTCCTGTCTAGAATTTAAAAGTGTGGTTGCATTTAGTATATCTTTGTATTTTAAAATTTTTAGGGTCTCTTTTGTACATAGTGGACAGAATTTACCTCCTGGTTTATATGGTTTGCAAGACTCAATTACTCGCCATTTTAAGTTGAAAGAAATATTGCTATTTTTTAGTTGCCAAATATAGTTGGACAGAGAAGTTTGGTTTGACAGAGAGTTATTTTTAAAAGAATGTTTGTGCCTTGAAAGTCTATGTTTTATTAGGCCAGATGTGGAACAAAAATATATTGCCTCCTGTTTATTGTGATTATTTTCCGTTAGGTCTAGTGCTGGATTATTAAATGGGGGGGTTGTAATTGATCGGTAGATTGGTTTAAGTTGGTGTTATTATTTAATCTGGTAGTTGAGTTATTGCTGTTAATAGGTTCATGTAGATTTGGGGTTTTTGATACTGTGCAGCTATAGATAACATTTTTAATTTTGCATGAGCCTTGTAAGGGACATTTATTTAAAAATTAGCCGGACAGGGAGGCATTGAAAAAAATATTTTTTGTTTTTTATTGATTATTTATAAATTTGTGAATTGTCGGGCGTTAATTTGAAAGAAAGAAGAGGGAAATAGGAGGGTAAATAGGTGAATTATTAGTTATAGGTTTATTTTGATAAAATAAAAATAAGTAAGAATATCAGTAAGTTAATTAAATAATAAATAAGAATTAATATATTAATAAAGAAAATGTTTATAAGTAAATAACAAAAACACAAAAATGCATACACATGAATACACATGTACAAAATATGCACACACATCAATGGGGGGGAGCATGTGCTTGAATATATGTGCATAAGCAAATACGTAAATATATGTAAATAAGCTTCGTGTCAAAAATATGATAACTGTTATAGAGAGATTTAGTGAGAGATAAATATAAAAGAAAATATATAATATATATTATATGTAGATGGTAAATTAAATAATTTATTAAAGTAGAAGTAAGTAATTGATTAGTTGTTAACAAGTAGATAATAGACCGAGAAGCAAGTCAGAAGATGCCAATTGTGATAAGTACGTAATTAAATCATTTGAAATCAAGACCTAACCCTGGAAATAGCTAATAAGAAACTATGAGGCGAGAACTCTAAGTAATTGGCAGATAATAAGGATAGACATATTACCATACGTTATGTGTTGTAAATGTGTCTTAAATATGACTGCGGCGTCGTATATGGGTGTATAGTAATCATGCTTAGGGGTTGTTACTTAAGGGGCTTAGAGGGTAAGGTTAGAAGTGGTTTGGCAGTTATTGCAATAAGAATGATAAGGGTTGGGATTTAGGTTTTAAATAATGACATAAGGAGTGAGTAAGGCAAAGGGGTGCTACAAGAATGAGTTAGGCAAATATATATATATATACATATATATATATATATATATATATATATATATATATATATATATATATATGCGCATAAATACTCTACATTTATTGTTACGATTTTTTATATATGTATTTTTCTTCAGTTGGTTTTCGGTGTACAACAATATTCATAATTTAAATATGATGTTAGAATACTGTTATAAATTTTCTTTTTTATGCCTACATGCGGACAAATCTGTCTGAAGAACAGATTCATGAATTTTAATCGATACAAACAACAAATATCCTTAGCTAGAATATGTCTAGAATTTCCCGACCTAATCAAGAGAAAAAGAAACCTGATATTTTATGAAATATTCAATCGTTAGAGATTTGTAGTCACGTTTTCTTTTAATATACGATGCGACGGTTTTCTGGATTATGTGCGCTTCACTTGAGTGACTAAATAACAAGAATTCCGCTGAACGATTTTTCTATAACATTTCTTTGTGAAAGGATATATTATATTGGAAAAAATAGAGATTCATGTATGATTCCACGGCAATATCTCTTGTCTGCTGTTCTGAATGACTGCAGTTTTGAAATCAGCTGTCTTTCTGAAAATATAATAGAACATTTTGCCAAACTTAATTTAAATAAAATGAGTTTTTTGATCTTTTAAAATTAGACATTACAAGCAAATGGAGACGAATATTTTCTTTGTCATTTCTTTAAAAGTATTTAAAGTTTAGATTTAATAAAAAAAATCCTGGTAAAGCTGAGGCATGTGGATACTACCATTGTCAGAAATTTGTTTCCAAAACTAAAAATATATTTACAGTAATTTAAAATGTAAGGAAAGTACTTTAAAATGGCAATCTTTCAATAGTAATACGTTTTCCTTACACTTATATATTATAATTAATGTGCATTGTCTTAATTTATTCGAATTAACATACCCCCTTAATTAAAATACAGTCATAATAGCATATTTATGTATCTCTATTGCATATGATTATATATTCCTTTTTATTTCCAACGTATACACATTAATGTACATACACATGACAAACAAAGACATGTGCGCATCAATTACTTTATTATTAACGCATTTACCAAAGTCCGGATTTCAAACTGAAATATCTTCATCGTATGTTTGCATTAAGCTTACCGTGAATCCTTTATTGTGAACTCAATGTTTAAAGAAAATCGAGTATTATTCATGTTGTTTTGTAACTTAGTTAATAGAAATTCATCCCTAATATTTTTGTACGCTCCTTTAATATTAACATATGTCCCGACACCAAAACCAGCATGCTCAAGGTATTAGAGAATGTTCTACTCAGTCAGCTTATTGTAGCCTGTGCAATTTTCGTACTGCTTTCTGTTCTGGACATACAAATGTTAAAGAGAAAGGATGTTCCCCTCCCATGTAAATAAGAAGAGTATTAGATCGGAGAAAATGAGATAAGGTTAAGTCTAGACTCGAACCTTGTATTAGAATCTGTGCTATTGCTAAATTCTATTAGAATCGTTTATATCTTAAAAATAATTGCTTGTTCATTTTTCAGAAAACCGAGTATTTAAAATGTCAGCTAAAGAATGAACAATAAAAATTAAAATTATATTCTTAAAACAGTAGGTTCGAATTATATGTTGGCAATACCTTTGTTGTTAAAAGTGTGTTAAAAAACAGTCATAACCACGTCAATTGGTCATGTTTGAGAAACACACGTCTGACGTCATAGACGAAGGGGGATTCTCAATATAGGAGCTAGAGTAAATCAGCCAGAGAAGTTAGCAGAAGAGTAGCGTCTTTTGGAACCGAAAGGAAGAACATTAAATAATGTAGATCACACATTTGAAGTCCTGACGTCCTCAGCATTCGACCAATCCAATGAATAAAGAATCATCATTGTGTTATTGTAACTGTTGTCATGTGCCATCTTTCAACACTCAAAGGGTAATGTGTTTATCATCTTGTAATGAACATTGTGTAACCCTTACAAGATTATGTATCCTTCCCCTCCTGTGTTAAGAACGTGTATACAACTCTATTCAGTATTATTATGAAGTCCCAATGATTCCAGATTAGTAATGTGTATAAATGGCTTATCTCCCCCTCATCACTATCTTTATACCCGTTATATACGGACCGAATATGACCTCCTCCGTCATCTTTAATAAATACCCCTACTATACAACACAAGCATGCATACATTAAAAGCTAATGTACACAGATATTTCCTGGCACAATAGAATATCCTATTATTATAAGCCTTAGGCCAGAGAAGTTGTTTACCTATCAGTAGGAATATGCGTTGTTTTCATGTAGATCCAAGTAGACTATTAATTGTCTTCACTATTTATTTATTCCACTTAAACACGGGCTTTTGTATGACCTGAGACCCACACATATGTTTAAGCGATATTTGAATACGGGCGTGCTCCTAATCTTTCATCTTTCTATATTTATTCTAATTACGATCTAGTATTTCCTAGAGTCTTAGCTATGATGCTGATATAAAAATTGGGTATGATGTTAAATTACAGTTCATCGTAAAGTACACCTATTATATATATAATTTTCTAGTTTCTCTTACTGAGAGATAGATACTTACACGGAATAGTTGCACCTCGTAACGATGTATCGTAGGAATAGATTCCATTGATCGCTTTCGTATTATAGATTCACATATGACTCAATTATATTGCGTGTTATAGATTCACATATGACGCTACATTACGAGCTACTCATGGATTATATTCATATTATACGAGAAACATTCTACCTGTTGTGTACATGATTACATGTATACTTACTAACGCATGATTGGTTGATATATCGTTGTATATTACAATAATATTAATATTTATTATGATTATCTATAAAAAGCAAAGAAATACCGCTATTCAACTTATATAGGGCGTAACTTTAACGCCAGTGGACTTTAAATGAAAATAAACCACACAAAAATAGTATTATAAATATGCCTGGTATATTAAAAATGTTATTTTTTTGCATTAATAATTTGGTTGCCATATAAGGCACATAAGGATGCGGCTGGTAAATACGTAAGTACACTCTACGTATTTAATTTGGCTTTATTTCTGCAATTATTCGCCTGATTTTTTCTTAAAATTTTTCATTTATACCGGGGTTATCAGCATGAAAATTGGATTTTACACTGCGTAAAAACAACTGAATGAACGTTTTGAACTTTTTAACGACAGACCGGCTTACTTGGGCAAAAACCTAGAAAATGAGGATTAAATTCCTTTAGAACACCCGACAATGTGACATGTGACAGGTGGCAGTCAGCAGAATTGCATAGAGGTCAATAGCAATGCAAATTGCGTACTGAGCTATTATTTTTAGCCAAGGCTTATACATTAGGACTTGGTTCTCCTTTTCGGGCTAGAAGGGGAGCTGTTCTTTAATAGATTAACACTAGTACTATTACCATTTCTAATCTAACAACGATAAGTGTACAGATTGTGCCGTCTGCAAAACTCCTCAGAAAAGTTGAAATTTTTAGCTCATTATTATAACCCTATCAATTTCGGTTGCAATGTTCCAAGTATCTCGATCTGTTAGTCCCCTTCATCGGAGAATCCCTTTTTTTTACATAAACATCACAATTGATTAAGGCCAAGAGGCCAAGCAAAGATAAGGATTAAAGAGTGTGCAGCGGACAATTGGACGATATAGTAAACATTAGTAATGGCAATTCGGTAAATTTGATAACTTATGTAGAACAAAACTTGTTTATGTTAGACTTGAAGACAATCAGATTGCAGTAAACTGGAAACCAGGAAAAAGCAAGGCAATCTTATAGGCGTGCAGTTCTAAGAAAAAGCTTTGTTAATGGAATCTACGTTTAAGTTTTGGCACAGATAAAGTGTGGAGGGGGATTATTTATAGTTTTTCTGCTAGACGAGTGTTTCCTGTGAAAGTCTGGCGAGAGGGGCCATAGATGGAAGCTCAGTTTAGCTATTGCCTTGAAAATAACAATAAAGCAAAGACAAACTCGCATCATCTCTTCTGTGAGAAAAATATTGCAGTGAAGAGAAAAGAACATCTCCTCCGTGGATACGAAGTCTAATGCGAACTTTATCAATGCAGGATAGGTCTTTTTCTAGCAGCCCCTGCCCAGATGTGGCAAGAGCACTCTATCCTTAGACGTACCTAGCTCTTATATAGGGGGAGAATTTAATTAGCAATGAGAAATCTACTGGATTGATAGAAGGATACCACAATTTTTCCAGCAGCCTTGGCAACGGATTTCATTTATATGTTCTATTTCAGATCAGGAGTAAAGGTCAAGCTCAGATGCTTGTAAAAACATGAGACCTCCCCAAGACGAGACACATTCATTTCAATTGATGCCAGATGGGTATCAGAGCGTTGATGATGTAAAGATAAAAGTTTAGTTTGAGATGCATTAATGTAACATGCCACCTCTTTCCCCATTTTACCACGTGCTTAAGATTGCATACTTCCAGTAACACTAGTTACAATAGCATTTTCAGGATTAGGTCAATTAAAGTTTATCTGTACACGAAGACCTCGGTTATCTGAGTACACTATGTTGTTGGAATCTTGCCTATGTTATACTCCTACGTCGACTCTAAAGTTAGACCGCTTTATACAGGCCTCTTCCTGAACAAGTCCACATTTATTCACGGGATTGTCAGTTACAAATCTGTAGACCATATTAAACTTATTAAAAATATCACGAAATAACACAACTCGTAATCTCTGCAAGCGCATTAAGACGGAAATTGCAAGTGATCTTAAACTTGGAGTGAGGACGGCGTCTATATCTGTCGGTAGAATCATGGCTCATGAATTAGGTAGGAACTGCCGGATTATACGAAGACATAAGAATCAAAAGTAGAAAGTTCGAGGAAAAATTAGATGTATGAACCCTAACAAAACAAAGTATTTTACATTTTATGGAAGCTTGGCGAACACACACTCTTTTCGCTGGATCAATGTGCACGGTTCAGTGGACAAATTTTATATTTTTTGAAGTATCTAAGAAACAAATATCGAAACATAATTTAAATATGCTGTATCCGTGCGAGAGCGCATCCGAATATCGCCGAATAATGAGATGAGTTACTTGCACTGAACATAATCATTCTCAGGTTGGAACGAATTTGTGAGATTCGGCTCTTAGCTCATTCCAATTACCAGTAAAACACTTTAGTTACATATAGCTGGTAAAGAGAAAAAAAGCGTGCAGGTAATTCTCCCGATCAGATTACTCCAGATCTAAGAGTTTATGGGATTTTCTTTTTCGTTTTATTTAGCTGTACTGTACATGCAATCGTGTATTTATACCGAAACTGCTTCACACAACATTTCTTTAATTTTTATTGTCACTGATATCGTAGTGGCAATTAATGTTCAAATGATCGGTTTGCTTCTCCAAGTCTTTGCTTTTTTTTGCCGGATTACAGTGAGTACTCTTTTAACGTTGTGGAAGTTAGGCGATCATCTACTGGTTTACGCATTACCTCGATCTATTCTAATATATATTTGGGATCCTGATGTCCATTGATGATTCTTATGTTGGTAAAAGCTTTGGGGGAATGCGGGTGTACGCAGTGGCGTATCAAGGGCGGGAGGAGGGGTCGGTCCGCCCTGAGAGGAAAAAAAAATCAATTAAATAATAATAAATGCTAACAAAAAACTCTGAAATTGTATACCGAAAATGTTATAAAACATTGGAACTTTTAAAAATATCCACACCAGAAAAATATCTCCCTTTTTCATGAGATTTTAGGGGCAGAACATTGAGACGGTTAAAATAGAGAACAGAAAATAGAGAACAGAAAAAATAAATAAAAGCTAATAACATTCGGAATTTTTACCGAAAAATTGTAAAAAATCGGAGCTTTTGGAGGATTTTCAATCGGAAAAATCTGTTCATATTTCACAATCGGCACATGCCAGGGCGCGGCATTTGATGTAGTCAAAAATATACAATTGCAAAAATAAATACAAATAAATAAAAGCTAACAAAAAATTGAATTTTATGCTGAAAATGTTGTAAAAAATTAGAACTTTTGGAAAATCGGAGTCGGAAAAATGTGTCCCTATTTTACAAGCGGCGCATCTCGGGCAATGTGAGAGGGTATAAATATAAACTAGAAAAAATGAATAAAACTAAAAGAAATAACAAAATAATAATAATAAAAATTTAATACCGAAGAGTTTATAAAATAAATAAGAACTTTAGAGGTATCGCAATCGGAAAAATGCGTCCCTGTTTTCCGAGCGGCACATATAAGTGTCGGCATTTTGAGTGGGTAAAAATACAACATAGAAAAAAATAAATAAACGCTAACAAATATTTGTTTAAATATAATACAGAAAATGTTGAAAAGAATTGCAGATTTTGGAGGTGTCTGAATCAGAGAAATTGGTTCCTATTTTACAAGCGACGCATGTCAGGGGGCGGCAATAAAAAATAAATACAACTAACAAAAGTTTCCACCGGGAACTTTTTTTTTTTAATCGGAACTTTTGGAAGTATAGGAATCGGAAAATGTGTCCCTATTGTACGAGCGACATATACTAGGGGGCGACATTTTGAGAAGGGTAAAATAGGAAAAATAAATAAATATATAAAAGCTAACAAAAAATTAAAAAAATTATACCGACAATTTGTAAAATAATCTAAACTTTTAGAGATATCGGAATCGGAAAAAAATTGTGCTTCTATTTTACGAGCAGCACATGTCAGGGGCAGCATTTTAAGAGGTTAGAAATAGAAAATAGAAAAACTAAATAAAATTTACAAAATTTATTACTGAAAAGGTCGTAATAAAACTTTTGGTGGTATGGAAATTGAAAAAACGTGCCCGTAATTGATCCTTTTAAATTTTTAATTTACCTTTTGATTATTGGAGTTAATCATAAATATGTATTGTTTTTCTGATTATCACGCAATCCAAATTATAGAAATATCAAAATAAGATGCAAATCTATTTTATTTGTAAAAAGGTTTTTAAAAAATGTCGCATAAATTCTATAGGTAACCTTACAAAGAAAGCAGTTAATTTATATGTTCGAAAATGTTTAAAAATTTAAAATATGCGTCAAGAAAAATAATTTCAAAAATCAGCGATATTTAAATCATACATTAGCAACAAAAAATTACGTGTTTCGTGACTTGTAGAACATTAAATAAGTACGAAATAAAAATTGACAGTAAACAGATTTTATGATCGTTATATCAGGGGATATGATTTTAAATAGTAACGAAGCCCTAAACCTTAAACACTATTAAAGTCGCTTTCTACTCGATAGTTTAAATACTTCTGAATGACTTTTCACTTTCGAAAATCACGGAGTAATTGATTGTTTTTAAAACTATTAACACAATTATATAATCATTGACGTATTTATAATTAAACAAAAATGTATTATGATGAATTAATTATGGTATTAGGATTTTAATGTCTTCTTGTTTTTTTAATAATATAATAATTGTAAAAGAGTATACAAGATTCATCTTCTTAGAACGCGAACCTAACAAGATTAGATATTTAAAAATATGTATATTTCCGTGAGAGGTACTTGACTTCTATATAAAACTATATTGTTTTTAAGAATTACTTTAAACTCTGTGTTCAATAGACATTTATCTCGTAGGTGCTTAATTTTCATATCTTTCCAAAATTAGTTCTCCGGTGTCTAATTCCTCTAAATTTAATTAAAGTTCAATAAAAACATAAATAAGATTTTAATGTTTTGTTTCATTCAATTGGGAGTTAATCTGTTTTTGCTTTTTATCCTTTTGTCCGATCTCTTTGGTGTATATATGTATATATTCATACATCTATATATATATATATATGTATATATATACACACATATATACATATATATATGTGTGTATACATATGTGTATACATATATATATACATATGTATATATATATAAGAGCAGATAAGTAATAATGCATGTTAAAAACACTTTGTAAATGAGTTTAAAAATATTTAATTTGAAAAGGAAACACTAATATATGTGGATAGTCCTTAATCCGCAGAGCTTTAAAATACTTTCCTTCTCATCAAAGGGTAGGAATTAGCAAAATGCAGGATTGGATTTTGCATGCAAACGTATTGGATGAAATTGCAAGCAAGTCAAAGATCTTTCGTGATAACAAAAGTGAAGCATAAGAATAGGTTAAAGAAAAACGTGATTTCACGGTAATGGATTGTCTGGTGCAATGTAAAGTATCCAATGGCGGTAAAATCCAAAAAAGGAAATCCAAGAAATGTAGTTAAATTTCTACTCGCACAATAAAATCCAAGGAAATCGCGTAATAGGAAGATGGTCCAAAATAATCCAAAAAGACCGAAATCCTTGGAATATTTCACAAATAGTTACAAGGAAAAGGGAATTCAAATAATATTATTAAAAGAAAAATAAGATATGAATGATCTCGGCTGCCGATACAAGGTGTAATTAAGAAAAATGGATAAAGAAGAAGTGAGAAAACTAGGCGAAGAAGAAGAAGAGAAAAAGATTGAATGCTGAGAGAATTAAATAAAAATAGAAAAGCAAATGACAAAATGACCCAGACAAGACGACGTTAAAATGCGCCAAATATATAGGGCAAAATCAGGTTACCTGACAAATACAGGTTATTACTTTAGAACATATCCGCAGAAGTTATTAAAATACGCTAAAAAAATTATGGGGGCGAGGATATTCGGTATCTGCAAATTCCGGATAAAGCAAGTAAGTATATAAGTTTGTAAGTGAATGCATATAGTAAAATATAAGTAAATGTAAGGAAATATATACAGGATATGAAAGTGGGGGTGTATAATGTATATGTATATGTATATATGTATATTTATATATATATATGTGTTTATATATATGTATATATATGTTTATATATATATATATATATAATTATATATATACATATATGAGCGTGTGTGGGTGGGAGTGCGCGCGTGCGTGTGTGTATACTAGTGATGGGGCGATTCCAATTTTTTCCCCTGATCCCGATGCAATTACCGATTCTACCTTAAATTCCCGATCAGATAAGATTATTGATTCCGATTCTGTTTATTTTTAAAATTCTAAATATTTAATTAGTCATTTATTTTTGTCTTTTTTTCTAATTACTCTAAAACCTTCCTACATATTTCATATATTTTCGCAAACAAAAATGCACTTTGAGTGTGTGTTTTTGGGAGGGAGATATTTTTAATATACGGGGGGGTCTTAATATTTTTCTCGAATGTTTTCCTTGGAAGTGATTGAATATAAATAAAGCACTCAAGATGTTTTTCTCTTTTAAAACAAATCCGACTTGCATTTGTTAATCGCTGGCGTTGGCAAAAGGATATTTGAATATTTCAAAAATAATTGAAAATAATTAACGAACGTCTTGCAGAATGAAAAGGTGTAGAAACAGAAGAGTTAACAAAGTCTTCTCTCCATTTCAAACATGAGTTTCTAAATAACATAGTTACCAAATATTAAACAATTTTTAAAAGAACATATGTTAATGTCTATACTATACGTTATCTCAACAAAAATGTTTATGTTTTTACCCTAATCATATATATTTGGAATATATTACTACTGACAATGTTATAGACAAGTAGTAGGTTGAGTTGTTTTAATGAAAAAAACAAAACAAAACAAAAAATAACATACAGATAATTATAACAGATGTTTTTCTGATATTGTAAGAATTTTAGCCTAAACCTTTGGCTTAAATTATATTTTCTTTTGTTTTATTCGACTTGC
Source organism: Euprymna scolopes (assembly GCF_053919585.1). Lineage (NCBI taxonomy): Eukaryota > Metazoa > Mollusca > Cephalopoda > Sepiida > Sepiolidae > Euprymna > Euprymna scolopes. Next base: position 50,306,828 of record NC_136485.1, read on the forward strand.
ATTTGGTTTTATGCGATTGTATATGGGTACCTAGAAAACCTCGCAAGAAAAAAGGCACAAACACTTTTTTTAAAATTTAAACCTTTGTACATTAATTTAACCTAAAATGATGAATACTCTTCATTTCCAGGCTACTTTAACACTGTAGAAATATTCCCTTACTCGAGGTCTTATTGGCAAGGTCGTAAAACTATGCGTAATCACTTACCGTTTCTCCAAAATCTTACAGAACTTATTTCAACGAGAAAAATACAAATATATTTAGCATTCTAAAATGCTTCAATGTCTCTGAAATAAAACATCATTTTACATCCAATTTATATTGAAGTAGCCTAAATTCTAAAATAATTGTTTTTTTATCATTTCGTAAATTCTTTAAAGGCGTTAACGCGTAATCACCTAAAAATAGAAACTTCTTTTCTTTTAGAAGAGCAACCAAACCGAGAGACTCAATATACTACTACTACTATTACTGATAAGTTTTATATAATATTAGCTTAAATATCCAAAATATAATAAATTTTATAAAACTAGTAATTCATTTTAATGTATAAACCAGTTTAAGGTATTTCAGATAGATTTTTAGAAATACACTTACATTTTTATATTTGCAAAATGTCAATGTCTGTCAGTGGAAACAAATCACGCAAAGGTTTCATAAATTTACCAGTAGTCTCGATGTTATTGCTTCTACACCCTACCAAGCTTCATTTTACAATCAGTTTACTGTGCGGAAACGAATATCTGTAATCAACCCAAACGTTTACTTTGTGCATGCTTTATTAAATCTGGATTGTGTACATGCCGCTTCTGTAGCGGTTCACTCTGTTACATTTTTTTTGGCATACTGGATCGGTTATCCTCCTTCTTTTATGTATCTACACATCGCTGCGATGTCTTGATTTAGTTGACCGGTCTAAGTAGCAAGCGGACTGTAGAAACTCGATGGAGTTGCCGAACAGATGCTGAAAATGATGTGGTCATAAAATTATTGGAAGTCTTCTTTGTCATGGAACAACTCACCAAAGAAGGAGAAAATGCAACCACAAGCTCAGAGTCATCTTTAATTCTCAACTCGTTAATGTTGTTTCTGTTTCTATTATTTCTGAGCCTTTGGAAAACTATTTTCCCCGAAGGAGTATTTTCAAGAAAAGGGGCTGGATCTACATCAACGTTCTGCCAGGCTGATGGCGTTGAGAGATTGCCTTCTTTAGAATAGCGAAAAGATGATGCTTACTGCAATAGACGAGTCAAAAACTCTGCTGTGAAGTGGGGATAAGCATTGAGAATCGTATCCATAATAACCCCGAATGGGTGCTGAACGATTGACTGATGCAGCACTGTGGTTTGATACTGAGTATGGAAAATTATGTCTATCATAGACAAGTTGACTGAAGAAATATCTTTCAGATTTCAACAAGTCACAATCTTATAAGTAAATACGCTTTTCTCACATCATCAAATCTGCTGCTGATAATTATGAGTGTCAGCTTGAGGAATTTAAGGAAGGTATAGATAAAGATACACGTTTTGTCGAAAGGTAGATATTGCATAATTTATAAAACCTTCAGGAATAGATAAAATCAGTGGACCACTTAAAACTTTAAATTTTATACAGAGGGACTACCTTAGGGATTCCGTCCCTTATATTGTGATGTTTCTGCGTATTTTCCTTACCCGAACTATTAGCGTAGCCAACTGTGAGCGCTCTTTCTAGAAACTGAAGCTCATAAAAACTACCTTCTATAAAAGATGAGCCAGACAGGGCTAACGGCAATCCTCTCCATAGAGAGGGAGCTTGTCGATAGAGTGAGAAAAGTGCGAAAAATATGTTTTTAAATTTTCAAGCGACATGATGCATTTGCGATAGTTCTGCCACAAAAATAACTTTAAAGGTGTAGTTTCAAATTATTAATACATTAATTAAAAAATACACTATTTTTCAAAATATGGAAACATTATTGGCAACAGCAAATTTCTTAAATTGTGCGCTTAAACCGAGCGATTACACACACGAATTTCAAGAAACATGGATAATAGACATTTATTCTCTTCTGGAGGCTCGACCTCTCAATAATAACATTAGGAAGGAAAAGAAAAGAAAACTGCATCCGACTAGTGGCTCTTGGATACAGCAATGTTATTTGGTGAAAATCCGGACTTTAGCAACAATAAAATGTTAAAAAAAATGTGCAGGTGTTCAAATGTTTCCATTTAAATTTATTATTACATTTGTTTGTGTAGCTAATTAATTTAATATCTTTTTATAATTTGAGTTATACGTATTTGTTTTGATGAACAATATTTGGTTTGTTAACGTTTACATTACAAATTAATGATTACATATTTATTATTATTCAAATTATTTAGATGAAATCGTTAAATTAAAATAAAAAAGGAGAATTGTGTAAACATTAATCTGAAGGGAATTGTTTAAACAGTAAAAGCAAATATTTTGAGATATAAGGCAGCCATTTTTGGGTCTTTTTATTTCTTCATCATTTCGTTTCACGACCGACCCGTTGAATTATGCACACGTGCTAATTAGGTAAACCACGCGTTTCCTTACGCAGATTTTACCAGTAAATCGAAACGACTTATATTTTATTTTCAAAGAAAAACAATTAATTTGCGGTACTATTTTAAGATGAGATAATTTTATTTAGAATACGACCTGGAAATTGGATGTTTTCGCGAGCGTATTTATCGAAAGGAAACCAAAATGTGTTTTGTCATATAAGTGTGGTTTGTCATATAAAAAGATGATTTTTTGCAGAATATTTTCTTTTTAATTATGGAATAGAGAATATATGTAAATTCTCACCTATTGCAGATTTATCGCGATCAGAATTTTTTTCAACCCGCATAGTAGTATGATCTCAAATTGACAAACATTGATGTAACTAGGAAATATTACCTAATTATTTATTAGAACACAGAGTCACACATTTCTGCTGAGGTTGTTGACTATTTCTCTATTTAATATGGTTTCCCCACTCTAAACTTAACTTGTAAGAATTAAATTAATTATTTAAGGCTTATTGGTCGATGGCATTTGAATTGGATCAAAGTGTGACGTATTGAATACGAATATTATGAATAAATTAAAAAATTTGAAAACAAAGCTATGTACATTTTTGTTTGCTAGGGATTATCGCCCCTGAGAATACAGTTTACTTATGAAAATTATTAGCAAAGGAAAACAGTGGAGTACACTGAGAGAATTCTATAAACGTTTGATATAAAATACTGCGAGAATCACGTTACATATATCAAATCGAATCAATATATTTGTGTGTATATTATATTCTTTATATCATTCAAATTAACACGCCTTTATTCTAATCATTTTAAAAAAAAACTCATAAAAGGTTCTTTGAATGGCATGCATCTGCAAAAGATCTTGCTAATTTGCTTATTCTTTATATTATTTCCTTGTTAGTTTTTTTTCTATTCTCTTCTAGAATGGCCCTCGTTAGTTAATTATTTCGCGTATTTAAATCCATGCGTAGATGCTGCATGGTTTACTCTTGCGTAATAATCATGTACAAAGTTTCTAGTAAACACAAACTTATTTCTTTATATTTCGATGTACACGAATATTTAGATATATATATATATATATATATATATATATATATATATATATATATATATATATACATGTATGTTTTTAAAAAATTGCCTACATACCTTTCTGTTAGGTTTTCAACTACCGACTTAATAGATATGGTATTCGAACCTACGTAAAAATTAATATTTGTTTTCTGTTTTTACAGGGAAAATCGGTGCAAAAGTGTGAAAATTAAAACAATTGGATTCTCTAGGTGCATCTGAAATAACGAAATTACGAATATAAATACGTGACGTAATAGTTATTCGACAAACATATATTCACAGCTCAGGACTTAATGTAAAAGATAAGGTAAATTGTAACTAAATGTTTTGGTTCCGATTTTCGATTGTGTCGGGTTATTTTGTTCTATTTTTTTAGTCATTATAACACATTGCCCCCAATATTGTATAATAATAAAGACGGCATTTGTATTAATCAAAATATCATATTTAAGCGTATTTCCCCACCGTGCAATGCTGCACAGCTAATTAGTATATATAATATTACATAATATGATATATATATATATATATATATATATATATATATATGTGTGTGTGTATGCCTTAATCTCTCACTGTTTCTCTCTTTATATATATATGTATATATACATATAGAAATAGAAAATTACACAACTAACGAGTGAATATACACATCAGATTAAACGAGTTTTAATATTATTATTTAGAATACACCTATGTCTTAAAATTAGAGAGGGGTTCAAGACCGAAAAATTGGTTACAATGATTATATAAATATACATGCATACGTATATACACATATGCATACATATGTATATATAAGCAAATATATATATATATATATATACATATATGTAGATATATGCATATATATGCATATATATACATATATGCATACATATGTATATATAAGCAAATATATGCATATATGTATATATGCATATACATACATATATATGTATATATGTGCATATATACATATATGTATATATGTACATGTATGCATATAGATATGTATATATATGCACATATATACATATATGTGTATATGTGTATATATATATGTACATATATATGAATGTATGCATATATACATGTATATATATATGAATGTATATACAGTGATGATCATATTTATTGGCACGGTAAAATAAAAGTTAAATTTTGTCTAATAAATTCATAAAATGGGATTAAATTAAAGAAAATAACAATGTATATTATGTATTTTTAACTGGCCTTTCCGATGCAGCAATCGGATTTTAGAAAAAATAAATAACAAAGGAACAACAAACATAATTGCAAAAAACCCTTGTTCAAAATTATTGACACGATTTATTTAATAATCAATTGTATAGCCTTTGGCCTTGATTACCTTCCTCAGTTGCTTTTCATAGTTTACAACCAAGTTGTTGCACTCTTCAGTAGTAATTTTAGCCCACTCTTCCTGACAATAATCCTCCAATTGAATAAGATTCTTAGGCTTCCTTTGCATTACCCTCAATTTTAATGTTCTCCATAAATTTTCAATTGGATTAAGGTCTGGGCTTTGTGATGGCCACTCCAAAACATTAATATGATTGTCCTCAAGCCATTTCTTAGTCAGTTTAGCCGAATGCTTTGGGTCATTATCTTGCATGAACCACCAACGACGACCAAGTGAGAGCTCTTTAGCAGAGTCTTTCAGGTTTTCATCCAATATTTTTACATAATCTTCCTGTTTTATGCTACCTGTGACCTTAACAAGTCGCCCTGGTCCAGAGGCAGCAAAGGATCCCCAAAACATCAAACTGCCTCCACCGTGCTTCACTGTGGGTATGGTGTTCTTAGGCAGGAAAGCTTCGCCAGATTTTCTGTAAATATAAGACACTTTATTATGGCCAAATAACTATATTTTCGTTTCGTCAGTCCATAGAACACGTTTCCAGAATGCAACATCTTTATCAATATGACGTTTTGCAAAGGCTAGCCTTGCTTTCAGGTGCATAGGCTTCAATAAGGGAGTCTTTCTCGGACGACATGCATTTAAACCAGCTCTCTTCAAAACTCTACCAACTGTATGTCGAGATACATTCACTCCAGAGGTGCTCTGTTCATCAACAATCTCCCCAACAGAGATCCTTGGGTTTTGTTTTACTTGTCGAACAATTTTCCGTTCATCTCTTGGGGAAATAATCCTTTTTCTCCCTCTACCCTCTAAACTCATAACGTGGCCTTGCGATTTGAACTTGTTTATTATGGCTCTACCAGTGGATTTGGGAAGGTTTAGCTTCTTTTAAATCTTATCATTGCCCTCCCCATTGGTATGGCATGCTACAACAAGCTTCCTGACGTCTTCGCTGTGTTCCTTAGTTTTAACCATGGCGATTGAAAATTATAATTTAGTCACTTATAATAGTTTAAATAAATCGCTATCTAAAAATTATCTGAAAAAAATTATTCACTGAATTAGCGTTAAACAAGCATAATATGGCTATAAAAAAGTTCAGAAAGCACGTAAACCGGAAATTGATTGATATCATACTGATACTAAAAGAAAAACAAAGCCGTGCCAATAATTTTGAACAAGGGTTTTTTGCAATTATGTTTGTTGTTCCTTTGTTATTTATTTTTTTCTAAAATCCGATTGCTTCATCGGAAAAGCCAGTTAAAAATACATAATATACTTTATTATTTTCTTTAATTTAATCCCTTTTTTAGAATTTATTAGGCAAAATTTAACTTTTATTTTACCGTACCAATAAATATGATCATCACTGTATGTACATGTATATATATATATATATATATATATATATATATATATATATATATATATATATATATATATATATATATATATATATATACCGGCTTTTCAAAGACTCTTCAAATAATAACTTACTAAAGACTCGATATATGTAAATTGTAATGAGTAACAAGAAGAATCTCTGAACAAAAAACATGAATTAAAAAATCTTAACATATATAGATATGAAATATAACTTCAAAGCAGAAATACAAAAAGAGAAATAAATCAATCCGCTCCAAATATAACAGAAATTCTTACAAAATGGGAGAAAAAATAAAACTAACGCGCTTCTTTCCTAAACACGGAAGTGTTTGCGATTAAGTAACTTTATTTAAAAAAGAAGAACAAATCTCAGTCACAGTAATTCGAAACAAATAGCTGTCCAGGACTTCATTGAATATACTACACAACGCACACTCCTCTTGGTATTTGTCTTTGTTTTAACCTTTACAATTGTAAGCGTCCTATTCTACCTTTCTATTTTGTTTCTGGCAAATATTATTGTCATTTTTGAAATATCGCGCACAACCTAATATATATATATATATTTTATATTTATATATATATATATATATGTGTGTGTGTGTGTGTGTGGGTGGGCGTGTGTGTGTGTGTGTGTGCGTAATAGCTGTACCCGGACAAGCGTAGCTGTGATTAAGTTTGTTAAAATGGAACACATTCCTCAAGAAAAATTGCATTTTGTTCGTTTATTTACTTTTAGTATTTTTTGCAGTTTTTTTTCAATAAATGTTATTTTTTTCACCCAAAAACAGATTAATTTTTTACCATAAATTGTTAGGTGAAAGTTTTTTTCAGAAAAACTTGCAATTTTTTAAAAATAAATTTGGCAGTAAACGTTGCTCTGAAAACGGATTTTTAATTATAAAAAGGAAAGACGAATGCTTTACATTAACACTGTAAATAGTTAGGTGAAATTTTAGAAAAGTTTTACTCCTTTTTTCAAGAGAATGTACAATTTTTTTAACAGATGTTCACAAAATAAACAGCAGAATACTTCCATCATTGATTATGGAAAAAATAAATATAATTTGGATTTAGTGTTTCGACATTATGCTTATAAATTGCGATAAACCTTTCTGAGTATGCGCTGTTTTACGGTTGTTGTAAAAATGGAACGGAAACTTAAATTTCGGTCCGTTTTAAACTTATTAATGTTTTAATTGCCCCCCAAAAGAACACAATAAAAACAGTAACATTCAACAATGGTACTTTATGTATATAAAACACAAAATATTAAAAAAAGGTAATAACGAAAGGGAAATAATTCGATTTTTAAACGAAAAAGTCAGTTTGGTATATCTTCTTTTACACAGGTCCAGCTTACCATTCACATTGTAAATGTCGACATTTATAGGTTGTCGGGTACGTTTCCAACGAATAAACACTTCAATCTACCCATGTTTAGAACGGCTTTCGGAATAGACACCCCTTACATTGTCAGCATACCTGAAAAGCTAAAAAGGTCGACGTCCCCAATGTGAACGATGAGTTGGGCGTAATGTAAAAAGGTACCGAATTTAAAAGGGAACGACTTTCAAATTTCCGTGCCATTTTTACAACAACCGTCAAGCAGAGCATTATATGCAATGTTTATCTAACTTACTGTATTTTTTAAGCAAAACAAAATATTTAGGTTGGCCTATAAATTCCTAACATCATTTCACCCTTAATAATTTATGGGACTGAAATAGGAAGCTAATTGAATCTTTAATTTCCTGAATAGTATGCGAGAAATTCATTTTTCTTCGAGTTATATCGAATTCATTAATACGGACTTTAGGGGCTTTTTCGTAATGTTCCTGTAAAAAGTATTTTTTATTGTTACAAATCACGATGCTTTATTTATATAAAAAAACAAAAATCAATTTTTTATTTACTACAGAAAACCATAACTTTAGTAAAGGTATTTTTGTTTAAACAAAATACAACTTGTTTACTAAGAGTTAAGTAAAAAAAAAATCAATTCATTATATTCTGCGATCATTATTTGATAAATACTGCAATTTTCATTAAACTTATTTAATTTCCTGATTTTTGGTGAATTTTTAAGTAAAAGGAGGGGCCACAATTTTTATACACATTGAGCGTCGGCATTCATTTTGTCTGTACCAACCATTTTTCGATGAATATTTGATAGGAAAGCGATCACGTGTGGTTAATTTAAATTAAATTTCAATCACATGGTTACATTATCAATAATCATGTGATAAAACCAATTGAAAATTTACCGATATTGTAAAGACATTTTGTTTACATTAAGCCTGTAGTGGTGAAACCAAAATATCCTTTTAGTGATAACACATGCAGTGTTGGCAACTGAGATAAAAAAAAAAGATCCCGCGATATCAGGAGAAAGACATGTCCAGAAAATCGCTAGATTTTTAACTTATCGTCTGAAATGTTCAAAAATCCCTTATTCATCCAACCCCCCAAAAAACTCCATATTTTAAGTTCTTACCATGGAAAATTATAAATATAGTATATGCAATTTATAAAATGTTCCGTGTTTTCTCACTATATGTTTCTTGAATTATATTGAAGCGGTTAGCTCCCCAAGAAATCTTACATATTTTATTAGCTAGTTTTACCTGGGTTTTTTTCAGAGAGGGTATTTTTTTTTGCGAGAAACAAATCATAAATTCAAACTTTTTATAATAAAAATTAAATTGAAAGATGCTGCAAATTAAACATCACAATAATGGTGCAACATGTTTTGAAATAAGAAAAATAAGAAAAAACAAAAAAAACTTTGTTTCAGCAGGTTAAAAGTAGTTAGGTTGGTAGATAATTAAATTCTACTGTATTGGTATAAGTTTTTTTTGCTGTTGTGTCTTGTTTTTTACAATTTTCGACTAAATACTGCTAAATTAAGTGGGGTGCTTGGATGGTATTTTAAACTAAACTTCGGAGGTTGGAATGTCCTCGCTAAAATGTACGAGATTTACGAATAATTAGCCGAACAAAAAAGGTGAAAAACAAAACAAATAATCAATAAATAATTGTTACCAAAGGCAATAAATGCTACTTTTTTTTTACTTACATGAATGAGTTTATTTAATGTGTTAAAGTATTTTCAATCGGTTTTCTTTATTTTTTAATCTAAAATTGCGGGTGAGTGGGTGCCAAATATCTCCAGATTTTCTAGAATTCCCCGCTTGATTGAAAACGAAATCTCCAGATCTAGCAGGAAAACCGATGAATTGGAAACACTGGTCACGTGATAGGAAGCGGTAATAAATAATTGTGCCTAATAAAAATGGTCTATCGGCACAAAGAAACCCACCTATTTATTATAGAAAAATTAAGTATGAATGTTATAATTAAAAACAAATATATAACAACACACATGGGTATAGTAAATATATTATACCAAAACGTGGAAGTCATCAGTCAAGTGGTTCTTTAGACTATTAATTGCGAACGAACCAAGAGTTACATGTATATATATATATATATATATATATATATATATATATATATATTATTAGTGTGTGTTTGTGTGTGCATGCATTATGTATATATACTCACATTTACAAAGGCATGCTGTGAAATCTGACATTGTTATATGGAATAAGTGAGAGAGAGTTGCACCCTTGATTGAAATGAATGCTCCTTAAAATGGCGGTCTGAACAGAGCTGAGAAAAACACGATAAATGTCCAGTCTCATGTATGATATGAGAAGAAATGGAATTCTTACGAGATATGAACTATTCCAGTTATGATAGGTGCCACAGGGCTTATTAAGAAGAACTTGAAGTCCTACTTAACTAATATTCCTAGTTTAACCAACTGCAAAAGAGATCCAGGCAATTGAACTCAAGGGAATACCGGGTATACTAAAAAGCGCTATCGGTTGGTTTCAATAAAAAGCAGGGAAATGGTGGCAGCTGGTTTGGATGCCACATATCCAACATTACAAGTTTCAAAGGAAGACAATTAAAAACAAATTACACAATAACACACATGTCTGGATACATATGCATATATATATATATATATATATATATATATATATATATATATATATTATATATATAAAATATATACACACATTTACAACGACATTATATATAAATACATATACATGCACAATCACACACGTGTATATATATATATATATATATATATATATATATATATATATATATATAGCGTCGTCTTCTAACAGTATTATGTCGTTGTTTTCATATTGCAAATGCAACAAATCTTAGTCGAAACCTTACCATCAAGCTTGTCGTTTGAAATATTACTAGTTTTGCTCTCATCCAGCACTAGCCTTAAAAAATCCATATGTCAACAATCTAAACATTTTTTCGGCGGTCGAAGAGTTCAAAATTTTCTCTCATGAGCTCGACATTGTGTGAATGACGAACATAAATACATAGCTGTTTGTATAATAACTTGCAACACTAATTTATCAAAGCTTATGTTAAGATAAATTAATTACGCATGTTTGGCTACGTTGTCGATCCTCCAAACACTCACACTAGCAAGTAATAATACTATATCAATCTTTATTTAAATAACACATGCGATCACGCAACTATTATAATTTTTTGTATATAAAATGTATTAATAACTTTAATATATCAGTATAAATGTTTTCAAATTTAATTTATTTAGAAAAAAATACTTACTAATCGTGCAAATATTTTTTTCCTACACAACATGGGGAGTAGATACCATATGAGCAGTCAATGTCGTAAGGATGTAAAGATCTAAAAAGAAGGAAACAAAACCTGCCCCCAGACATATGTGAAAAGTGACGCTAAATATAATTTTATTTTGTAACGTTTCGACATGCAAATTATACGCGTTCGGTATTTTGGGGGAACAGATTTTAATCATAAATTACTTACTTCATTTTCTTTATAAACAAAACGACTTAAATTTTATCGCATCTATATAAAATGTCATGTAGGTTGATACGAATAAAACTTGGTCAATATCCAATCAATGATGCAGAAGACTTCTTCCTTTAAGTAAGGCGCTAAATCAATTATACTCATGATTCATAATGTACAGACGTAATATTCCACACTCACACACACACACACACACACACACACACACACACACACACACACAGTGTAAAGGGAAACTTGCCAGAATCGCGAAGGTAATCAATTTCCATGTGTATTATTTATTCGTGTAATGAATTAAAAAAATTACACTTCGTGGATTTATTTATACATTCGTTTAAAATAATTAAAACTTATTATTATTATTATTATTATTATTATTATATATATATATATATATATATATATATATATATATATATATATATATATATATATATGTATTGCTGGCAGGCTAAATATGAGGCTGGTGAGTTACATGTTTTGGTTTGGATAGGGGTTTGATCCAACCGAGTTTTATTTTCCTTAGTGTATATCTCATCACTACGGCTAGGACAACATACTATTATTTTCATTGTTTTGACTCGCCAATGTTTATCCGTTTTACATGGAGTGATATGGTTCTCGGTTGATTAACTGTATCTAACTGCGTCGGATATGTACTCGGGAGTCCGAACAATGGCAAGAATATCCTTTTGTCCTAGCTCTATTCTAACATACAATTAGGTTCAGTTTAATAATCCATAAAGAAGTGGCAATATTATGATAACCTGAATGAATTTAAATTAAAATTCCATTTAAGTTTATCTCAGGTTCGGTCACCGCCGGTCAGTATGCTTATATATATATATATATATATATATATATATATATATATATATATATATATATATATATATGAATATGTATTCAAGTTAAGTTGTTTGTTTGTTTATTTGATCACAATTTTATTTATACATACAAAAGATCTATTACTTATTTATTTCTATATATATTATGATTATTTCAAACTATGCGATAAAAAGGGTATCCCATTTGCGTATTATTTTAGGGGCAATTTATATTATTTTATAGCTTTATGTTTGTTTAAGTGTTTACCAAGAGAGTGGTTTTAAGTGTTCCAGTTAAGACTGTTATTTCATCAATTTAAATAACAATTATATTGTAATATATTTTATTTAATTTATTTGGAATTATTATTTCCGACATCAATTGTTATTATTTTGTAACTGGTAGAGTTTTTTTTTCCACTTATTATTTTTTTTTATATGCTGAAATCGAAAGATTCCAAACAAAAAAACTCTTCCTCATATAAAATAATTTGGTAATCGCAATAAGTTTCTAGCATGTAGATTGAAATATGTGTTGCTTTATTGTTAAATATTAAAAAGTAAATCAATAAATGAATAAAACGGTTACGAAAAAAAACGAAAAAATCTCATTTTTTTTTTGGTTTTTATTATTCTTGAAACGATTCTACAGAATCTTTGAGCGTTCCCGGAATTCCCCACCCAAAAAAAAAGAAACAAGTCGAAAATTTATTTTTTTTTACGAAAAAAAGAGCCAGTTAAGAAAGTACCTTTCCAAAGAAACAAACTAAAAACAAGCCGATAAAAGAAATTCCATTTTGTGTTTAAAATTTTCAAACGTTTTAATATTTATAAACCTTATTTCTGCACTGGGCAAAGTCATTTGCAAATTAGAGATTCCTTATATTTACGTTCCAGATTAAAGTATCCCTACACGACTATATTTTACGGTGTCTTCGGCACTCGCTGCTGTTTTTATTGTAAGACAAGTAGATTTTTCTCCATTCATTTGCGCACGAGCAACAAAAAATGCTCAACATCTGGGGAATAGCTTCTTCTCTCTGTGTCCAGTCTGCCGAAATATCTGATCGAGAGGGTATCATGTACTTCTATTTTAGGGCTATTACATTTACATGTTATCCGTTCTTTTATATTTGAAATTTTTGTGGGCGTATCGACGTTCACACGATGAAAATAGTTTATATCAGTAGAGCAGTTTTGTTCTTAACGGAAGATCATGCCAACCCGGGCATCACCGCGTACTCATAATAGTATATATATATATATATATATATATATATATATATATATATATATATATATATATATATATATATATATATTTGGTGCAGAATATTTATCTCATGCTTGTTTACTAGTGACAAATCTATTTCTCATTATTCTATATTATGAAAATCGTCTATGTCTTGGCTTAACAACTAAACATTTATAATTTCCAAACATTAATATTGATATGATGTATTATAGTATATATTTGATCGTTAATATGCTAATAGGTTTAGTCAATTTCTCCTGACTTGCACACTCTATTCTATATTTCTATAACTTCTAGACGATTCGTGAGATTAATTCATGTGTCGTGCACGACGGCAATATGGGTTCGCTAAATGTATATCCTTGGGTGGTTTTGTAAAATATTTTACTTCTTATCGTATATCGTCATACGAACGAAAAGAACAACACCTTTTTGGAACGCATTGTATTTTTTTAATTCATCCGTCGACAAATAAATGTGTTTAATGGTGTCTACATACCCTAGTAAAAATAGGTGTTTTATCTTTTAGTACCATTAAGTCCAATTATTAGTATTGCTAAAATTTATGTAATATGCCGTAGTAAGACAATTACAAGAAACCGTTATACGAGTAGCGCCGCCATTCAGTCTGTCTGCTATTAGGTTGGCAATTATGTCCTAGTTAATTCCGAGACGTTTAGTATGGCAGAACAAAGAAAGTATTGATAGTAGCCAATAATAAATGAGACTAGACAAAGCTATAAAACTGTCACCATAGCCGCGTAATTAAATCCTTTCTTGAGCAACACTTGGAAAGAAGTCTGCTTTGAGAATAATCACAGAGGAACATTTGCCAAAATAATGTGCGCACTCGCTTCAATTCTGGCCATGAATTTTACTTTGATGGATAAGAGCGTGCCAACTATAAATCACCGTTCAGAATTATAATGTTAACGACATCCGCGGCGTATTTTTCATGTCTACGTAAAACGCGAGCTTAAAGTTTTCACTCCGAATGTTTAAATAATATAAAAATTGATTCATGAAATGGCCATGGAATAGAAATCTAATGCAATCGTAGGAAATCGAAAAAAAATATTAACTGCTACTCGGACCCAATGTTGCTCGGATAGACTAATGCTTTTCTTAAGTCTCTCAGAGAAAACAAAAATTATATTTTATAAAACTGATAACCATTTTCATTAGAACAATGAGCAATTAAACTGAATGATACTCTGAGATATATGATATATACATTCAAATAAAATATAGCTGAGGCATTTTTTTTATATAAAGACACGCTCATACATTTCTTTTGGTCCTGGTGGGTTATATATTAGTGCAGGAAGGCAATGAATAAGACGGGGGGTACTTAATAGTGACAATATACTATGGTGATCTCTTATTAAAAATAAATTATTATATCAAGATTGGTACTATGCAAATTTCACCATTACATGGCTTAAATATTTTGAAAATAATTATCTCATACGCAGACACACACACACCCACACACCCACACACACATATATATATATATATATATATATATATATATATATATATATATATATATATATATATATATATATACTAGCATTTCAGCCCGGCGTTGCCCGGATGTTTTATTGTGTGTTGATAAAAAAAAACGTGCTAGTAGGAAGCCAGACCCGAACCCGTACCGCGAAGGAGGAAAACGACGGTGGAAAAACTTGATTTATTTGCGGTTATGACCATCACCAAACCGGAAGTGACGTAGGTGTTGAAATAAGACTAGATAATCGATGGGAGAAGATGGCTTTAAAAATGTCGGCGAAAAAGCGACCCTCCCACGTAGAAAAGCGCCCAATTGAAGGTGAAGATATTACTGTGTTTAACCAATTTTTCGATAGTTATATTCTGGAAGGTCGAACTTAAACACGATACTGATCTTGTAAATATCTGTCGCCTCTTTCGAATAACTAAATATTTTCGACTCAAACCGATTAAAAAGCTTGCCATATCTCTGAATACAGTTTTTATTAACTATTTCAAATATTTAGACCAAAATTTATCTGAGTAATGTTGTAGAGACTACAGCGGCCATTTTTTTTAACTTTCAGCCCATTATAACTCCTTAGCAATTATTGTTTTGGGATCAAATCAAGTTAATGACGTAAGATCCCTCTCCAAGGAACCTGTATCTAAAATTACAACAGTTTATACCCAACATTTCCGGAGGGGTTTGGTAGAGTTCACAAAGGGCATATTGTTGAACTTTGACCCTTTAACATATGTTTATATGTAAACGCTTCGTTTTTCAACGTTACTAAATAACTGCTGGATATTTATATGTAACAACAAATAAGACACGGAATAAACACGTTTGCCTCTTAACAAACAAAAGAAAGGCATGCCTTGAATAAAATGGACATATACCATTCTATAGTGTTACAGCATTTGGTAAGATATTTTGCCCATCTTTAATATTAGTGGTCGGAAAGCATCAAAAAGTCTACGACGACCAACTGGCCTAAGATTTGGGGGGGTAACCATTGTTCCAGAATGTTTTTACAATCTTGCAAAGTCGATGTAGTCCGGTTTATATCTTTATTATCCCTTTTACCCTCGGATGATTTTCTTCATAAAAAGAATAACGGACTTTACCATGTATCTTCATGTAATGTATAACAATGTTTTTAAACATTCTATAAAAACATTAATGCAAAAAAGAACTGGGTATATACCCACACGTCGAAACGACACGACTAATACCCTCATATTCTTATATTGATTGAATTTGTATTCGCGTACTTACTGTGATTGAGCAATAGCAAATTAAATAACTTATATTACTGTTTAAGTGTGGTAAGACTATCTGTCAATATATTTATGAATTAAAGAGCACCAAGCGGAGTGAACTGTTTGGGTATATCCCTATTTTTTCAATCGTAATTCAACATATTTTATATATCATCAAGTAAAATTAATTTTGTGCATCACGTTAGCCACTCATAATGTTTATGTTCAACACTTGTTTGAGCGCATAGGAATAATACCAAAATAACTCGAGATATGTTTAACTCCCAAAAACTAACAACAACAAAAAAAAAACGGCCATTATTTTTTTCCTATCAGGAAGGTATCTAATTAAAGAAAAAGTATATACAGAAGTCCTTGGAGGGAAAATATAACGTCGCTTTTACTTTTATATTAGTAAGGTTTACTATTTGTTCCATTGAGATTATGCGAGAATTTACTCTTATTTTCGGTGGTGTTGATTAAAGGACTGCTTAATCTGTCCTGAGAAACGAGCCTTTTATAATGCATTTACACAAATATTTATGAATATATTCTACACACCTCCAATTTTAAATGACACTATCATAATTCCTTTAACAATTAATCTCGTAAAACAATTTCAATAAGACAAAGAAATGTTTGTGTAGTTTTTGAAACGACAAAATATGTAAATTTTGTATTTTAGCTTCTTTCAACTACACAGTTACTCGAGTAAGAATAAATATATGTGTACATATTATTTACATTCTTTCTGTTTATATGCGTATTTACACTGGGCTTTTATATGTCATTACATTTTTTTAATAAGGAGCAATAAAGGGAAGTCACTACTTACTTATTGCATTGTTTGATTGTTCCCCCCTTTGTTACTCGGAAGTATCATTCTATTTCTATTGAAAGTAAAATAGAATCTAATTATTATCAAAATTACCTGCATAGCTTTAAATGTGATAAACTTATATGCACTACCATACGCCAAGATCGAATTAAGAAGTGCCTAATCGAATTTTTAATTTCCACATGAAAAATGCTATTTGTAATTAATTAGTAACTGTAATATATATATATATATATATATATATATATATATATATATATACATATATATGTATGTATATGTATATATGTGTATATATGTATATATATGTGTATATATGTATATATATATGCATATATATATATATATATATATATATATATATATATATATATATATATATATATATATATATAAATGATGTATCTACGTAACTACTCAAGTGATATTTAGTTGGCAGTATTTATGTAAGCAACAATTCCGTTATATTAAATAAATAACATATTTAATTTAGAAACATTGTCAGAATTGGACGATGGATTGAGATTTGAAAATTGAATTATAATTATGTTTTTTTGTTTTTTTTTACAAGGGTGTCACCACTTATCAAGGCCCAGAGGCCACTCGAGGATAAGGGTTAATAGGTATACATTAGTCATTGTGATTTTAGCATAGTAAACAGTGGGAATTTTGAAACTTGGATTACTTAGGGGGACGATTCAATTAGAACTTGTTCACATTGGACCTTTTCTTTTTTTTTCATAGGTATCAACTCATTATCAAGGCCAAGAGGCCACTCAAGGATAAGGGTTAAAGAGTGTACAGTAGAAATTGGACAATATAATAATCATTAGTAATGAAAATTTGGTAAATTTGATAACTTATATGGAACGGCTCATCAAGAATTTATTTACGGTAGACTTGAAGACAACCATATTGTAGTCAGCCGGAAAGCAGCAAAACGGAAGACAATTCCACAGGCGTGCAGTTCTAATAAAAAAGCTTTGTTCATGGAATCTACGTTTAGCTTTAGGCACAGATAAAGAGTGGGGGGGAATTATTGATAGCGTTTACAGTTAGACGAGTGTTTCTTGTGAAAGTTTTGCGAGGGGGGACCATAGATTGAAGCTCAGTCGAACACTTTCCATGAAAATAAGGATACATCAGAGACAAACTCGCAACATCTCTTCTGTGAGATAGAGGCTGCAAGGAAGAGAAAAGGACATCTCCTACGAGGCTACGAAGTCTATTTTGAACTCTATCAAGGCATGCCGAGTCCTTTCTAGCAGCTCCTGCCCAGATGTGGCAACAATATTCCATCCTTGGACGTACCTGGCTCTTATATAGATAGATAATTGAATCAGCAGTGAGATATCTACTGGATCGATAGAAAGATCCCCCCATTTTTCCAGCGGCCTTGGCAACAGATTTGATGTACGTGTTCCATTTAAGATCAGAAGTAATGGTAAAGCCCAGAAGCTTGTCAAAACTTGAGACCTCCTGAAGACGAGAGCCATTCATTTCAATTGATGCCAGATGTGGATCAGAATGTTGACGATGTAAAGAGAGAAGCTTGGTTTTAGATGCATTAAAAGTAACCAGCCACTCCTTTCCCCATTGTACTACATGCTCAAGATCAGAGGAGAGAGAATTGGAGAGAACTTGGTCGTTTACTGTCTTAGATGTGCTACCATAAATGGTAGTGTCGTCAGCATAAATGTCTACAAATGATGTAAGGATGTGCTTTGGAAGATCATTAATGTAGATCAGGAAAAGAGTTGGGCCAAGGATGGACCCCTGAGGGACACCGGCATTAATACTGTGGGCTTCTGATTTTTGCGCCTCAACAACTACTCTCATGAACCTATCAGAAAGAAATGATTTAATAATTGAGAAGACATTTCCAGCTATACCATAGCTAGATATCTTATGAAGTAAACCTTTATGCCATACCCTATCAAAGGCCTTAGGCATGTCAAGAGCAATTGCACTAGAAAGGTTGCCTCCGTCGAGAGATTTGCTAATCCTATGAGATATAACTGTAAGCACACCTGCTTTAGATCTAGCAGAACGGAAACCATATTGAGTGTCACTAAGAAGGTTATTTTTGTTGAGATGGTTGATTACTTCTGTATTTAACACAGATTCCAGCAACTTACTAATGACGCACAGGAGACTTATTGGTCTGTACTGAGAGGGGGATGAGCGATCACCTGAATTCTTAAATACAGGGCATACAGATTAAATTTTCCAGGGAGATGGGAAACTATTCTCCTTAAGACACCGTTTAAATAGTTTTGTAAGTATGGGCGCTAGTTCAGGTGTAAGTTTTTTGAGTACTATAATTGGAATACCGTCCGGGCCAGTTGCTTTACTGGAATCAAGGTTTTTGATTAGCTTGGCAACATCACGTACAGATATAAGTATATCACATAGTGTGTTTTCAGATACAGGAGGAAATATTGGGGGTTGGCGGCCTTGATCGCAAAAGGTAGAATTAGCTGCAACGTTCTTGACAAAGAGTTTAGCTTTGTCTGCGTCTGACGAGATTACCTCAGGTCCATTGATGATAATTGGAATGGAGCGCACACTTCTGTTCAGGATTCTGTTTGCTATTTGCCAAAACTGGTGGGAACCAAGCCGCTGCTCAGCTACTTTGGACTTAACAGATTGAGCATACAACCATCTTGCGCTCTTTATTACTTTCTTACAATGGTTGCTGGCAGTCCTGAAAGCGGCTTTAATTTCCATACATCTATTACGTTGGAAACAGTGGAAAAAGTGATTTCTGTGCGCAATGGCAGCATCACATTTTGGAGAGAACCATGACTGGCTGTTAGGTTTTGCTGAAACTTTTTCGAGGGTATGAAACGATCAATACCTACAATAAATCATTCCGTCAGGTCTAATACTATAGAGGGCACATCCTTTTTAAATATGGAATGCAGAGGTAGATCAGTTATAAATGTACGGAAGCTATCCCAGTCAGCCTTAGTGTATCGATATACTGTACGATGCTGAGGTACGTCTGGGGACTTATTACATTTCATTTTTATCTTAATTGATACAACAGAGTGGTCGGAAGATCCAAGAGGCGACAGAACAGAAACTGAACATAGTTCAGGACAAGTTGTGAGAAAAAGGTCTAGTAGGCTCGCAAACTGACCGTCATTGTCGGGCCAACGGGTGGGTTCCTGAACAATCTGAGTGAGGTCATAGGCAATGGAGAAATCATGACAGAACCTCCCCTCATCATCGGTCTTGTTTGAGTGGGTCAAACATTCGACGTTGTGAACATTGAAATCTCCACATACGTGAATGTTAGCTGAAGGATAAGCAGATAGGACTTGGTCAATTTTCTCAGATATGCTTTTAAATATAGTAACTCCGCTGTTGTGGGGGCGATAGAGAGTAAATACAAATGCCGTAGTGTGAGCTAAAGCAACCCGGAAGCACATATAGGGTAAGTTAAGATCTTCCCTTGAGATGTCCTTACCACATGGAAAGCTATCTTTAATATAGGCACATATTCCATGCTCATGGCGATCTTGGGGGTCAGATTTAGAGGTTAAGTTAGAGTATCCTTTAATTGGGTTTGCCTATCCATTATATTAACAACCATTAAAACCCTTGGGAGATTTACGAAGGCATATAGGAAAAATAACTTAACATAGGTTGAACAATGCAAGAATACCCCAATTATATTTACTATCATGATAAACTTTATATAAATATACATGAGGAACTATTTGTATAATATTGTCGTACTAAATACATAAAAGGCATTCAAATATATTTTCAACAACGGTTGCAAGTGTATGAAAATCGCTGGAAAAACATTTTGAACCTAGTTCGTAGGTCGCATGTTTTACAAAGAAATGTTAGGTCGACAAAAACTGAACAAATATTAAAACAATGAAAATTCTACTGATTAAGTGTAAATTATTAAACAAATTAAATATAAAGAGTAAAGAGTGTCTTTTATAAATTTATTTTCTGTTTCTTTATTTTTTTCAAACTAGAAAGAGAGATAGATTATGATACTTTTAAATAATATAAATAATATAAAATATCACTATAATTAGTCGTTCAATGACATTTTTATGAGTTAGCATGTGCAGGAAAATGGTATAACAGCATACAATTTTCTACTACAAATATTATCAACTTTTTACTAGTCATTAAAAACAATCGGTATTTTTGTCTTTTAGAATAACACTCTATTATGGATTATATATGTAGGCCTTCTGGACATGAAATTTAGTGTTTATTACTGGTTATTACCGTCTCAATATACCTTGCGACATTATTTATATTTCCTTGTTTTTATTAAAGAGCCGCCTATTATTTCTATTACTATACTCTTATAAATTATGGAAATGTATCAGTGTGAAGATCTATAAATTACAGATCCATAAATATTTTTTATAGTTATAATATCTTACCGAGAAGGAGAAATAGAGAAGTAAGTATAGAAAAGATATATATATAAAATTAATTATATTAATAGACTATTAAATATCTTAAATGTATATCTAACATTTTAACGCTCTATAATTATATCATAGTTAAATTATACCCTGCAAGTTATTACATTATACATATGTCTATGAGTTAGACAACATTCTTGGAAATATATGAATTATATAAGAACACTTTTTTTCCGGATTTTAAAAATTAATGAATATATTTTATTTAAATTTGTTAACCTTCAAAATGCACTTGACACACATTACAAAGTAATGTATGAAATGTATTACATTTTTAATAAAATGTTACTTTGAATTTGTTTAATTCTCTTACGCTATTGACTACTGTACAATAGTGTTTAACTGCTGCAATTTCTGATTGTCAATGTTTATATTGAATTTTTCGTTAACAATAAATGGTTGGTTATGTAACAGAAAAAAAACTATCGAAGCGAAAAGGGTATTTTACACATGAAACTATTTACATTAAAACCGTCCCTACAAATTTTAAATGAATACATGGAATTTGAAAAATTAAAATAACACGAATCATTCTGTAGCAGACATGAGGCAAGGGTTGTATTAAGATACCTGTTAATTACGTCCTTGTTGTTCTTAATACATTTAGAAAATTTTCTAAAATCAGTGGCTGAGAGCCTACAGTAGGTAGACGGGGAAATAAACAGTCCATGGGTTTAATGATCCCGAGCGCAGGAGATTTTGGACAATGTCGATAGTAAAATTCTAGAACCAACACGCAGTTTCTCAATGAATAAACTTCAGTAAATAAAGCTGCTACTAATGCAACCAATGGACTATCTTTCTGTGTTGACTTATTTTTACTCCGTTATTATTGTAAAGACCGACTGTCATAAGTATTAACATGTCCTGTATATACACTCTGCAATATACGATTGTATATATATATTACAGTCCACTGTATCCACAAACGGACTGAAGGATTTTGAACTTAAATGGATTCTGTATTGTTGAATATAATTTTTTCTGTAATTACAACACAACCTTACTTAGATATTGAAACATATTTAGAAACATACAAAATTGCAAACAGTATTCTTTCATGAAAAATAATGTCTTTTGAGTGCTTCTCATTTTCATCTTAGCATTGTTGTGCTCTTTCCAACATATTATCCATGTGAAATTGCAGGATTTCTGGATTGCGATGTAACTACATTATCTAGTTCCGCGAGCTGGCAGAGCCCAAAACGTCAACCCCAAAAACCTTAAAGAAAATAAGGAACACATCAGGAAAGGAATAAGTGAGTTAAATCGCAATTTAGTGATCCTGCAATCTCTCATGAGACATGTTTTGGAAAGAGGACAACTATGTGAAGCTGAAAATGGACAACATTTTAAGGGCATTATTTTTCATAAAAGAATGATTAAATTTTGCACTACTTTTCAAGATATTTCCAGTGCATTAGTCAGCTTGTGTTAAAATTAGAGAAAAATAACGCCTACTATACATAATCTGTTTAATTTCAAAATCATTTTGTTATCTTAGGTATGATATATATATATTATATATATATATATATATATATATATATATATATATATATATAAATTTAGCTGAAATAATGCGAAGCTCGAGATTTGTTTACAAACAAACGTTTGAGCCCTCTACGAGTAGCGGACTGATGTTTATTTAAATAATCGTTCGGACAGGTTAATTTCGGCCACCGATTCCGTAGTCAAGGGGTAGAACTGCCGACTGTCATCACGACGGTTCTAGGTTCGATCCTCGGCTTGGGAGAGGTGTTAGTCTAGCGGCACTGATGAGTTGTGAAACAACGAAACAGGTCTGTATGTCGACGACTAAAATATATTTTATAAAGCTCCCCTCTTTGGTAGAGCACTCTCGTAAATTATCTTACTCGCTACTTAATTTAGCTGAAATAATGCGAAGCTCGCGATTTGTTTACAAACAAACGTTTGAGCCCTCTACGAGTAGCGGACGGATGTTTATTTAAATAATCGTTCGGACAGGTTAATTTCGGCCACCGATTCCGTAGTCAAGGGGTAGAACTGCCGACTGTCATCACGACGGTTCTAGGTTTGATCCTCGGCTTGGGAGAGGTGTTAGTCTAGCGGCACTGATGAGTTGTGAAACAACGAAACAGGTCTGTATGTCGATGACTAAAATATATTTTATTTTATATATATATATATATATATACACAGTTATAATATGAGGAAAATTAAGTATCCCACACGTAAGACAGACCATGAACACATCCATATATACGCATGAATTTATGAACACATGCTATAGACTATATCACATAATTATGTAAATTTTTAGGTTAAACAAAATACCTGCACGAAAGCAGTTAATGATATTTACATGGATGTTTTAAATAAAAACATAAAAGTTCAATATAATGTATATAAATAAAATGAAAGTTCTATGATTTTCTTAATATCTTTGTAAATTAAAAACAATATCAATCTACAATAGACACCTATTTCTTTGTAAACATTTTTTCATTGGAAAAACAAATTCCTAATATTTAGAATATATACTCATTTCACCGAGACACGTAAGTGTGAAATACTATCTCCGCTGCTTACCTCCCAGTTTCAAGCAAAAGATAAGCAAAAAACACGAAACCATTTCATAAGAAAGTAGATGGAAATCTTAGAAGGCTTCCAGAGCGCTACTGAAGATTCTAAATAAATGTAAGATAACTTCCAGAACACTATTAAGCGATGTTTTCTATCATCACCTGCTTTAATAGCTTTTTTTTTAATATTGAAAAAAAAACACTCCAGAGATCCACAAACCGATGAATAAAAATATATAGAGAGGCATATGTTTGAACCTAAAGCACAAATACAAACAGTTTTCTATCTCGTAAAGTTTTATAAGTCATTAAATATATCATATTAAATAACCGGACAAACGAACAACTATCATGACGCAGACATGCAGGATTTTAGTATGATAATAATTTTCGGAGTTTAATTAGGTGTGTGTGTATATATGTGTGTTCGTGTTTCTAATAATAAAAAAAAATCCCTTAAATTAAAAAATGTAATTTTCTTCATAATTAAAATGTTAAAATTTTCTTCAAATGTTTAAATTCTCTTTAGTGTGTTCAAAATGAAATAATAAACATGATTCATACAAATTTCAGGAATAACTAGCTTGTATATATTAAATAATGCTAAAATATTCAGCACATATTTAATAATATTACAATATTTAGTAAATATTTATTCATATCTAAGTGTAACTTTGTTAACTTAAGTGGAACGGCTCATCAAACACTTGTTTACGTTAGACTTGAAGACAACCACATTTTAGTCAACTAAGAAGCAGGAGAACGGACAACATTTAAAAAGGCGTGCAGTTCTAAGAAAGACGATTTGTTCATGGAATCTATATTTAGGTTTAGGCACAGATAAAGAGGGGCGATTATTGATAGTGTTTTCTGCTTGCCGAGTGTTTCTTGTGAAAGTCTGGGAAGAGGGACCATAGATTGGAGTTCAGTTGAGCACTTGTCATGACAATAACGATAAAGCAGAGACGGAGTCGCGACATCTCTTCTGTGAGAGAGGGGTTGCAGGAAAGAGAAACGGGATCCCCTACAAGGCTAGGAAGTCTAATTTAAACTGTATTAATGCATGATAAATCCTTTCTAGCAGCTGCTGACCAGTTGTGGCAACAGTACTCCATCCTAAGACGTAAAATTAAAATTGCATTAAAAGTAACCAGCCATTTTTTCCGCATTGTTCTCAAGATCAGAGAAGGAAGAATCGGAGAGTACTTGGTCGTTTACACTCTTAGATATGGCAAAATAGATGGTATTGGCATCAGCATAAATGCCTACGAATGATGTAATTTGTTTTGGAAGGTCATTTATCTGAATCAGATAGAGAGTTGGACACAGGATCGACCCCTGAGGGATTCCATTATTAATACATATGAACCTACCAGGTAGAAATGACTAATAATTGAGAAGACATTTCCAGCTATACCGTAGGTGGAGATCTTGTGGAATATACCTTTATGCCATACCCTATAAAATGCTTTTGATATCTCAAGATCAATTGCTCTAGAAACATGAGATATAATTGTATGCACATTTGCTGTATATATGTACATAATTCTGTCAACTATTAATATAAACCGAAGCTACACTTATGAATAATTAATTGTAAAATTTTTTATAAAAATTACTGCAGTGCCATCAGCTATAACCGAAACCGGAATTTATTAAACATTATTGATAAAATTATGTATTAAAAAATAAAATAACAAATAAATGAAAGCCACCCGAAAGAGAAACATTGTTAGCGTAACAAACGAAATAACACGCTACAGACTTAATGTAGAAATTTATTTAGAACTTACATTCATTTAGGTATCAGTGGATAAAATGTTATTAAAACAATCACAAACGGTAAATTAGTCCTGAAGGTAAGCAAAGACAACATTTTAATGATATGAAACAAAGATACAATATAATATCTAGCTTTCATAATGATTTATTTGAGAAAATACTGCAAAACTCTGAATAAAATTACAAAGTAATTGCTGAAATACTCTATTTATTCAGCAGATACGTCTAGTAATCTACCAATTTTTCATACCAGGATTAATTCACTAAAAATAAACCTGACTATTACACCTTCCATGATAAAAAGAGAAAGAATTGTGACGTTTTCATTCACATACACAGTAACAACACTATGGTGTAGCGTGTAGATATTTCTATTTTTTAAGTAGAACATTATTTTTCAATTTTATTTCATTTTTTTTGTATGTCAATTCTTTTGGCTTCAAAGTGCAATGCATGTAAAACATGACAACAAAGCAGTTTTAAAACAACAGCAAAGGAACATTTTAACAATCAAATAATTTTTGTTTATGCAAGAAAGATCCTGCAGCATGTGTGATTATGAGTACGTTATTATAGATCGTTTTCACTAACAAAACACAGAGCATTGATATTTCTATGAATCTTATTTTTTTCTTTTTCGCGGTATTACATTGTCGTACATTTTCTATTACTTCTATCTTCCCTACAGGTATATGTGCAAGAAAAATTAGTAATGGAATAAATATAATCGATTTTTACACAATGAAAGAGATATTCCAAAATTTATCCAAATTTTAATATGCTGAAAGAGCTGTTCTGAAGAAAAAATATAGACAAATACGCAGAAAGGTATGTGGTTGTTGTTGATTAAACAGTCTAGAAAAATATAGAAGGTAATCGTAAATATTGTTTAATATGCATATATTCTTACAGTTATCAAATCAATGAAATACCACATTTTGCAATGAAATCGATCTACTTTAAAGAATATAGCCGATGCGCCCGGATAAAGTTTACATGCCTGTGGTAGTGACTAATTAATAATATATTCCAATCTACACCGCATTGAACAGAAACTACTGTTTATTTTATAAAATTATTATATTTACTAGCAGGCTCTGTGGAAATTCCATGGCGGATTTTTATATGTATTCTCTTGATGCTCTCATAATAAGGATATTCCGTGTAACTGGAGACACCCTGATTTTATTGTCGCACGTTTGATAAATTTGCAAAAGTATGCGTCTAAACAAGCAGGGAAGCTCGGCGACGCCTGATCGAAGAATACCCTCGAATATAATACTGTACGTTATGCAGATTTGGAATATAATATTATTGAGGCATTTTTCTATTTATTCTTATAGATAAGGAATTTGTGATTTCGAAATAAAAATACATATGTATCTTACTTAGGTGAATCAGCTTACATCTTTATAAAAATAGATCACTTAAGTGGCATGAACTATAATATAAAACGAAACTAAAACTTATGATTAATTTA
Organism: Euprymna scolopes; assembly: GCF_053919585.1. NCBI lineage: Eukaryota > Metazoa > Mollusca > Cephalopoda > Sepiida > Sepiolidae > Euprymna > Euprymna scolopes. Next base: position 50,334,078 of record NC_136485.1, read on the forward strand.
TGGTAAAATTCTTTATTACAAGAAATAAAAATCATCTATAATATAGTAGGCAAAAGTCTGTTTAAATGTATATATCTTTTTATGTAGGCCTAACACTGTTTTCGACAGATTTTCACGAGATTACTATTGTTTTTAAGCTCGCCCCTCAAATGTCAATTTATTTTACAGGGACGGGTAGCAAAAAATCGTTCCTTCATGACAGTTTAGCCAAACACGCACTCGCGAAAAACCTTATTTTTTGAATTAGTTTAAATATAAAAACTACTTTTAGTGCATTCTACCTCGCTTATTTCCTATCGACGTTTGAAGACATTACAAACATTACCATATTACAATTACGTTTATATACGGATTGTATATAAAGGTTGCATTATCCAGGACATATGTAATAAATTAAAATCACATCCCGTGTTTAAAACATAATATTAAAAACTCTATTCATTGCAGGCCGGACCAGCATTTTTCCTATACTTATGTTACCACCACTTGCCTTAAAATGGCTGTTGTTTTCCCTAATTGCCCCCTCTCTTATCAATTGTAATTCTAAATGATATAAAATATAATACTGCTACTTTATAATTATAAATTACAGAAAATGGAAAACAAAATTCTTGTGAATTTTCCAATGTTTAATAATGGTAGTTAAATAAAAAAAATATGTGTTTTGAGTTTTGAATTAAATTAAATTACTGTTGTCAAAAAGTTAAGGAACGGGTGAAATTATTAAGAAAAAAAAACAAAGAATAATTTCAGTATTTAGTGAAAAGCCCCTTGATTTCAATCACACTATGGCATATTTTGCTGCAAGCCAGAGCTAATCGTTCACATGTTATAGGTGAGATATTCTTCCAGGATTTTCTTATACATTCCCATAAAATATCAACTTTTTTTTTTTCTGTCATCTTATCACAAATAATTTTCCAAACATTTTCAATTGGCTTAAGGTCAGGTCTCTTAGCTGGTCAATCCATAACGCAAAATTGAATCTATTTAACTCTTCTAAATCTATTTTTGCTTTATGGCATTGTGCGCTATCTTGCATAAAGATATCAGAATCAGAAAGATTAAGAACCACATGCTCTCTAATCAATACTCTGTACATTCGGGCATTCACTTGTTAATGAATCCTCACAAAGGTGCCAGCTCCTTTGGAAGTTATCATTCCCCATAACATTATACTACCCCTTCAATTTTTACTGTAGTTTTAACGCAATTAAGGGGCATTCTTTTTCCATTTTTTCTTCTGACATTTGGTATTTTTCTACTCCGAAAAGAGTGAAATAGATTCATCACTAAAATCAATCTTTTCCTATTTTTCCGGTGAATATCAATCTGTCCTTTTTATTTGTAATAGAAATTAAATGCTTTTAGCATGTACTTCTTGAAAATAATCCGTGTTTTTAATCTTCATAAAGTCGTTTGTCTGGAATTTTTTGTCCAATTTCGGATAGTAAATCCCGGGATATTGAAACCGAGATGATCGAGTGATATTTCTATCCTCCCATTTTTATGGTAATTCGGGGTCGGCCCGATTTTTTTCAGTCAATAGTAAACCTTTTTTATCTTCAATAACCCAAAAACTACACTTTTAGACGTGTTAAATAGTTCAGAAATTTCCACTATTGCGTATATTTTTCATCATAAAGGTCCCAAATAAGTTGTTTCTATTGTATAGAAAGATTTTTCTCGATTATTCGGAGTGGAGATTTTCTTTAGTTGTAATGAAAATTGCTAAAATTTGTTTTAATTTTCCCCGTTCCTTCACTTTTCGACGCGTGTAATTTAATTAAAAGTATTTATATATAAAAATCCAGCATGTATTACGAGTCAAAAAATCAGAAAATTATTTTTTATTTAACTATCATTATAAAACATTGGCAAATTCGTCAAATTTGTGTTTCCTTTTTCATAGATAAAGTTAGAAGGCATTAAAAAGAAAATGATCGACCGTTCCTTAATTTTAGACGCTAGTGCATATATATATATATATATATATATATATATATATATGTATGTATATATGTATATATATATAAATATAATTTAATCACAGAAAGTAATATAAATCGATCGAATGTTATCTGTAAATTAGCAGTATTTTCTTTCAACAGTGCTCAAGACATATTAGAGCTAGGTAGTAACTTATTAAATATATGTCGCAATAAAAGTAAACAGAATAATCTGTATTTCATTCCAGTAAGCCTGACGAATTCTCACGAAGATAAAATGCGAAATACAGACACCCACACACTTACACCCACATATATATATATATGTATATATGTATGTATATATGTATGCATATTTATGTATGCATATATGTATGTATGTATATATATACATATATATATATGTATGTATATAGGTATGTATATATACATATGTATATATTTTGGGGTTAAGACGGCTCCCGTAAGCCGTGGTGAAGGCAACCTTTCTAGGAGAAGCAAATCTCTGATTTAAAAAAACATAAAGCGGGAGACTAGTACTCGCATTAAGCTGGTCTGCAGTTTAATTTGTTACTGGTTATCTTGCTTTTGCTTATTGCTGGATCTCAACATTTTAAACCGAGAGAAAGACTTAACTGTCGTACAAAGCTAAGACTCTGTAACATCATCTTTGTATAGATACTCCCTCTGGCATTTGGGCTCATGGATTTTAAATGTCTGAGGGAGTAGCACTCGTCTAACAAGACGTTGCAATCATCATGTATACATATATATGTATGTATATGTGTATAGATATATGTATATATACGTATATGCATATATATATATATGTCTTTATATGTGTATATATGTCTATATATGTATATATATATGCATATATATGTATATATATGTATATATATGCATATATATGTGTGTATATTACATATAGGCATATATATGCATATATATGCATATATATGTGTGTATATATATGTATATATAAGCATATATATGTGTATATGTATATGTATATATATATGTATATATGTATATATATGCATATATATATATACATATATTTTTTTTTCTTTTAATAAGAGTATATAAAAGTTAAAAAATGACAAAGTATTACTGTATAGAATGTGTTAAAACCGCAGTAATTTGTCATTGATATATTATTCAATTAAAGCTCATACGCATTTAATAAATAAATAATACCCTTATTAAAAAAAAATTGCTATGTTGAACCCGCATACATATTTTCATTAATTAGCATTTCATAAACGTAGCGGTATATGCCCAATGACATATATATCAAAATAATTCGAGATATTAAGTTGTTTAACACCTATCTAAATGTCTTCCATTGTAATTAATATTATATTCAATAGATATTAAGATAATTCGATATTATTTAATGATATAATATAGCAGATCTTATTGTAACAATTTAAACCTAATTAATTTTAAATAATGGCGTTTATTTTCAGTTTTACCAAATCGCGATTTAACATTACCTTGTTTCTGATTATATTTTGTACGTGTGTTCATAATGGATTTGTTCGAACCTTAAATCAATGATTTATTGTTATAATATAAATCATGATTATTGACCAACTGATTCAGCATAGCATTTTCAAACGCAGTTTATTATAAAACAGGAAATATTAATAGGTTTTCCTACATATGGTTAATTAAGCACAGAGCACGAACGGATGTCAAAACTTCTGGATTGTTCCATGTCAATGGCAATTCTGAAGCTCATTATATTCGATGGATAACGTGCAAATGCTTACTAATCAGCGATAATACAGAATAATAGCACAAAACAAGCGCTCCTAATTATAATTCTATCAGCGGTGCTCTATTTGAATAGAAGATTAATGTAACGCAGGTGGATCTTATTGAATATAAATAACAGTGAACTATGTTTGTTTGCTGTTATGCCATATCAAATAAGCTAATTGAAGGGCGCAGGTTTCTGTAAGAAGATCCTCGTAAGAAATCGTTTTCTAAAATTATTACGGCAATATTAATAAAAAAGATAGATTGTTAGTCTGAAAGCCGAAAATATAAACATGCATTTAGTATAACTAATGTAAAATACTTTAGACTGCATGGCAAGAAAAATATACAAATGTTTGTCAGCGACAGTGACGAAATGCTTAGAAACGATTTGTAACAGACAAGTGATTAATGACATGCACAAACATGTCGTCGCGAATATTCATATTTGTTTCAATTTTTTTTAAATCATACTAAAATACTGTATTAATTTATACTTTAAAACATTTTAAAAAATATCTATTTATTCATGAAAAATAGTTTAAAACATTACTGCGAATTTTCCAAAAATCAAAATATATTAACGACTTCATGGTCACGTGTACACATTGTAAAGAAAGAAACTGGCAATTTACAAGGTAAAAAATTTACGTTATCAAAGAGCAACACTATTATTACAAACTAACGGGCATACAATTTATATGTAATTGAAAAATCCAGACTGTAAAAGAAGTCTACGTTTTTACTGTTTAGGTTATCTACATAATTAACACACATTAACGTAGACGTTTGGAAAGTGTACGACAAGTGTATGCACACACACACACACTATATTATATATATATATATATATATATATATATATATATATATATATATATATATATGGAAGAATTGTGCTTTTTTACAGATCTACCGTACATTTTTTCTGTGTATATATAATTTAATCACGTTTTAAAAACAAAACATTCAGAAAATTAAATGCTCCCCCCCCCACACATTTTTATGTGTCTCTACGTGTTTTAAAACTGTTTGAAATCTATTCTCCAACATCGTCCTGTTATTTTTTTTTTCTTCCCCATACTAGCAAACTTGAAAAATGCTAACTATTACATGTCTTGTTAACGGCTCCGTGGCCACGAAGTCTTCCCATTTTGACCTTAATTTATGTTGGAAATTTTACGCCATTTGTGTAACTCTCATCAAATGTTAAACATTTCATCCATTATATTATTTTCAAAAGCCGTGGAAACGTATTCGATATAAAGAAATATATTTTTCTCATTTCTACGAAAGTGAACTACGCTGATTTCATTCATAAAAAAATGCCGAGTGAATATGTATATTTAAGCATATTTTTTGATTAGAACCCATTTGGTTTGCTTTTTCTTTGAAAACATATCCACCTTGCAATAAAAAATATAAATACAATTATTAAAAAAAATAGGAGGCTAAAAACGTGTGCTTTTATTCTCGCCGGTTTTTAAAAGTAAGGGTTTATTATTAGGTGCTGATAGATAAGTATTTTCATTTTATTAAAAAGGTTGGAATAACAGGGCAAGCTCATCTACATGATTTTAACAACACTAAACTGCTAATTGTATAATATATAAAAGGGTTTATATCGTAATTTTTTTTTGTTTGTGTTAACGATTCCATCTTTCAATGACAAATACAAATAAAAGTGAAAAATATAAACATGAGTATCTACGCATTGCATATATTTCTTTATAGAATAAACATTCATCTATATAAATCTTACGAAAATACTACATGGTGTTATTTATCAAAAACTAAGACAATGGCCAATTACATAAATTCATTACATAAATTAAATAAGACAAAGTAATTCTGTCTACAAAATGGCATCACAGCAAAGAGAAACCTGGCAACGTTAATGTTATGTATTCCATGAATGTTTTTTTTTCGCGACAAATTAATCCATTTCATACCAATTTGTAAATTGGAATAATTACTTCGCTCTGATGCACTCTGCCAATTACGACATATTTAGACGTAGTAGCAAAGTAGCTTACTCACTTAACGCTTTCGACACTCTCTATGCCAGATCTCACCGGGGCTACGTTTTCTAGAAACACTCATCGTGATTCACCGTAATTATTCCGATTGGTCGTTACCGGCTTCGAATATTAAAAGATATAGCATTGCCTCGCATAATAATGATCGCCGCCTGTCCTGTTCACTTCAACACCTCTATTGAGCTGAACGTACCTAATCCGACATTCATGCTTTCATATTTTTCGAACATTAGATCGACAACAAGAGTGAAATAAAGAGAGCGTTGAACCAGGATGTGTATGTGTGAGTGTGGGGGTATACTCCTGTTAATCATTATTTCTGCATTAGGATTGTGGAGAATATCAGCGAAAACTGTATTACCTATTCATCGATTTAACATACATTTTTCGTAAAGTTTCGTTTTTAGTAGATGCTTTTTCATTTGCATTTCCGCATACGCTTCTCTCAGAGAGAAAAAAATATTTAAAAAAAACAACAGAAAAATAGATGTAGAAAGAAAAAGAGAGCGTGCCATGCAGTAATATAGAAACAGAGAGAGAGAGAGAACGAGAGAAAGAGGGAAATAATGGTATCGTGTGTGTGTGTGCGTATCCTATTATTCGTGCGTTACTACAACAGCTGATATTACGGAGGCATTAAAAGTGCCTCACGAAAAACCAATCAGATTGGAGAAACAGTTAATTCTATACATCATTTTGTTTTTCTAAAACGAAATACACACCCATATAGAAGAGTTTTACTGTTTAACAAAATATGTCAACATTTCTGGTGTTATCGTTTTTAATATTTAAATATATCATTATGTAAAAATTAAAACAAAAATACCTTTTAAATTGTTTTAGTGATACATTGCTTGTTATAAACGCATTTCGACATTTTTTTCCGACTTTACTTGTTTTCGTTTTTATTTAGTTACTTTTCACTTATTTTCATTCCTTCGTTATTTATTTTTCTGCATTTGTCATTGTATACTCATGTATGAGACGGACCGTACTTGAATATTAACGAAACGCGAGGATTTGTCAGCTACAATTGACTCTACATTTACATTCTCATGCATAATTCTATATACCTTTACACTTAGATTGATCATCGCAGCTAACAAATAAGACATTCCCTTTCAAGAATCAGTAAGAGACATCACTTTCTGGTATATAGCTAGGAAGAAAATATTAGAATTATCTGCTTTAGGCCAGGAGTACGGCCTTAGTGCAAAGAGTTGTAAAGTAAGCGACAACCCACCACTGCTCACCTGGTTTCTCAAGTAAGCGAAACTGAGCGCCACTGATTGCGGTTATACCTCACTACACGAATGTAATCAAATCAAAGCACCAAAGTACTGCCAAAAGAAATCAATTCAGCAGTGCACAGTAATAACTAATAGTGCTATAATAAAGTGACAGTGTGTAGTAAACTGAAATGATAGTCCCCTAGACTCGATGACAGTGCCTAAAAATTGAAGACACCCGATTTTTCGGCCACTGCCCGTTAGTTCTTACCCATCTACAGATGTATAAGTAATCTTTTGAAAATAACGGCCAATCACCATCATAAAGAAAATTCATCAACAGTGTCCGCCACGGGATGGCAGTACCATATAATCTCTGACAGTGCAAAGATGTTAATTACAGGTTCTTATATTTAAGAGCAGCTAGACATTTGTCGTGATCGGTAGGAACCGAAAATTATCACATTAACCGCTCGAAGCACATATGTCAACAAGCAATAACCGGCAATAAAAATTAACCATCAAAAATATCCGGACGCCAATGCCCCAACATGCATCACACTTGAAGATGGACGCTTCCCGTTTAGAGCCGCTAATAACAACTGCCTATTAGACCCAGTAATTTCCGTTAACTTTAATGGCTAGCTGATGTCAGGGATTGAAAGCCAAGTGGTACTTTTGTTTTTTTCATGGGACATAACCTTATTTTTATGATTTCATAATTCAATAAAGCAATACCAGAAAAAGCATGCTACTAGAATATATAATGACACATTTTAGTGTGATAAGTGTTCCTTATTTCACTACAGCTCATAACCGACAAAAACACACAAAAGAATATAATAGTATGACAAACATATTACAAACAAAAATGTGCTAGAAGATGGTATAGTTTCTACAGATTAAACGGATTATATTTTATGGCCAACACGAAAATTTCGACTACTAATTATTACTATGTTATTGTTCGAACCACTACCGTACACAACCTTACTCTTATATTCGAGTAGATCGGGCTTTTATTACGGGATGATTCTTTTGTAGAAAAAAAACATCTACTACCCAATTGTTTCCTCTGAAAAATAAACCAATCAACGAATAATAATAAATAGCACGGAACATTGGACAATTATATTAAGATCAAAAGTATTATAATTAATTCAGTCTGCAATGAGTTGTTAGTGAAGTTGGCCTTCGTCATAATATTGGAACAAATACATCTTTCACTATGTAGATCCATAATCTTTAGCAGTATATTATATTGTGGGTTCAAATGCTTTTTAATTATAATTCTCTGAAGCTGTAATTTCGCTATATGTATGAGCTAAAAGGATGAGAAACACACCGGCCATATTGTTAGTAATATTCATGCTTATATACCAGAAAAAAGGTAAATTATTGATTCACATGGGTTGGAAATATAAACACGTTCTAACAACTTGTGGAATTAGCTATGCCATGCTAATATCATAAATAATTACCATTACAAAATTACATATATACATATCAAGTAATAATTAGTGTGTTTACTGAAACCTTTGTATAACACAATTATATTTTGTTTAAATGCACATTATACATCTATATACTCAGAATTAGAAAACGTTTTGCATGCTATTCTGTTCATGGGATTCGTTTCATACCATTTTATACACTCGTGTAACAAAATTGCGAAATAACTGTGACATATTAGATTTGGTTTATGTATGGGTTGCGGCGAGATGCATCAAGTCAATGATAAAATATGGACAAATCTTTACCTTCTATAATAAAATGACTGAAAAAATACCCTTGTGGACCAAAGTATCGTACGTTTGCAACAACAGATGTCGCATACAATTTTAATACATCTGCGCTATTAGCTTTTGAACACCATGTTAGACACATTTAGTCGTGTTAATAAAATTCTACATTTCATGCGACAAGCTACACCATCACAATCCCAACAACTTTAGAGGAAATTGACCTACTTTTCTCTCTAAATAGTCTAATCTAACACTACTTATCAACAGGGCCAATTCGATAATGTGATTACACTGTGCATAACTGGCATAGATACACATGGACATAACATAATCTTTCTGATTTCTGATGCATAAATAATCACGGCAACCTCGCAGAACGTCTTCCATTCTGATTGGCTGCGCTCAGGACATTCTCGCACTCCGGAATTTGATTCGTCCTCATATAATTGAAATCTCACTAAAATATAAACATGGCGTACCTAACAGACATACTATTTTGCCCGTCGTCCAGTTAATTAATTGATTAAATCATTACTATATTGTGTGGGTTTGTGTGTGTACGTGTGTTTGTGCGTACGATACAGATCACTATTACTTGATTTTAAGCTATCAGAATACGCCTCCCTATTATTAAACGTAAGTTCCACGTATGTTCCACGTATGTCCGGTTTTAATGTGCTTCTCAAATAAGAACAAACATACTTTATGTGAATGAATAAACGACCAAAAATAAAAACAACAACATATCATCTACCTAAGCGTTGCCTTTGGCAAGGTATTCAAAAATTCAACAACAAAAAGAAAAAAAATGAGTTCAACTATATTTCTTTTGGTTACGCGACATGTGCCGTAACCTCAAGGAGTGTAGTTACCATTTCTAAACATTTCAGGAAAGCTGTTCGAAACTACATATTTAAAAAGATGTCCTACACTAATTCTTTTGCATAAAAACATGTTGTATTTTTGTTTACATAAACTGAGCCATAGCAACGCGTGACCGAATACAGCCATTATTGTATAATAAAATAATGGCATTTTCTCCTCTAACTATCTAACATTTATGAAATTAAGAAGTTATTCCTTTTAAAATATATTGCATTATTTCTTCAATTAAATATTGCAACGGTTTCTTTGGCTAAAATAAGTAGATTTATTTTCCATTCTCATAAACCTATATAGTTCCCTTCTAGCGTTCACTCTCTCAGCTACGTAATCAGAACGTAGTTTGGAGCAAATGTGCTCTACTCTTAAAGTTTACACTAACCACACACTCAAAATCACAGATTGTGTTTTGATACTCGTACTTACATCATGCCACAGGGTGTTTTATCACAGTGCTACTCATGACAAAACACTAATAAGCTGTAAAATATATTGATGCTATGACTTGCAGCCGTTAAGTTTGTTTAATTTTACTAGATTTGATCCTTATAGACAGGCCGTTATAACAGAAATTTTACAGCTTGTTCGCCTTCGTACATACAAGGCGCTTGAATATTGTTACTACTATTTCGATTATTAATATTTTAAAATGAATTCTGTCGAATAAGGACATGCATTGTCTGGTTATTCGATACTTTCATCTACCAATTAAACTAAACATACCGTAACGTAATTCTTTTTTCCATAGGATTATTATTATTATTATTATTATTATTATTATTATTATTATTATTATTATTATTAATATTATTATTATATACTTTTAAAAAATTACAATATGTAGGTCGATACACACTGGAGATTCCTGCAATTCAAATACTTAGATACAACATAATTTATTTTTATTATACTGTATAATGCGTTTTAATTTAATTAATAAAATTAATATGCCGTTCACGCTTACGAACATTTATTACCGAATACATGAATAATTTTCTTTTGTTTACATCCAGTTAGATATTTCGTAGATAAATTATGATTCATAAAAAAATCATACATGTAATGTGGTGCAGGGTATTTTTAATGTATGTAATGCACAACATGTCATATCAACGTATCATTCTCTAACGTATTGTTTTGTGCCATAAACGACTGAAAATATTATA
>NC_136485.1:50347354-50419854 GCF_053919585.1 Euprymna scolopes
TTACTTACAGTCTTATTTTCAAACTTACATTCATGATAGTATTTTCTTTATTAGAGGCGACTCATTGTCGCCTCCATTAGTAGCAGGTCGCTTCATGCTGGGTTTTTGGTCTTTGGGTTTTGAGCCTTAGGAGTTGCCTCTTGGTCCTCCATCGGTTCTATATTACATAGAGAGTGCTACCGCCTATCTGATAAAACAGTTAGAGTATTATAAAGTTCTAAAATGTTCATATCTTCACTATTAAATTTTTCTTCGTTCATTCTTTGGCGTTTTGGCGAAGATTTGGCCGTTTTTGATATTTATATTCATAATAGTTTGTGCATGAGGCAGCTTTTTCCCCTTGGGATCCCTGTTATACCGTGCTTTTGAGTCAGCACGAGAGGTAGCCTTCTTTTTTCTGGTTCTCTGTTATAAAGAGCACGTGAAGCAGCTTTTTGTCCCTTGGAATCACTGTTATACCGTGCTTTTTAGTCAGCACGTGGGGCAGCCTTCTTTTTTACTGGTTCTTTGTTATAAAGAGCACGTGGGGCAGCTGTTTTCCCTCGGAATCGCTGTTATACCGTGCTTTTGCGTCAGCACGTGAAGCAGCCTTCTTTTTTCTGGTTCTTTGTTATAAAGAACACGTGAGGCAGTTTTTTCCCCTCGGGATCCCTATTATACCGTGCTTTTGAGTAAACACGTGAGGCAGCCTTCTTTGCCTCATGATTTGCATGATACTTAATTTTTATTATTTCAGCATTTTTCTGATAGTATTCTTTTTGCTCAGATAATACCTTGACTTTGTTTTTTTCATAGTCTATATTTCTCTGAGCTTTTTTTTACTACGTGCATTTTTTATTAAATGTAAACATATAACACTTATGTGTATCTTAATATAATATCACTTATCTTATAGCAAGACAACTCTCGTAGAATTGAGATACTGCCCCGTCGCCAATAGGTAAAGTGTGGAACGGTATATACACCAATAGTGTAGTTGTTATCTTTATATGAAGTCCTAATGAGTGACAGTGTGAGGTTACTTTGTTAATTTATTGTAGTTTATTTTTTAAAACTTACTTGTTTTTATTAGTAGATTGTGTATAGTAGCCACAATATCTAGTAATTTTTGTGGCTAGGGCTTGGATTTTGATTCTTTTTGGTCAGCTTCCAGTGAGTTCTCAGAAGATGACTTTCTTGCAGTTTCTTTTCGGTTAATTTAACTTATTTCCTTTGGCGTTTGGTGAGTTCTTAGAAGAACTGGTCTGATCTACTTTTCTTAGCGAGCGAAGAGATTCAGCTGCATTTAACAATGGTTGCTATAGTGTATTTTTGCACATGCGTGAGAACTTCAAGTTTCCTCCTTATTTTTCAATAGTTTGACAGTAGTCATGTGTCTTTCTGCCAAGAGCGACAGACGTCAGTGTTAGCCGTGATCGTCTAGAGGTTAGGAGCCACGTTGTAGCCTTACTAACCTAGGTTCGAATCCTGGTCACAGAATTGAAATTTTGTACATATTTTACAGTCCAAAATCTGAAGAATTATTTGTTTTTATAACATTGTTTTTGGACGTCGTACTTGCTGATAGGTTACTCTTATAATCATTTTGATCAACTGAGATAAAGATTTCGTGGTTTCATTAACGCTGGTGGGTTACTGTTTAAAGAAAAAAACCTTAACGTTCACCTCAAATATTCAGCGTCCAAGAAATATAGGCCACTGTCAAACTGGAACGTCTTTGAGCATCCGGTGTATTATTTGGAGCTGTCCCTTTTGAGAGAAGTTCCGTGTTCGCAGTGGTCTGCCTACATTGGATGAATAGTGTTTAAAACTTGTTATTACACGTAATCTTATTTAATTATGGAGTTAGCTAAAAAGCGATGAGTCACTGCACTTCTCCGTGTAAAGAGCAGTCGATTGATGCTTGAACTGTTGTCAGAGACCGTTCGTACACCGAGATACATCGTCTCAAAAGAAAGAATAAAGCAGAAGAAGAAAGAATAAAGACGAAAGGATAACAATTGGCCATTTTTGTACCCTTTTTTGCTCTCTTTTGACATTTTAACCGACGTTCTGACACTCGCTGGATTCGTAAGACACTTTTCTGTAAGAATATGTGCTTTTTGAAACTTAAAGTTGATTTTAGTTGAGATTTGGATAGTTTTGTTTTGTAGGCGTATATAGGCGTGTACGGGCCATCCCTATATATAGAGTGCTACGTCCTCTCTGATATATATATATATATATATATATATATATATATATATATATATATAAATCTATATACATATTTAAATTTCAAATGTAAAGATACAAAACTTGGCTGATTAGTTTTCTAAAGAGCGCAAAGTTCTCATGTTTTTAACTTTGATTTTTAGAAGCCCAATGTTCGGCCAAAAACCGAATAAAAATCGTCCACTATATCTAAATACACTTCATGTAAAATTTTAAATGCCTAGATCAAAAATCGGCTAAGGTGTTTCGTAGAGACCGCAGAAGTATTTTTCTTTTACCCACTTTAAACCATTCTTACTATTTCCCGATTTCGATTCTCGCTCAATTAAGCTACGCTGATGAGCCGTAGATTACAAAAAATATTGTCAGGCGATAATTATATTTTAAAAACAATATATATATATATATATACATATATACATATATATATTTACATATATATATACATATATATATATTTATGGAGGAGGTGCAATATATATATGTATATATATATATATATATATATATATATATATATATATATATATATATATATAATTATCCTCACAAGAAATATGTATATCGATTTTGACGGATTTGATTTTTCTTTACACAGGCATCATCACATTATCAAGGTCAAGGGGACACGCGAGGATAAGGGTTAAAGGGTGTACAGTAAAAATTGGGCAATGTAGTAATCTATTCGGTAAATTTGTTTGCCTATATGGAACGGCTCATCAACAACTTGTTTACGTTAGACTTGGAAACAACCATATTGTAGTGAGCCGGAAAATATGAAAATGGAAGACAATTCCACAGGCGTGCAGTACTAAGAAAGAAGCTTTGTTCATGGAATCTACGTTTAGATTGAGGCACAGATAAAAAAGTTGGGGAATTATTGATAGTGTTTTTAGCTAAACGTGTGTTCCTTGTGAAAGGTTGGGGAGGGGGGCATAGACTGAAGCTCAGTCGAACACTTTCATAAAAATAACGATACATCAGAGAGGAACTTGCAACATCTTTTCTGTGAAATAGAGTTTGCAGCAAAGAGAAAAGGGCTTCTCGTACGAGGCTACAAAATATATTTTGAACACTGTCAAGGCAGGGCAAGCCCTTTCTAGCAGCTCCTGTCCAGATGTGGCAACAGTATTCCATCCCTGGATATACATCCCTCTTATATAGATAGAGATTTGCATCAGCAGTGAGATATCTACTGGATCGATAGAAAGATCCGACCATTTTTCCAGCGGCCTTGGCAACATATTTGATGTACGTGTTCCATTTAAGATCAGGAGTAACGGTCAAGCCGAGAAGTTTGTCAAAACTTGAGGCCTCCTGAAGAGGAGAGCCATTCATTTCAATTGATGACAGATGTGGATCAGAGTGTTGATGATGCAAAGAGAGAAGGTTGGTTTTAGATGCATTAAAAGTAAACAACCACTCCTTTCACTATTGCACTACGTGCTCAAGATCAGAGTAGAGATAATCGTAGGGAACTTGGTCGTTTACTGTCTTAGATGTGCGACCACAAATTGTAGTGCCATCAGCATAAATGACTACACATGATGTAAGTATGTGATTTGGAAGATCATTAATGTAGATCAGGAAAAGAGTTGGACCAAGAATGGACCCCTGAGGGACTCCAGCATTAATACTGTGAGCTTCTGATTTTTGCCCCTCAACTACTACTCTTATGAACCTATCAGAAAGAAATGATTTAATAATTGAGAAGGCATTTCCAGCTATACCATAGCTAGAGACCTTGTGAAGTAAAACTTTATGTCATACCCTTCAAAGCTTTTGATATGTCAAGAGCAATTGCCCTAGGAAGTTTGTTTCCGTCGAGATATTTGCTAATCCTATGCGATATAACTGTAAGCATATATTTTGTAGATCTAGCAGAACGGAAACAATATTTAGTGTCACTAAGCTTATTTTTGTTGAGATGGTTGATTACTTCTGTATTTAACACAGATTCCAGCAACTTACTTATGACGCACAGGAGACTTATTGGCGTGTACTGAGAGGGGGATGGGCAATCACCTTAATTCTTATATACAGGGCATACTGATGAGGTTTTCCAGGGTGATGGGAAGCTATTCTCCTTAAGACAACGTTTAAACAGTTTTGTAATTATGGGTGCTGGTTCTGGTTGAAGTTTTTTAGTATTATAATTGGAATACCGTCAGGGCCTGCTGCTTTACTGGAATCAAGATTTTTGATTAGTTTGTCAACATCACATACAGATATATGTATATTGCATAGCGTGTTTTCTGATACAGGAGAAACTATTGGGGGCTGGCAGCCTTGGTTACAAAGGGTAGAATTAGCTGCAAAGTTCTTAGCAAAGAGTTTGGCTTTGGCTGATGCTGACGATATTACTCCAGGTTCATTGATGGTAGTTGCGATAGAGCACCCGCTTCTGTTAAGGATTCCGTTTGCTATTTGCCTAAACTGGTGGGGACCAATCTGCTGTACATCTATTTTGGACTTGACGGACTGAGCATACAACTCTCTTGCGTTCTTTATAACTTTCTTTAAATGGTTGCTTGCAGTCCTGAAAGCGGCTTTAGTTTCCATACATCTGTTATGTTGGAAGCAGTGGAAAAAGTGATTTCTGTGCTCAATGGCAGCAGCAAATTCTGGAGAGAAACATGGCTGGCCGTTGGAATTTTGCTGGAACTTTTTCGAGGGTATGCTACGGTCTATACCTACAATTAACCAGCCCGTAATGTCTGATACTATAGAGAACACATCCTTTTTAAACATGAAATGCAGAGGTAGATCTGATATAAATGTATGGCTACTATCCCAGTAAGCCTTACTGTATCGATATATTGTACGATGGAGAGGTACGTCTGGCACCTATTACATTTCATAATCCCTTTAGTATAATTCCCACTCATAAAATTGGAGACAAACATGCAGGACGGCGTAACAAATACTTGCTGACGGTTAAAATCTATGAAATAGACTTAATTGTCTAGTGAAAACTACAGCTAGTAAAATTCCAAAGATATCGATTAAACCACTGACACATTTTATTACGGCTAAAAAAAACAGCGGTTCAATGTATGGAGTATTTTCTTATTTAATTTTTTCTTTAATCAAGTTCATGATTCGGACGTGTATATTGTAAAGCTGTGAAATGTAATACATGTTTACTTATCCATAATCGTTTGGAAAGTAAAAAATAGGGATAAAAGCATTTCATTAATATCTACGCGCTCTATTGTAATGTTTTAACAATCATAATTGATTATCATCGTTTAATTTTTCGACAAATGTAATATTTTTTAATGCAACTATTTTTGTCTAATATCAATTTTCATAGAAGGATATGATACACGTTATGTTGTAGATGGTAACAATTGCGATTTATTATAAAGCCTTGTAAAACCTGACTTTAAATTTATAAAACTGAAAGAAGTGTAATTAACGCTAGTGCCCATTAAATAATGCATCTTAGCAATTTAATCTACGCACCCACACGCACACATACACAGATAAACCCCCACACACGCGCATATATACATTGGTTTTCTAGATGTAAATCCAACTAAACTCACTTTATTATTTAAGAGCGTTCATTGCAGGACAGAGGTGGAATATTGTCTGTTTATAATTCCAACATTATTGGTAATATATATGCATATATGTTTCAATGTAATTCCAATTGCAGGATAACACTTCATCAGACTAAAAAAAAAAATAACGTAAACCACATGATCACATTCACAATGTATACGCCCTGCTTTTTTCAAGAACGTTATCGGTATCAAAAAATACGTTATGCGATATACAAATATGTGTTCGTGATATTGCCAATCTAAACAAAAACCTTGAACCCAGTAAAACAACTGACCGCAATGACATTTCTAATCGGTATGCCCTGTATATAAGAATGCCGGTGATCGGTCATCTCCACCTCAGTACAGACCTATAAGTCTCCTGTGCGTCGTGAGTAAGTTACTTGAATCTGTATTAAATATATAAATAATCAATGCCCTCATCAGAAATAACTTTCTTAGTGACATGCAAAATAGTTTCCATTTTACTAGATCTACAGCGGATGTGGCTACGTTTATTTCTCATAGGATTACAGAAAATCTCGACGGAGGCTTCCTCTATAGGCAATTGCTCTTTACATATCACGTCCATTGATAGGGTATTGCATTAATGTCTACTTCAGAAGGTCTCCAACTATGGTATAGTTGGAAACACCTTTTCAATTATTAAATCATTTCTCTCTGGTAGGTTCATGAGATTAGTGATTGATGGGCAGAAATTAGAAGCGCATAGTATTATTGATGGAGGCCTCAGGGGTCCATCCTGTGTTTAACTTTCTTCTTGATCTATACTAATGATCTTCCAAATCACATCCTCAGATCATTCGTATACATGTTTGCTGAAGACACTATCATCTAAGGAAGCACATCAAAGGCCGTAAACGATCAAGTTTTCTCTGATTCTCTCCTCTCTGATTTTGAGCATGTGGTACCATTAGGGAAAATGGATGGTTACTTTTAATGTATATAAAGCTAAGGGTACACCATGAACGCTCTCATCCCCATCCGACATAAATTAAAATGAATAGCTCTCGTATTGGGGAGGCTCCATGTTCTTACACGTTTCTTTAATCCTGATCTAAAATGAAATACGTACATGAAAAAATATGCCGAGGTTGCTGGAAAAACGGAGAGATCCTTCTATCGATCAAGTAGATATCTACCTGCCAATGCAACTCTTTACCTATATAACATTCAGGAGCGTCCAAAGATGGAGTATTACTGTCAAATCTAAGCACCAGCTGCTAAAAAGATATTATCCCTCCTTGACAGGGTTTTGTATAGACTTGGTAGCATAGTGTGGGATACCCTTTTCTCTTCCCTGTAACTTCTTTCTCCCAAAAGAGACGTTGTAAGCCTGTCTGTTTTACCGGTATTTTCGTGGCAAGTGCTCGTCTGAGCTCCAACCTATGGCTCCCCTTGCTAAACAGTCACGAGTAAAACTCGCTTGGCTGCAAATACTATAAATAATTTCCCGCATTCTTTAGTTGTGCCATAACCTAAACGTATACTCCATCAACAAATCTTTGTTTATGACAACTGCAAACTTGTGAAACTTTTTCGGTTTACCTGCTTTTCAGCTGACTAGAATATGACCGTCTTAAAGTCCAATGTAAACCAGTTCTTGATTAGCGGCGCCCCTTAAGTAATCCAGTTTACCAAATTTACACTCATGGCGATTACTACGATTATATCCTTTTGATCCTATTAAACCTTTATCATATGAGTGGGTATTTCTTTGTAATAAACAAGCAGGCACCTTTTTTTTTTTTTTTTACAAAGGCATCACCACATTATCAAGGCCCAGAGGGTTAAAGAGTGTACAGTAGAAATTGGTTAATATAGTAATCATCAGTAATGAAAATTTGGTAAATTTGATAACTTATATGGAACGGCTCATCAAGAACTTATTTACTTTAGACTTGAACACAACCATATTGTAGTCAGCCGGAAAGCAGGAAAACGGAAGACAATTCCACAGGCGTGCAGTTCTAATAAAAAAGCTTTGTTCATGGAATCTACGTTTAGCTTTAGGCACAGATAAAGAGTGGGGGGAATTATTGATAGTGTTTACAGCTAGACAAGTGTTTCTTGTGAAAGTTTGGCGAGGGAGGACCATAGATTGAAGCTCAGTTGAACACTTTCCATGGAAATAACGATACATCAGAGACAAACTCGCAACATCTCTTCTGTGAGATAGAGGTTGCAAGGAGGAGAAAAGGGCATCTCCTACGAGGCTACGAAGTATATTTTGAACTCTATCAAGGCAGGCCAAGTCCTTTCTAGCAGCTCCTGCCCAGATGTGGCAACAGTATTCCATCCTTGGACGTACCTGGGTCTTATATAGATAGAGAATAGCATCAGCAGTGAGATATCTACCGGATCGATAGAAAGATCCACCATTTTTCCAGCGGTCTTTGCAACAGATTTGATATACGTGTTCCATTTAAGATCAGGAGTAATGGTAAAGCCCAGAAGCTTGTCAAAACTTGAGGCCTCCTCAAGACGAGAGCCATTCATTTCAATTGATGACAAATGTGGATTAGAATGTTGATGATATAAAGAAAGAAGCTTGGTTTTAGATGCTTTAAAAGTAACCAGCCACTCCTTTCCCCATTGTACTACGTGCTCAAGATCAGAGGAGAGAGGATTGGAGAGAACTTGGTCGTTTACTGTATTAGATGTGGTACCATAAATGGCAGTGTTGTCAGCATAAATGTCTACAAATGATGTAAGGATATCATTTGGAAGATCATTAATGTAGATCAGGAAAAGAGTTGGGCCCAGGATGGATCCCTGAGGGACACCGTCATTAATACTGTGAGCTTCTGATTTTGGCCCCTCAACTACTACTCTTATGAACCTATCAGAAAGAAATGATTTAATAATTGAGAAGACATTTCCAGCTATACCATAGCTAGCGATCTTATGAAGTAAACCTTTATGCCATACCCTATCAAAGGCTTTAGATATGTCAAGAGCAATTGCCCTAGAAAGATTGCCACCGTCGAGAGATTTGCTAATCCTATGCGATATAACTGTAAGGACATCTGCTGTAGATCTAGCAGAACGGAAACCATATTGAGTGTCACTAAGAAGGTTATTTTTGTTGAGATGGTTGAGTACTTCTGTATTTAACACAGATTCTAGCAACTTACTCATGACGCACAGGCACCTTATAAAACTAATGTAACTTTGACTCCCGTTTACATATCTATTCTGTTTTTGCTTTTGATCAGGCGATTTCTTTAAATTAAGATGAAAATAAAACATGTCAACACATATGTAACTAATAATGTTTGTATAATTCACAGACCATATATATATATATATATATATATATATATATATATATATATATATATATATATATATATATACAGTAGAGTTAAAAAGAGTTTGCAGACCTATTTTTCCTCAATTCTATTATTAATGTTGCTTTATTTCTCATTTTGGACTCTTCCATCATTTGCTGGTTGCCATTCTGGTTCGTCCCATTACTACATTTTACAATAAAAGCCAACATTTAATAAAATAGTTCGACATATTCCACATTTTAGGTGAGCCAAAAGTTTATGCATGCCATCTTAATGTATTGATAATGGCTAAAGGAGAGATGTTGACAGGTAGGGAGAAGGTTAAATTGTTACATTTCTTGCTGCGAAGAAGTCTACATTGGAAATTATTTAAATTTTAAAACGAGTTCATCGAGCTGCGAAACGTTTCGTCATTGATGGCAAAGATGGAAGAAAAAAGCATAAAACTGGTAGACCAAGGTGACTTCCCCACGAGATATTAGAAAAATTAAGAGGGGTGTGCTAGCAAACCCAGCCAGCACAAGCAAAGCTATTTTAAACCATGCAGGAGTGTCTTGCATCGCTAAAAGGACCTGAAATCGGATTTGAAACAGATAGCCGACCAGAGAACACAGGCAAAATATCCTCCTTTGAGTAATATAAACTGTCAGAAGAGATTAGCATGGCTCACTAAATATTTAAAAAACAATTTTCAACGGTCGGGTCAAGGGATGGCTTCTTAAAGGCAATTGCCCACGGCTGCGATTCAGACGTAAACAGAGAGGAGGTGGAGTGATGATTTGGGCTGGTATTATTGGAAGTGAGATTGTTGGTCCTTTTCTTGTCCCTGATTGTGTCAAAATGAATTCTGTGAACTACTGCAAGATTTTGGAAGCAAATTTATGTCCCTGGTTGAATTCAAAAAATGATGCTCTCAACCATAATTTAATGACCCAAGACAATGCTCAAACCCATGCTTCACAAAAGCTTGTATTTCAGACAAGGGAATCTCTGGTGAACGTCTGATGGACTGGACACCAGAGCCCGCATTTGAATCCGATAGAGAATCTCTGGTCCTTTCTGAAGAGGAAAGTTTACGAAAACGGGCATCAATTCCTTAGTAAAAAATACATTTGGGAGAGAATCAAGAAGGTATCTTCTGAAATCACACCTCAGCAAGTGCATACATTTACATCCTCTGTTGATAGGAGGCTGATTGATTTGATAAAAAATGGAGGACAGCGAAAAATGCGTTAAATAGTTTCATAAATTCGTATTGTTCTGTTCATTGTTATTTGAGTATTAACTGTTTTCTTGTAATATATTATCAATATATGGTACTACGATCATGAGGACAACATTGTTCGAATTATATGATGTTTAAAAATGGTATTTATTGCGGATAAATGAGTGTTTGCAAACTCTTTTGGCCCATATTCCTTCCTGAAATCATTTAATGATCCATAACCTCCCCAGAATATGATTGTTATGTTTCCGTTTCTATGAATTTACTTTATATATTTGCGTATCAAACAGAGAGTAACATAGTTATCATATTGGAAAATATTGAATCATAAATGTATCAATATATCCGATTTGCAAACACATTTGGCCCCCACGGTATATATATATATATATATATATATATATATATATATATATATATATATATATATATATATATAAATATATATATTATATATATATATATCTATATTATATATATATTATATATGTATATATTAGTGTGTATGTATGTATATATATGTGTGTGTGTGTGTGCGTGTGTCTGTGTATTTCTATATAGGTATACATTTTAAATGATTATAAAATAAAAACAACACGGATTTGTAAATAAATAAATGCACATTGGCACATAAACACCATGCCTATATAATTTCATTCGATAACAAATACTATTCTACAGAAACTTTTGCACGGCGCGTATAAGACGTTTCTCGTCGATGTTGTCCATTACTCTTACTATTGCTGCTTTCAAAGAAATGTTGGTGTTGTGAGGATATTTATTAATAGTTTTCTCAACAACGCCTTACCCGTAGAAATCAAGGAAATTTAGATCTGGAGAGGTTGGGGACCACAAGTTGCGGGTAATATGATCATGAAAATATTACGCTAACCATTCTTGAATTCATTGAGCCCTATCTGATAGTATAGAGATTCTTAGACATCACTATACGACTTATTGGGAGTATATGACATAAAATGGCCTATCCTTATGCCATAAAATCTGTATCGAATTGTGATTTTGGAGGCACCGAGATCTTTTGAAATTATCCTCATTGATATCTGTAAGCATTTGTTCATGGTATTCCGAACATGTTTAACAAAATCGCTCTTTCTAATACTGTTAGCGCATTGCTGGTGCATTTTATGTAAAACAATAGTAGACATTTATTCATCATTATTTTCTTACTATTTGTAAATTTTAAAAACAAATGTTCAGAAGAAATTAAAAAAAAAATGATTGATCGAATCTTAAAAAAAAGACCGGAAAAATTGTGCAATTTGCCAATCACTGCCATTATTGCAACGATTGCAACATGTCTTTTAATTCCTATGTTAATTTATTATCTCTCATGATTGAATGCCTTGAAAAAGAGTCGAAGTTAATTTACAGGAAATGATTGGCAAAATAAGTGATGTTCTTACGTGTATTAATCCACTGCAGTGTTTCCTCCCGATGATAACATTTATTGGCTTTCAGCCTGCCACTCAGTAATTAAACAAGTTTACTAGATGGCATCCTACTGCCTACAAGCTATATGGCGGTTCATTTGACGAAAATAAAAATTCATATTGTGTTTCAAAATAAAACGGCTACATGACGATAACTCTTATATTCATTATCCTTGTAAAGTCTATCTTAATAACTTCATTAATCATAAAATCATTTGACTGATAAAGTGAAACAGCTTTTAATAACATATACTGATCTTCTAATCACAGGCTTATTCTTTGATAAATCATGTGCAGAAAAAAAGACATTATTTTAATAAAGAGTATCATGCATGTTATTGTTCTGTATATTTTCTGGTTAAGAAATTATATACTCAGTTTCTTTGTACTGTTTTTAAATGCATATATTCATAGTTTATATCGAGACATACTATCGGAAACAATACTATATTTATCATTTTCTCAAAATAAAACAATATAATGTTTAGTTAAAAAATAAACATTAGCTTTCACCTTGGTTCCATATACTTAACTTAACTTAACTTAACTTAATATATTTAACACCCATATATATGCTATTTTTAAGGAAATATTTAATGAAAATCTGCGAAAATAAACAGTTTGAACAAAACAAAAAAGATTACTGTAAAATAAATGTAATGACAGTTACCTTCTATCTATAAGCTACAGAAGCAAATAATAACATTTTTACAGCTTCATATAAATTACCAAAACGAGAAGGATGCTAAAGAAAAAAGGTTTCAATACCAAACTACATTGTAGATGGACAAGATCTAATGAGAAATCATTAATATAAAAATACGTAAAAATCAGCATTATTTTAAAAATTATATGGTGAAAAAAAACATTAGCATATATATATATATATATATATATATATATATATATATATATATATATCTTCAAATGCAGTAAACCCCCGGTATACGGCATTATTCCTTTCGGGGTTTGGACCGCGATGTGGACTTGACGGGATCCTAAAGAAGATTTTGTACAGGACATATTGAAAATCATTAAGAAAATGCAGTACAGACTACTCACTACCTTTTCACGTATATATATATATATATATATATATATATATATATATATATATATATATATATATATATATATACGTGCATTTTCTTAATGATATAAGCGACGCCCTTTGTGTAAACAAATCGAGCGGAGGTATTTCGGACGATATCAAAACATCGTTAAACTCACTACTCGTTCAAGCAGCCGCCAATAGCGTAATGGTTAGAAGCCTTTACTGCTGTATAAACGGTCGCGTTTCAATCCTGGCTTGAGGTAGTTGCTTGTCTAGCCGCACTGATGAGCTGTGAAACAGCGAAACAGTACTGTATGTTGATGACTATATATATATATATATATATATATATATATATATATATATATGTGTGTGGGTGGGGGGTGTATATATATACATTTAGAAATATATTTCTAATTATAGAGAGCCTATTCTGACTATCATAGAAATGTTTATGGACGAAAAAGTATTTACACTTATTGTTTGCATCTTCATAATAATTAAATATCTATATAAAACACACAGACACAATGCCGTTTCTCTTTTTTTCTAATCAAAACGTATTATATGTTTAGATACTCTCCTGCCAACTATATCTAGCGCCATGGGAAACGCAATACAGAAAGTAAAACAGATCAAGTGCATGTGTCTAGGGTGATCTCGTGGCTTATTTTACTGCTAGCAAAAGAATATCTTACGAGTTTTGCATTTTTATTTACGTTTATTCTTTGTCCTTTTGTTTAGTTTAATTAGTTCTTTCAATGAACATTGCTGCGCATTTCCTAGCTACAGCAGTTTCTTTTCGTGCGCATGTCCGTGTATCTACATGTATTTAGATTCAGCTTGCTAATATAACAACCGTGTTTCTGTAGCCTTCACTGCATATAGAGATTTAATGAAATATTATATAACTCTGTTTATCATAACAGGAAGGGGTGTTTAAAATGTTTAAGAAAAATATCTTTTCTGAAGCGATTTTAAAAGGTTCTCTTAATCTCCTATGCATTTAGTTCGAAAGCGGCATTATATTTCGTGTGCTTGATTGTGTAAATAATATATACTAAATTAGACCAAATATACAAAATCTCTAAGAATATGCACCTATTTAATGGTACAAAGAATTACTTATTATCGATTCAGGTCAGTCATTAAATATTTTAATATTAAAAACGCACTCTGTTCTTACGAATATAATTCATGTGTAAAACATTGATAACTCCAATGATGTTCTATTCATACATTGTCTCGTTATCTATATATCTATAAAAGTGAAAATGTTTTTGTGTGTGAGTCTGTGTCTGCACATTTCCCTATACAATAACTATCAATTTTCGGGGTACAGACCCAAGATTTGCCATAAGGGCTATTGAGATTTGGAAACATTTCTTATCGGTTTTCGGCCTAAAATTTGGCTGTTAAGGGGTCAAATGACAGGCTTCTACCTTTAAATACTCATTCGCCAATATTGGAGCTAAACACTTGGAATTTGAGATATAGGTTATTTGGAATTTTTGAATTTTATGTTAGCCCAAAATAATAATAGGTTACGGTGAAAACTAGGGTAAAATTTAAAAAGAAAATTACCTCTGTGGTCTCTACGAAATTACAATTTTTGTCTACATATTTGGCATTTGAAATACAATATATTCAGACATCAGGCGTTTTAATCGGTTTGTGGCCGGAAATTTTTCTGCCAAGAGATCAACGTTTAAAATATTTTACCTTTGAGATCTCTAGACAATATTTAAGGCAATTTTGTATCTAAATATTTGAAATTTTACATAACGGCTATTCAAAGATGCAGCAAGCTTTTTAATCATTTGTTGTGCGAACGTTTTCGCTGCCTAAAGCTCAAGGTTGAAATAGTTGACTTTTGCAGACTCTATCAAATACCTTCGCAAATTTTTGGTCTTCAGACAAGCAACTTTAGATGTAGGTGACCTGAACATGGGTGAAGCATTTTAATTTAATTTAAAACCAGAAAATAAATATTAAAGGGTAATAATTGGTGTCAAAGTTTAAAAAAAAACAAACTTACTTTTGCAGTCTCTACTAACTTTTTCTCTATAGTAGTTAAGGAAATATTTAATAAAAGAAGCCATTACCGTACGTATGCCCACTTTTTTAAATATACATATGCACGTAGAGTTTTGAACAGTACAAAGTGCCCTAACAAGGCCGGGCTTAACTGTTTGTGTTTATAGAAAGAGACGGGAGCAAGAGCAATTGTATGGGGATGAATTTTAGAGGCTGATCACGTTGAAACCCAACAAGTAGTCCTTTTGCTTACAAAGGGAAGGCTTCCTCCCACCACGATTGCTCTTGCTCTCGTTTCTTTTTTAGATTTTATCATTAAGGAAAACAAATTACTAAAAAAATACATCCCTGGATTCCAATTTTGACGAGTGATTGCGAAACATGTCAATTGTTTTGATTTTTTTTCTATTTTCCTACTTTTATTTTTTAGTTGCTATCTATTTTGCTTTTCTCCTCGTTTTTTTTCTTTTTTAATATAAAATGAATTCCGAAGGAATACGTCTTTCCTTTATTATTGCCTTAATAAAGTTTTGTACCCCCAGTAAAATCATGAAATATATATATATATATATATATATATATATATATATATATATATATATATATATATAGAGAGAGAGAGAGAGAGAGGTGCGTGTGTATGTATATCTTAGGCTGTCTGTTTAAATTAATAATGTTGTGGCAAGTTTCAGGCTTACTATGATTCTTACTCTATGACTTACAATGAATCTGTATTTGACGTCTAGGAAAACCATACTTTTAGTTTTTTTTTTTATCTTAATCTTTTTTCGCGTGCCCCTGTTCTATATCTCTTGAGTTATGAGCCATGTAATTTTAAGGACAGTTTCCGGTGTTTTTTTTTTTGTTTCATACCTGTACGTGACGGGTTCTTAGTAGACCTTTCTTGAGTTTAAAGTCACAGAGTAAAACATTCTCCCCGTGTTGAAAAGAAGAAAATATATGCAAATGTTTTACCGAAAACGTTTAATTTTTATGGAGCAATTCTGGTTTATGATTGGTCCGTAGCAGAACGTGAATGAATGTTATTCGTCATTCCTAGCAGGATTATTTGTAAACAGAATATTCCACCTTTGAGCGGCAATACCCCATTATTAGTAACTATTTTTTCAACATTCTACCTATTTTTTTTAATGGGAAAGTCCTTTTGATTCCTTTTTAATGCTGTTCAAAAATGTATATATATTTCATATTCGATTATACATAATAAATATAGAAATTGTTTTGATCTTTAAATTTTTTCATGTAAAAAGAGCCTATTTTAAATATGGTGCCTATTTCAGAAACACCTCTGCATATAGGAAACAGAATTGCATTTTTATTTTGACCTTAAAAAGGCGTGGGTATGTGAAAAATTAAATTATTTCTTAAATTCGTTTAAGCAGTCTCGTTACAAAACCACATACACATATACATACAAATAAATATTCATGCAATATTAACCCGTCAAAAAGAGTTTGTATTAATTAAAACAATGCCGAACTAATTAGACATTTTTATAAATAAGAAAAAAAAACATATTTGCGTAAAAAGTAAAAGTCAATTGTTATTTATGCTAACCTTAATATAAGCATGCAAAATATATTTGTCTAAAATTAAAGTGACCAATAAAATGTATTCAAACAGAAAAAGATATTTAAAAGTAATTGTTTAATTCTTTGTCAAAAAGTGACGCAAACGCATTTATCAAAAAGAAAATTGACAAATAAACTGGGAAAGCAGTTATTGTTCTTGTTTTAGATATTTTTATTCCAGTAAAAGTACCAATCACGCATCACTAGGGTAATGTGTTTATACAAAAATAAATTGATGCATTTTAACGTCTTGGCCAGATCTATTTTAATATATAGAAATGTATGTATACACATACATACACACAACCCCGTTAAAAAGTATTCAAACTCAAATCGTCCAACAAGTTTGGAGGCAAAACGTTTTAACTTTACTCTTGTTGAGCATCTCGCGAATACAACAGCGATACTTTGTTCTGGTGATATGTAATTCAGAATAATATCTTCCTTTTCAACCTCATGAATGGCATTTTATACCTATGTGCTTAGATTTTGGCGGATTGTTGTGTTCTGCGCTAAGACTAGACTGGCTTGATTATCACAATAAATAACTACGGGGCGTTTAGTTAATTCTGGGTCCAAAATAGTATTTATGATATTTTAAAGTAGAGCGCTACCACGGTCGTGTTTGTGAACGCGATAAATACTGCTTCGGTGCTTCACACGTAGAGAAGGGATACATTATGTTGCCTTTAAGGTTTGCATGAAATAATAGGCCAATTTTCTGATAGTTTGAAACAATATCCAGATATACTTTTTTCGAGCTTCGTCGTTTCCCTTATCTGAAGCTGGAAATCCTTCTAATTTTAGCGGTTTTTTTTATTTTATAAATACTAAATCCTGTTCCTCAGTTCATTTTAAATAAAGAAATACTTTTTGCTTAGCTTTGTTGAAATGTATCGAACTTGATAATTGTGCTAGTTTTTTTTTATTGTATAGAATATGTCGTGTCTCAACAAAGTCATTAAATATATAAAACGTCATATGATTTCTCAGTATAATTTATCATCTATTTCCGATTCTGAGTGTATATTTTTATTAATATCAGTGTCAACCGTTTTTAAACGTTTATTGCACTCTCTTACTCTATTTTTTTTTAAATGTTGTCAATTTATCTCGATTGATTCACCGTAATAAGGCCTTTCTGGTGAGTAAATTGTATCCCTAAAAACATGATATTTTGCCATGATCGTTCATTTTGAATATATTTATATAATTTGTTTTTAACATTGGTCAACATTATGCCCCAATTTGATTGGATTAAAATATCATCGACCCATAGACCCAAAGTAATAGTGTATTGTCATTGTTTTGGGCATATAAACAGGGGGCAGCTGGATATTGTTTAAATTGTTGTTCAATCATATAATCATGAAGACTGTAACGATCTGTTTAAACCATACAATTATTTGTTAAGCTTCCACACGTTCTTTTTATTATGAATATCTGTGGAGGGGAAATATAAATTTCAGTCTATTGGGCATTCAAACAAGCATTTTTATGCCCATTTGATGAGTGTTTATATCATATTGCGATGCGATTTGCAATATAGTGCTGATTGTATTTAGGTGTGTGGTGGGTGAAAACGAAGAAAACTATTCTATACCGTAAATATATGAGTGTATCCTTTAGCATCAACTCTAGCGTTGTCCTTTTCTAAGCCTAATGTTGTAGACTTTTTTTGTAAATACCCATTTTGTAGAAATTACATGTTTAACTTTTGGGAGAGATATAACCGAATAGGTATTATTTTCTGTCAAAGCATTTCATTTTTCATTTCGATTTTTCATTGCTCCCTGTGTTCTGAATTACATGCTTCGATAAAGCATTTCGGCGTATTATCCATGTGATAGAAAGAATCAAATTGAGTAATCTTTCCTATTGTCGACCACAAAATTTCGAGCCGTCTTCTACTTCGCTTGGGGTATCTTTCGACTTAAACATAATCATATCATGGATACCCGTCATCTTCATTGTCGCCATTTACTTTTATAATTTCATCCTCTTCACAAGATGGAGTTTCGTCTTTAAAAGTAAACGTGTCTGTGAATTTTACACATCGGATTCTTTTTTGTTTGATTTTTTTTCTGGAAAATACTACAATTGCTGGACTGTTTTTATCGTACCCAAGAAATATACCTATTCCGGTTTAAATATTTAATGTACTCTTTTTATTTATATATGCGAATCAAGTTGAACCAATTGCATGCATTCTGCTTACGTTTGGTTTTCTACCGCGTTAAAATTCATACGGTATTTTCGATAGTGTTTTGTAAAAGCAGCTGTTGCGTATATAGGTTTTTTTTTTAGTTTTGATTCAATGAGTAGACATCTTGTCATTTCAAAAACTGTCCGCCATGCTCTTTCCGCAGCTCCGTTTTGATGTAGTGATTTAGGGGCTGATTTTCATACTTGATACGACTGTTTATTAATAAAAGTTTAAAGTCATTATCAGTGAATTCCGTACCATTGTCAGGGCGAATACACTTTACTTCACCGTATGGAGCCATGTCGGCTAAATATTTTGTAGTTGCTTGTAGGATATCAGATTTTTTCCTTAAAAGTAAATCATTATAAAACCCGAATTGTCATCTACAATTATCATCTGGCCATCGGTTCCACAGGATCGTTCACGTCACAATGCACCACTGATAGGATTTGGGTAGCTTTTTATCTGGTATCTTGTTTTGATAGTTTGTGAATTTTTCCCTGCTTACTAACGTCGCAGTTAAAGTTTTTGGATATTTGTATTTTCATCCCATCAACCGCAATCGGCAACTTCTTGATATCAGGATAATTACAGTGATCCAAGATTTTATGTAATGTCTGTAAATCATGACAACCGGTTTTCGATGGGACTACGCTATTGGAATAGCGTACACTTCCATTTTCTTTAAGGTCGAATACAGTTCAATTCGCGTACAGCAGATTGGATTTGTCGGGGCTAAAGTTTATATTTGCAACTTCTTTAATGGTAGCTTGTACAGAAAATATATTTTGTTTACATTATTGTATAAGAAGAGCGTTTTCTAGAATACAGAAACAAAGTTTACCTTTATTGTTCCTTAGCGGTATTTTAGCATCGCCTCCTTTTAATATGATATCTTTGACTCGACGGCCGTCGGCGAGTTCTACAAAATGATTCTGAGGCTCAAATTGTGATTAAAAAATTGATAAAATCAGATTCATTCGTAATCACATGTGCCGTTGCACTACAATCAATAAGAAAATGTTGACTGTTTGTTGAAGCGTAAACGTACATTAAAATAAAAATGTATATTCACTAGTGGTATTCTCCACATTTTTAATAGAGTATCCTTTGAAAGTCTCGTACCTACCTTGGAAACCTTTGTGATTAGGTCGCCCACAATAATAGTAAATACTGTCTGTATTTTTCTTAGAAAATTTTATTTTGGCAAAGTTGCGGTTTTTATTCTAGGCATGGGTATAATTTAATGCTATTGTTTAATGTGTGCATTTGTAAATATCATGATATTTGTAGATTCGTTTTTTCTGGGATTATATTCTCAGTCTCCTCACAATTCCGCCTGCCACCTTGAATTGACCAAAGAGATAAACAGACTGTCGCGGTGGTTTTGGCTTTTATAATATAATCTCTAATTGTTTTGGCTTCTATTCGTTTTAGAGAGGTCAGTTCCGTATATAAAGAAATAATATGGGTTTTTCGGTGATAAATTATGCTCTCTTAACATGTTCAATGTTTGCAGTCATTATCCAGCGCTTCTCTCCTTACCAGTGATAGACTTCTGTCATGTAAGCGATGTATTAATTCCGCAAAGACAGTTGCGTTCTCTGCAATAAAGTCCGGGTAGTTTCTGTTTTCAGGTTTTCCCTGAAGTACATTGTGTAGCTTTTGGATTCGAAGAAATCCCAAAAATAAAACTTGCCACTATTTGAATTTTGATTCTGATCAATGGAAATAATGTCTCACGCTGGGCGAATGACCTTCTGAGTTGTAAGACATGTTTCGTTTCAGAATAGCTTCCGAATATATTTTGTTTACATTTTAGTACATGCACTTAGTTCAGATCATAATGATTAGTAAATTTTCAATCAATTTTGATCATTTTTAATCGTAACACATTCTTCATTAAAATTGGTTTCCTTATGCATTGATCTTGACGTATAAGTTTGCATAAATATCAGGCAGCGGAGAAATGTATTTGTTTTGAATTCATTTTTGTTGTACTTATATATTAAGTACGTCGACTTGCCGGTCCTCAACAGATTACCGGTGAAAAGCAAAATTGAGCCTGTTCAAGATAAGATGGGTGAGGATTTGGGAAAACTCTGCGCCGTATGTATCGCGCGGAACCATAACCATTTCCAATTTTGTAACTGAGGCGCATTAGTTGACTGGGAGAGATGCATCACAAATCTAAGACAGACATGCATCCAGTAGTTATTAGCTAGTAGGTAAAACCTCGTGCTGTACTGTATGATTTGTGTATGGCTGTTGCGTGAATCAACAAGGCTTAGCTTTAATTAGAAACTGTGTAGTTGGTCCCACAGAAAGCTTTCACCATTATAAGCAATTCATCAGTGTGGATTTTAGAACAACAGTTGTGGAGGAAGATCATAAGTCGAAATCAACAGGAAAGTCGACTATATATATATATATATATATATATATACGTATATATGCATATATATACATATATATGCATATATATACATATATATATATACATATATATGCATATATATACATATATATACATACATATATATACATACATATATGCATACATATATACATATACATATATAAACCACATATATATATATATACATATATATGCATATATATATACATATATATATATATATGTACATATATATATATGTACATATATATATGTACATATATGTATGTACATATATATATATGTACATATATATATATATATATATATATATATATATATATATATATATATATATATACAGTTAACCACAAAATTATTCATACCCTCGTGGATTTTTTGACATAATTCATTGTTGTGATGAAATGAAAGCATTTTGTTAAGTGTGTGTATGATTTATGTGTAAAGAATAACAGTAATAGCCAAATTAAAAAATATTTAGTTTCAGGGGTATTTTATTCACAGATCTTTAAAAAAAGTCATTTCAAAATTATTCATACCCTAGGTTTACAGTGCCCATTTTCTTTCTTCAATAGTCAATAGCATAGCCTTTGTTCTTTATGACTGCTTCTAGTCGGTTTTATAGGTGTCCACAAGCTTACTACACGTTTCCTGTGGGATTTTGGCCCATTCTTCCATGTCAAAAGACTCAAGCTGGGTCAGGTTAGTTGGTTTCCTGGCCATCACTCGGGTCTTTAAATCCCGCCATAAGTTCTCTATTGGATTAGGTCAGGACTCTGACTAGGCCACTCCACGACGCTGATATCATTATCCTTGAACCATTTCTGGACTACTTTAGCAGTATGCATTGGGTCATTGTCTTGCTGGAACTTCCAGTTGTCGCCAAGTTTGAGCTTCTCTGCAGATTCCTTCAGATTTTCATCAAGGATCTGGATGTAGTTCTCCTTTCTCATGATTCCCTGGATCCTGACGAGGTCCCCTGTACCGTGGGAAGAGAAGCATCCCCATAGCATGATGTTTCCACCACCGTGCTTGACGGTTGGCACTGTGTTCTTTGGATTGTATGCTTCTCCTGTCTTCCTACATACGTATGCAGTATCTCTGTGGCCGAAAAGCTCCAACTCCGTCTCATCAGACCACAGGATGGTTGACCAGAAGCTGGAATCTTGCTGTATATGGCCTTTAGCAAAGGCCAGGCGAGCCTTCACATGATTCTTTTTGAGCAGCGGTGTCTTTCGAGGCCTGCATCCATGGAGACCCCCTCTGTGCAAAACTCTCTCGATAGGTGACCTTGAAACCATCGTCCCTGCCTGGTGAATTTCTTTTTGTAGGACCTTGGTTGTTGTTCGGGGATCTTTGCTGACCTCTCGGCAGATCTTCCTTGCAAGTTTGGTTGAAACCTTACGATTCCTGCCACGCCCACTGAGGTTTTTAACGGTGTTGAACCGCTTATACTTATTAATTATACTCTGGACGGTTGCCACAGGAACATTGTACTGCTTAGCAATAGCCTTGTAACCCTTTCTCTCACCGTGGGCTTGCACAATACGTTGACGTAGGTCTTCGCTAAGGTATTTTTCTTCCCCATGATGATCCGAACCTGTGGACAAAGAAACTTTTTTAATCTATTTATATTGACATCGAAAAAGGTATTCATTCAATTGAAGCATCTTGAAATAACTACAAGACAAAGATTACAAGGGGTAGCACATTAATAGGAAGTAAAAAGAATGGGGTTGATCATAAAAGTGCATTTTTGTTTAGGTACTGGCAGGGGTAAGATTGATCTGAATATGTGCAAAACATAACTTTGGTCCTTATCTATTATTATGAAAATAAGGTTTAGCCCCCTCAAATGTGGATTTATGTGCAATAACAAGTAGACAAACGATACAAAGGAAGTACCATCATAATACCTTTCAGAAATGAATAATAAAAACAAGAATTTTTTTTTGTATGAGGTATGAATAATTTTGAGTCAATGGGAAAATTATTTCCAACACGCATTTAGGTAAAAATAAAGTTTCGTATAAATACTTGAATTCATTCAAGAAAGTATCGCTAACCAAAACAAAAATAAAACACTCACACACACACACACACACACATATATATATATTTAATGATTATCTACTTTGGTTTTCTAGATTTAGATCAATTAAAACGCGTCTAATTGTTTAGCGGGTGCAATGGAGGCTATATTATGTATATCGTTTGTTTATTATACAAACTTTTTTGGTCACATATGTACATGCATATTTTTATCGAATCTCAATTTAGAAACACGCACCTAATCAGACCGAGGAAAGAAGCGACATTGAAATGGCACTCAAGTTTCATTTTTTTGTGTATATATAATTAAGAGATATGTGTGTGATTTAAACTATCGGAGAAAGGTTAAATGATTCAAACACTGAAGGAAAGTGGGGGTTGTGTGTGCGATTATTCGGGGTAAGGACAAATAAAGGGTATACCGAGTGATGGGCTAATGAAAACGGAAATAAGACCTAAAATAGTCAAGGTAGCACAACATGGACAGTATTAGTATATTATTAGTTCAACTTTCAGAATGTTTACTACGAGCTTTTTACGCTGTCGGCGTCAGTTACTATATGCCGCTTTTCTTAGTACTATGCCATGTTTTTGAAGAACTATATTGCACCATCGAATACCTCCACGCAATGTTTTAATTGTGCTTGAGTAGTGTGCATTTATTGCCGGCAGTTGTAGAATACAAATGGTATTTGAAATTCGATTTTTCACCATGCATTCTCGAATCCTGGTAACAAACTGTTTAGAAAACTATTTAATATTTTGAGTTAAATTTTTCTCGTGGGTTCTCAAAAACTCGTCGCCAATTTTTGCAGTCCTAGAAAATTGCATAAATCAATACGCGAAAAATATACTTATGCAGAAAGAATGTATTATTTAATAAGTTAAATAAAAGTTTGTCCGTATTTACCTTTTGATTATTTAAACATCCCTTGGCTTGAGTGAGCTCAAGATGCTTTCCCACAGAAATATTAATTCTTTTATTTGGAATAGCTGAAAAACTGTTATTATTTAAAGAATAAGTTCCCTATAAGCGTTAGTATGTTTAGTGAAATAACAAACGATGGAAGATGTAAAATAATGCAGTAATATGAAGGAGAAAATAACTATAATATTACTTAGCGTTCAGGCAGTCGTAGCATTATGAAAAAAATATCCCCCCCATAGCATTATATAATGTCTATATTCAATACTCGTTACAAATTAGAGGTCTTTTTCTAAGGTTTCCATTTTTATTTTCCTTTATTTTTTGGTGCATTGAATTCTTTTCATATATATTATAGAATGTAGTGTCATCATAAATTATATGCTTTGCCAATACAATTTCATGCAATAATTCGTTTGCAAATATTAAAACTAATACAATCCAAGAGTTGAAACATGAGAAAAACTTGAAGCATGCTGTTTATGCTTCTAAATATAAAATCTTATAAGTTACAACTATTCAGATATGAATTTGTAAAAGATACATTTTATGCGTGATACTAATATGCAACCTTAGCTACGCATGTATTATCAAGTAGCTGGAACCTTAGCTACCCATGTATTATGAACTTCATTCTATGTACGTTCATTGATGACTGCGAAAATGTATATTGTTAAAATATTTTTTTTTAATCCATACCAATAGCCGGAATAAAATCTAAACTTAAACATCATGACAAAATTGCGCCTGATTGATAACTCCCTCGAAGATGTTGGCAAGAAGTTTGATAGCGAGTTTGTCGTTATGGGAGATTTTTGATCTGGCCAGATTTAGTCAGAATTTTGGATTACTGGTACTATAGAGTGAATATCCTCACTATACAATTTGTGAAATCTTTTGAAAAAATCAAGTTTGATACACAGCACATTTTAAATTAGTCTAGTCGAGATGAGAGCAGCTCTTTGAGCTTTTTTTAATTTTACTGACAAGAAAAAGAAATATTCTTAGACTTACATGTGTAGCGTTATCCGTGTAGTAAATTTGTGAGAATTCCTTTTGTAAGGCGCAACTTGTAAGTAAAAGTAAATCACATTATAATAGTAAAGTGGTTGTAGCAGCATAAACGCTAGATTTAACCCCATCCTTTTCCTCCTTTGCGGTAAGGGTTCGAGCCTGCCGTCCTACTATCACGTTTCTTTTTGCTCAACATACACAGCCTAACACCTGGGCAACGCTGGGCTGAAATGCAAGCACATATATATAACACTGGTGAGCAAAGAAAAATGGGGCAAACAAAGTTTACACGTTTTATTGTACTAAAAGCTATATTGAATAGAGAACAATTGGACAAGGAAGCATAAACAAGGCTAATAACACAGGACAAGACATTTACTTTAATAAATGCTTAGGATAGAAACGCATTTCTTTTTTGATTTCTTTGAAAGATCAATCCTTTTAGACATGATCTCCAGCAAAGTGGAACACTGTGAAGTGGAGATGCTATTCTATTCGCTTTGCACAACTTCCCACAGTTGGTTATTGTTCGAATAATTCTTCCAGCGAATGCAAAGAATATTGTGGACCGAATATTCTCGATTAGGCTAAAATCGGGGCTCTTACCTGGGGGGAATATCACATTAATTGACAGATACCTCCATTCTTGTGACTTTAGTGTTGTGGGCAGGCGCATTATTATGTTGAAAAATAATGTTCTGTGATATTCCGTGCTTCCGGATACTTGGTAACAGTCCTGATTCTAATATTCGGATGTATTCATCTGCATTGATTTATTGCGCACATCTAATAAGTCGCGCAAATCCTACTGCATTAAAAGTTCCTGATACCATTATCCCTCCATTACCGTATTTAACTGTTGTTTTTATGTGACTTGGCGAACACCTTTCTCCAGTTCTTCGATTGCACCATGATGGAGCATCGGTAGCATCACTAACAAGACAAATATTGAGTCATTTAACCAGAAAACATTCCTGAACCAGTCTCTACTTTTCTTGCAATAATACAATAAATATATCTAGCATTGGTGTTCTTCTTAGATAAAAATGGTTTCTTTGCCCACCTTTTAGAAGAAAATCCCATTGCTTTCATTTGTCTCGATATTGTATATCTAGAAAGATAATTTCCAGCCCCTGTTTTGAATTTTTTTCTATGGTCAACAAAAGTTTTGCTTTAATATTCAAAACACTTTTAGCCTGTGGTCGTCCTTCAAAATGAATGCTCTAGGGCGACCAGATACATATTACACTCTTACGAAGCATTCGACTTCGAATCTTTGACCGATTCGCGTCACAACAGAAAGAGATTTTTTTACTTTTTCTTTTTCTTAAAATATGAAAAAAACCTGCTTGTTTTTGAACTGGCCTAATCCTGCTATTCGGTGTTTTATAACCTCGCACAAAATGCGGTCTGACCGCTTTTAGGATTAATTTTTCCACTTATTATTATATGCTGCAATACTAATGATCGTTAAAATAGAAATTCTTTAAGTTAACAATAATTCATGGAAAAATATAGAAAAATCAATTTCTTCCTTCTTTCGCTATTGGCCCATTTTTTTGTTCATGAGTGTATACATATATTATATATATATATATATATTGAAGGTCTTCATATACTTGTTGCTATATTCACAAATGTGGCGTTTTTCTCATATGAGAAAAATCAATTGGCGTTTTTATTCCCTGCGTACGACGAATTATTAATCATTTTTTATGGTTTCCCTCAGTTTTTCATATAGTAATACTTCCTGTTTTATTTTATATTTAATTTTGGCTCTGTGAATGAGAGTAAAATTCTCCTCACACTTGTATATATTCAGTGAATGTGCTGATAAAAAAATCAACTGCCAGGTTTTGCTGACATACATGATGCCTAATGACAATTCAGTCCTTGGATATTTGTAGGAATTCAATACTTGTTCTGATTTCCTTTAATGTAGAATATAATAGCATTTAAATCGAAAGTACTACATAGAAATCATATACATCTTATTTCCTTAGAATCTGGCGCCCTGTAGACGAACGCAGCTTGTTGAATGCTAAATGCTGTAGAAGAGATCGGCTACATATTCCTGATTCATAATAGTGTCCACAAGAAGTATTCCGTTTAATTGACGATTTATCGAATTTGGTAGCTTCCGATTTCCATATGAACAAGGACTCTCTTTAATTTCATATGTTTTATGGCATTATATCTTTTTTATTGTATAGCGCGTTTTTATTCTTATATAATGGTGTTATCGATTTTTTCCTTGGTAATATAAAGAGACGTGCATGTGGTATAATGTTTGCGTATAACGACACATGTACAAAACTTTCTCAATGTTTGAGGAAAATAAAAATAATTGTTGTAATTCATTTTTTGTTACTGCTATATGAATCGATAGGAAACTGTCAGCACTCTCTACAGTAACTAAAGATTGGTTTCTTATGTTTCGTGTCCTTACATACCAACACGTAATCGAAATTCAGTCGATAGCAAATGCCATTAAATTCAACTATATAAAATTGTGTGTACAAATGCCCATTTTTATTATGAGATTTAATAAATGAGTTTTGATATGCATGTCAATAAAAACACACATCTTTACATGGACAATATTTTTATGCTAAAATATATCGCAATTTGAAGTGTACTTCTTAAAACGTTAGCAGATTAAGTTAATTAAGACAAACCGGGAGAGGAAGAAAAATCTCATAATCTGAAAGAAGGAAAGATAATACTTAATAGCGTTCAGGAAGTTGTATATTATGGAAATACGTTTCTGTAGCATGTCTATTTTCGATCCAAGTCACAAATTAGTTTCTTAAGTTTTTTTCTCTTATCTCCATTTATATGTGCATTTTTCTCTTTCTCATATATTATAGAATAGAAATCAATGTAATGTGTATAGCACATAACTGCATATATTTAAACGAAATAAACATGGAAATAATAAAAGGGGTATCAGAGTCCAAGGTCAATTACTAAAATACCCATTAAGTAAAGATTGGAGCAATAGATGTATTTCTTACAAACGATTTTTATGTAAGACATAAGTGTGCAAATGTAATTAACACGCCATTTATACAACATATATTCAGTGGATAACTTTTCCTTGAAAATCCTAAGTCAATATGTTTTTGTGTATATATATGTATATATGATCAATATACAAGTGCCATTTTGTATATGTGTTGCTTTACCTAAATTTTGCGTGTCGCATGGATGTTGTGGGAGCGGGCATATGTGTAAATGGTTTCTTATTTTCAGCTGTTATCGCCTCTTGCCGAGGGGGTAAAGAGGATTAATTTTAGTGTCTTTCGCGTGCAGTTGATAAGGTATTTTCAAAAACTTATTTTTTATAAAGATCTCATAGGAATTTCAAGGCTGAAACTAATATTTTATTTTTGTATTATGTCCTAGAGCTTGCCAAGATTTTCTATTTGTCTATGTTTTTAGTTTTCGTGTAATGTTTTAATTTGTTGTTATCCGAAATTACGAAGAGAGCGTATGACAGAGACCGGACAAAAATGGCCACGAATTATTGCATCACGTATAGCAACAGTGCAAAATCCAACACATTCCAGATGAAATAAATTGAATAATATTTCGTGATATCTGTTCATTTTGTCCCAATTAATAAAATTAGCAAACCGATCTGTCGTCCCTGAACCTAATGAAATATATATATATATATATATATATATATATATATATATATATATATATATATATATATATATATATATATATATATATATATTTAATGAACTAATAAGAAATCCTCATTTACCCTCTATCTTCAAAATCCACTATAAATAATTAAGCGTTTCCTTATTAGACTCGAAATTCAGGAAATTCAGGAGTACATGCTGGATGATCTAAATTGTAACAAGTCCAAATGATTGAGTGATGTCAACACAGTACCGTAGATGTTTTTCCAATACCTAACCCTAAGTTCATGTTTAATTGTAATATTTACACATCATTAAAAAATAAAATATCTGTTACTATTTTATATATTAACTATGGTACTAATGGTAATGAAAGGATCATCAATTGTTTACCATGAAACAATGTTTAATGGATTTAAACACATAACTGTATATTAAATCATGGTTCCCCAGCAGTGTTGATAAAATACCACCTCCGGTAATCTAAAGAAGAATATTCCTGTTCGAAATTAATTCGGCTAACATATATATGTTATAAAAATAAATTCTTACCTGTGTAATAATCATTTCCGAATTCAAAATGGATATATTCTTTGATTTACCAGTCTTTCATTCATAAGATAAGGATAAATCATTGACTACTCATTACCCCTACTATGATTGGTACTTTATATATTCACATTCTTATTTATTGAAAATTAAAAATATTAATAAATATATCCATTTTTTTTAAATTATATTTTTATTTTATATAAATCATTTTATACATACTTAAAATTGTTAGAATTTCCCTGATTAGCATATTCTGGTATATTTCATACGAGTTGACAGCATACATGCTTTTTTAACGGTTTAAATATTTCAGTTTTATCACCACCTTAGTTTATAATCTTTATTAAATAGCTAGAAACTAGGAGTATAACATCTATTAATTTCAAAGTAACGTAAGCTATTATAAAAACTTTGATATGATGCTGCAATAAAACATAAAACCACACCAGATACTATATTTATACGGCATGCGGACTATTTGAAAGGGGGAATCATTTATTTATCTATATATTCTATGAGAAAAAAATCACGCCTTTAATTTTTATATCGGAATCTAGAAACACAGCTTGTTGTCCGTTATGTTCACAATTCAATTCTAACTCCTTAAAATATATAAGTGGTTTATTTTGTTCGAAGTCATCATTATCGTTATATACAAATAAGATCATCTATAAATCCCCTACACCCATGACAATTATGTCTTGAAGTACACCATTTTTTTAATCACACACACACACACACACACAGACAGATATATCAGGGTGGCCGAAAAGTCCCAGGACACTCTATTTTTAATATTTTAATGCTGTTAAATATGATTGATTTTAATATTCTAATGCTGTTAAAACAATTTATTTCATTTATTTTTTCAGGTTATGACTGACATCAGTGTATTTACTGTTGAGAAGCGCTTAATTGCTGCTGGTTGGGTTCACGACCGCATCAGGAATGACATGACTATGGAATATGTTCGAAGTGCTTTCACAGAAAGATTTGGAAAGCCCGCGCAATCAAGAAGTAATCTGTATCTGTGGGAGAAGAAAGTTTTTGAAGCAGATAGCGTTCTGGATCATGCAAGATGTGGCAGGCCTGAAACACGAAAGGAAACGTGTGCTGGTGTTCAAGAATCACTGCAACAGTCTCCCAAGAAATCCACCAGAAAACGTTCTGCTGAACTTGGAATACCAAGGACTACCATGATGGATCATACGAAAAAGGAATTTGATGTCAAAGCTTATAAGCCCATGTCGGTAAATCAGTTGTCAGATGAAGATATGGATCGAAGAAAAGAATTCTGTGAGAAATTTTTAAAACGCTTTCCTGATGGTCCAAGAAATCACAGAAAGATAATATTCAGCGATGAATGCGCCATTTATAAAAGTTCTAAAAGTCGAAACATATATTTCTGGGCTAAAGAAAACCCCTTTTACAAAGAAGAAGTTGAAAATCATCCTCCACATGTCATGATTAGGGATGCATTGACATCTGAACATTTGATTGGCCCTTATTTCTTTGATAGCAATGTCAACCAGGAATCATATGCCAACATGATTAGAAACTAGTTCATTCCCAAGTTAATAGAACTTGGTATTAAGGATCGTGTATGGCTACAGCAATATTGTGCACCCGCACATTATGCACTTCCTGTGAGAGCGCTGCTAAATGCAGAGTTTCCTGATCGATGGACTGGGCGCGGATCAAATTATTTTGCTTGACCACCACGAAGCTTCGACTTGACCACTCCAGACAACTCATTATGGGGTTTAATTATAGGTCAAGTTTCTGGTATTAGATACGAAACCATTGATCAGCTAAAGAGTGCGATTATTGCAGAAATTGCACAATGAACCTGGAGGCGAATGGAATTGTGCAATAACAACGAGGGCCAACATAATGATCCCCCCCCTAGACCACTAAATTACTCTAGTTGTTTTCTGCTTTGTTTCTAATAAAGTTCTCTTTTTTGCTGTTGAATATATATGTTTTCTGTGTGTTTCATTAAAAAATACTGTGTTTTATTAAAAATACCTGTATAGTGTCCTGGGACTTTTCGGCCACCCTGTATATATATATATATATATATATATATATATATATATATATATATATATATATATATATATATATATATATTTATATATATATATATATTTATATTTATATATATATATATATATATATATATATATATATATAAATATATATATATATATATATATATATATATATATATATATATATATATACTGACTCTATGTAAATACATAATTTTCAACTTGATGCAAGATCGAATCCTATTGGGATACCTATCCTTTGGAGCAATATTTTATTTATTATTTCCAAAAAAATCTTTAATAAGATGGCGCATAAGTATTTTAAAAATTCTTTTAGAAACACTAGTTTTGTCGTTTTTATGTTTACAATAGAAACATTTAGTGTTAAAAAATCTATGTTCGTACATTTTTTACCTTCCGAAAGGTAAATCTATAGTATCATTTAATTATTTTATAAGTTTTCCTGGGAATTTTAGTATATAGCGAACTAAAATCATAAGTCGTTATAGATGTTGCTTTTACTCTGGATTTTATTTTATCTAATTTATTTTTTTTATTGATTGTGAATTTTTGACCACACAAAATACATTTAAATTACTATAAAATTTTAATTGTTTTTCGTCTTCCTTATCCTGACGCATCTTTGGGATATTGTTATCTGCATTTCCCAAACTATCATATCAATTATTTTTAAATTGTCTCATAATTTGTACGGGAAAAGACGACTGAATACAGGTGTCTTTAAAGTGTTTAATAACATGAATACACCCCTTGCTACTAGTTCTATGAACATTCATACGCATATTTATAGGCATTACAGTTTCCCCTACATGTGGTAGATTACAATTTTTACAGGGCAACAGGTCGTGTTAATTTTGTTACCTACACGAGAAATTTTATTTAGAATCATTAATAACCATAAAAATACATGTTGAATCACATTTGGCTTATATTATTAAGATATTATAAGAATATTACAAATTTTACATAATTAAGCTCTACAAGGAGCAACATTAAACGTATTTTCGGCCGAGCAAGTCTCATATATATATATATATATATATATATATATATATATATATATATATATATATATATATATATATGTGTATATATTCAGTAATGCGATTGATTATTTCAAATTCAAATTAGAATTAAATTAAAAATGCGTTTCACGAGAAGGAACAACAACAAAATCAATAATTTGCACGATCGTTTCGGAAAACAATGTTTTTATTGTGGTAGACATTAAGCCATGGACAATAATTTTCACATATAGTATTTACAAAAAAAAACCCAAAGTTTCCTCCTCAACAAATTATTGGGAAGGGTTTTTAATATATGTAAAAGACACCATAAATACAACTAGCATTAAAAGTAAGGCAGATGTATCTGGAAAAAATTAAAACAAAAGGTATGTATTTACTTGATAAGCAAATTAATATGGGTTAAAAATAGAAATAAAATAGAATAAAATTATAAATCTGAATTTGGTTTAATATAATATTATATTAATATATTTCTAATAAGATTCATAGACACACACATATATATATATATATATATATATATACATATATATATACATATATATACATAAACACACATACCCACACATATACATCTATATATATATATATAAATATATATAATTATTTACCTTTTAATTCTTCGCCTTTTGAAATCAGCAATTAAGCTCCAACATTCATATGGATGTTTATTGTAGCTGTTCAACTTATGAAATGATAAATTGTCAAAAAGAACGCCATTGGAATATTTTACATCGTTTATCATACGTTTGATTAACACACTACCTTTAAAATTGAAGCAAGAAAGAGGAAGCTAATATTATTTCTTTAATTAAACAATGCAATGGAGACAATTATTATTTAATTTAATTTATTATTAAGGAATAATAAATCAAGCAAAAAATAGTATAATCTATTTTGAAATTAAATAATTTAATATTTTATTATTTATTTATTTATTGAAATAAAAAATATCATAGGTTAAGCTAAGAATAAATTTAATAATATATAATAATGGTCGATATATCAGATCAATTAATATCAACAATAATATTGATTCTTAAAATTTGTATTAATAAGCAAATCAAGTTATATTTTAATTTCAATCATTTTTACATATATTATTTAAAAAAAACAAAACAAAGTGTCCTCCTCATCAAAAGTATTGGGAAGAGTTTTAGTATATGTAAAATATAACATCAATAAACCTAGCTTTTAAAGTAAGGTCGATGTATCTAGAAAAATAAAATAAAAGGTATGTATTTTTTGATAAGTAAATTAATATGGGTTAAAGATAGAAATAAAATAGAATAAAATTATAAATCTGAATTTGGTTTAAATATAACATTATGATAATATATTCCTAATAGGACTTAAAAAATTAAATACCAAGACACACACATATGTATATATATATATATATATATATATATATATATATATATATATATA
Source organism: Euprymna scolopes (assembly GCF_053919585.1). Classification (NCBI taxonomy): domain Eukaryota; kingdom Metazoa; phylum Mollusca; class Cephalopoda; order Sepiida; family Sepiolidae; genus Euprymna; species Euprymna scolopes. The sequence continues at coordinate 50,381,157 of NC_136485.1, forward strand.
TATATATATATATATAAACAGAGATGTGTGTGCCACAGACGATTTCTGATTGGTTAATCCAATAATCACATCTCCTAAAAAACTATGGTTCGTAGGCTCTTAAGTTTACCATAAAATATTATGGCTTTATTTATTGTCCATCTTGGAAGGGTTTAATTTTTTCCTAACTTGCGATTCACAAATTAAAAAAATACGAAACTTACACAATCTAACAATCGAACCTCCGACATCACGGCCGCCATTCTGGTGCTAGCCGCAGGCACGAAAATAATGTTTTGAAAATCTAGCAAAAATTAATTTTCCTGAAATTTTTCAATATTTAAAAATAAATTATGCCGGCTGATAAAATTTTAAAACTTTTTTTTAAAGCTAGAAAGATAAAATTTAAAAATACTTATTTATATATATATATATATATATATATATATATATATATATATATATATATATATATATATATATATATATATATATATATATACGAAACTAAATAACACGAAAACAAACGCTCCTACAAAATTATTAGTACCACTAGCCAGCACACGCGCACACATGCACGTTCACTACCGTCACGTTGTTATGGCAACCAAACCCGCTGACTTACATAAACAGTAAACACACACAGTAAATGTGATTTTCTTCATTTTCTCATTTTATTATTTGGTATACTTTCTTTTACTACATTTTATGACAAGACTCCCAAATACTTTTGTGAATTATAGTTTTCGACTTTTATAAAACCTACCGGTATTCCGATAAATTAATTTTTCCTGTGTTTATATATTATTCATCTACCCATTATCGTCTGCAAAATTTTTTCTTCATTTTCCTTTCTGCCATTTCTATTCATTGTTTTTGTTCTTATCTACATACAACTTATTTCATTCAATTTTAATCTACAAAAAATATCTATTATTGCCTACTTTATGAAAATTTATTTTCACCATTATTTCTACAATATTTCCTTTCTGCCAATTTATTTTTACATATCACATACTTACAACGTATTGTCTGCACATTTACTTTATTTTACCATTATCTACACAATATTTTCTTTCCGTCAAAAATTTTTTTAACTATCACTTATTTACATCTTATAGTCTGCCTTTCTATCAAAACAAATTTAACTATCACCTACTTACATCTTATAGTCTGCACATTTTTTTTGTATTATAACATATTGATAATATTTTTATTTCCGTTAACACTTTCATTCATTATTTCTGTTTAACCTGCGTTTAATCAAACACTTTACAATTACCGTTTAGTCAATAACAACCTATTTTATTTTTCTTATCTTACACCTGATTACATCCATCATTCCCCTTTACTTTTTTCACGGTTTCTTATTTCTATTAATTCCCTGGATAACCACTGATTGGGTAATAATTAACTATTTCATGTAGAATGTGCCCTGCAAATTTTGGCTACAACTGGTGTTCTTTTTTTATGGTTTTTTTTTTGCGTTGTTCTGTTTGGTTGGCTGCTTTCGTTGTAATATATATATATATATTTCTTGTCTGGATCACCAATATGACAACACCAAATGCAAGTGCCTTTTTTGTGTGTGTTTTTTTTTGCGTTGTTCTGCTCGGTTGACTACTTTAGATGTTATTATATATATTTTTTGCTTTGGATAAATAACATAACAACAAAACCAAATTAAATTTTCAAATAGTGATTTCTTCATATCATGAATACAATTTCTTCGCGACGGAAACTGTAAATCTACCACCAACAATATATATATATTTCTATACGTTTCTATACGGGCGTTACAGTAAACTAATACCGAAATTTCAGCGGCTGCGGCGGAGGGGGGGGGGGTTAATACCCACAAGTTCCAAATATTTAAAAACAATTCGAAATTTAATTTGGTTTTGTTGTCATATTATTTATCCACAAAAACAACACAAAAAATCAGTTCTAGCCAACATGTGGCCCTATAAGCAGGGCGCATTCTACATGATAGCCGGCAGTTGGCATGCAGGTGCCTCTTTTGTATATATTCGCCAAAAAAAGTTATATCTAATAAGTAACAAAAAAAACTCACCTTTTAGAAAACCAACATTGTATAAAAACCACAATATGTTTATTGGTTACAAAACGGGGGATCGATTTGGTATGACGTTGTAACTAAAAATTTATCAACCCTTAACAATTGTCGCAATAATAAAACAGACAAATCTTATTTTAGAGTTCACATGAATTGTACCTAAACCCCCGAAATAAAATTAATTTTCCCTTTCTTTCTTTCATTTTACAGACTCAACACAATCTTGCAAATTAAGCAAGGTATTACCAGTTTTTAAAAAAATTACTGACCATACTTTTGTTAATTTGTATGTTAAAATACTTTCTACTTACAACTTTCTATTACTGAGTGCTTGCTTACATTATTTACATATTTAAATAAATATTAATCTTGATTTTGAAATTCTCTTGTATATATATATATATATATATATATATATATATATATATATATATATATATATATATATATATATAACTTGAGTTCCTTCAGCTATTAGGTCCTGGATATGACCTTAAACTTTATCCAGTGGTGAGGCCCCAGCTTGCAGGTTTTTGGGGAGTGTGGAGCCACCTTTTAACTGCCATTGCTCCCAGGCCCATTCTAACCCAGTGTAGTAGTACCTGTTAGGGCCCCAACTATGGGTTAAATAGAAACCGACTTGAAAACAACAAATAAAGAATTTTTTTCTTCTTTATGCCATAAAAAAACAACCAACCTTCAGCTATAATCGGAACCGAAACTTATGAAGAATTCTTGGTAAAATTATTTATTACAAGAAATGGAAGTACGTAACAATTAAACGACAGACACTTATGAATATATAGTTTTAAAGTTGTTTATAAAAGATGGAAGAATACATAACATAATTAAATCCTTCTTAGAAAAGAGAAAAATCCAGGTTGTCCTCGACGGTCATACATCTAAACAATATGACATAAATGCGGGAGTATCTCAAGGGTCTATCCTGGGACCTTTATTATTCCTGATATTCATCAGCATATATATCCATCTCACAGACAATTTTGTCAGGGAGGTCATTAACGAATATTAGGAATAACACATTAATAATAAACTTTATATATAACCTTAATTTAAACAATGGGATCATTTTTTTCTTTTCTTTTTCTTTTTGCTCAGTATACACCTCCAAACACCCGGGCAACGCCGGGCCGAAATGCTAGTATATATATATATATATATATATATATATATATATATATATATATATATATATATATATATATATATATATATATATATATATATATACATGTTTTTTAAAAATGCTAGATGTAAAAATTATTGTCCGGGGCTTAATGTCTACCACAATAAAAAACATTGTTTTCCGAAACGATCGAACAAATTATTTATTTTGTTGTCGTTCTTTCTTGTAAAACGGATTTTTAATTTAATTCTAATTTGAATTTTTAATTATCAATCACATTACTGAATATTAAATTAGCTCTAGGATATTTACCTATCGAGCTTATTATATATCTAAATTACAACGAACACTTTTTTCTTTTCCTGTATTTTAATTTAATTAGTAATTTTACTACTACATTTAAATACACTCTGCTCTTTATACTATTGTTCTAATCTCCTTTAAACTATATATACATATATATACACACACACACACACACACACACACACATATATATATATATATATATATATATATATATATATATATATATATATATATATATATATATATATATATATACCACATTCTGGGGTAATTGCTCTGTGTCGTGTAATTGCGTCAGCAAGTTAAACGTGCTATTTGGCACCACACATACGAAGTTGAATCAATTACTCCCGGATTTGACGCAATTACCTTAAAGTGCCATTTTTATGATGGTGATATTTCTAATGGCATTTATTTCTTGTTGAGATATATTGCACATAAACTATGTATGACTATTTAAACAAACATTACTTATAAATACATTTTCTAAAAAATGAATGCTTACAAACATACGCACACACACACACACACACATATATGTGTGTGTGTGTGTGTGTGTGTGTGTGTGCGTGTGTTTCGAAGCATTCATTTATTAGAGAATTTTTTAGAGTAATATTTTTTAAATAGTCATATATGGTTTATGGGCAATATATCTCAACAAGAAATAAATGCCATTAGAAATATCACCAGCATAAAAATGGCTGAACACTTTTATCAGGAGTGACTTACAAATAACACAGTAGCAGGAAAATTGTCTAGAACTAAAATAGTCTACAAGCGTCGACAACCCAAGAAAAAATGAACAACTACGTACATATTTTTTCCTAATAAACTATCACATGGATATATGGATAAAGAAGGATGTATAGATTGTTTTAAGGCACTAGTGCTCAACTAATATCAATAAAAAATTCTAATGTTTCCCATGAGTAAGGCGGGATAGCAAATTCTTTACGATACGAATGGATTAAGCAATAAGAATAATAGCTAGTTCTGTCACAACTAGTGGAGTGTGATCGTCTTGATATTAAACTTAAATGTTTTATGCACTTAGTATAGTTTGGTATTATTTGGTTCAGTCTTCACTTGTTGTCTCAGATCAAGATTTTAATTTCGAATATATTATATAAGGAACGGTGAAGTGTATATTATTAAATAGAGATTTTAGGGTTGATGAAGGACTGTGTTGTTAAAATCCGAAAATGGCGTAACAAGAAATGCGAACATTTGAATAAATCTAAACATCGGGGACCGTGATAGAGATCTTGAATGTTTACAGTTCTTGGTGAGAATTGTCTGAAGATAGCGGATTTAATCATTCATAAAGCCGGGAAGAGGATTACTTGGCAAAAACATGGTGAGACGACAACAACTATGGATGACAGTAATTGCTGGGAATGCAGTTAGGAGATTCGGAGTTCCTACGACGTCGCTATTACAACCGGCTATATGTCAAAGGAATATTATGCAGAAACGCCGTGAAACAGCATCTAATAAAGATGAGTATAATAGTCTTCAATAAAATAAATTAATAAATAATACTCATCTCAATAATGAATTCCAATCAAATAATACAACTAAACGGATTTATTCATTTTAAGATTTTAATTTAACCACCCGATTGATTTATAAACAGTGGTTAGTCTATCATTTTTAAAATACGTGTATTGTAGAAGCGGCTATGCTGTGAATCGAGCTTTTCATTTCCTAACTAGTATATGCTGAGCAACATATTACGCTGGCAAAGAATTAAAAAAAGTATTTTATTATAGGGACATTTTTCTGATTGAAGAATTGGTTTGTTTTAGACATACCTGCGTTTGATTTTTAATTGCATCCCCTATTGTCCAGTCTTTGGAATTTGAACACAACAGTTTTTCATAAACAGATGCTTATGAGATATTATATTTTTTTTAGTAGAAAATAAGAAATAATAATGTGCGTTATATTAACAAGTAACAATCAACTTAATATTGGATGAAGTAGAATTATGGCAATCCTTTTGTCAATCTATACTAGTTAATATATACATTCATAAGTAAACCAAATTCCATGCAGTAAATGTGCACAAAAATATATTACTTTAATTCTGCATGTTTAAAAATCGAAAGATATTGTTATTGAAACCCGTTCACTAACAAACCCATTAACAAAAAGTTAAGCATGTATATATGTTTTTACATTATGTATTCAACTGAAACTGAGACATCAACCATTATATATTTGAGAACATTGCTACGTTTCGTAACATGTATAATGTCTGCTATTTAAAATACTATTAATATTTATACGGCTGCAAAATAAATTACTTACATTACATGAACTTGAATTTTTAAAATGACTATTCCAAATCAATAATAGACTAACAGTGACTTAAAAAGGTGTAAGTACACACATTGTTTAGTCTCCTATTTGAGATATGAACTGTATTAGATTTGATTTATATCTGCTTCATATTTATTGCACACGAGCACCTATGGTTTGTATTAATTTGCATTTCTTATTTGGATGCTATATCCGTAATATATATATATATATATTGATTTTAATATGTATAATTTAATAAACCGTTAAGGCAACACGCTTAACAGCAGTAAATCATTTAGGACTTTTCTAGTATATATTTAAAAGAACACAATTTACACATGCCAACATCTATTAAATACAAAATGATGCAAGACGTACAGAGTTATTAATTCATGTCCTATGTGAAAAATGGTGGTGCACTTAATAGACAAACAGATTGAATAAATGCAAGGAGAATGCTAGTAATTTATGCGGTTGCTAAATTAGAAAAATAATGCCAGACATATCCAATAATTATTTTTATGGACTAATTTGATAATCAAAAAATTCTGATCAGACACAGTGTACGGGGACGGCTTTTTCAATATATTTGTAAAAAAAAATAGACATATCTTACAATATAATGAGGAGTATGTAACTTAACACTATCTCATACCTTTGTGCATCTCTATTTTATTTATTCGTCTGTAGATGGGAAAACATGTGTAAAATAATAGGTGTACTAATTTTAAGAAACAATGTAAACATGAATATATGACACATTTAGTATTAGTTTAAACACAAAATAAACTAATAGCTACTTTTTTAATAATGTATATTCTCAAAAGTTATCCACATGTTAACTATTCTATAATTTCCATGTCACATTATATTTCAGTCGCCTGCGGCTTCCGTACGCTGTCTAATCACGTGTTGAATTCACACCACCAAGCCCCATGTCTGGATTACATAGATTTGCCACCAAGTAGAACCTGTATTCTTCGAATATAAACCTTGTTAAAGACCCTTTTAGTGGAGAAGGCTGCTTGTCCTAAAAATCAAGACGATTTGGAAGTTTTCAACTAAGATAATGGAACTACAGTTTTTATTGACGTAGAAAGAGATTGCCAGCAAAAAGGCTCAGCACAATTTCGTCATCACCATTAAATAGGTAGTTGAACCTTCTACGATGTTTTATATCAGGAGTACACGTGTCTGTTATAACTTCTATGATAAAATACATTAAAATCAATGTGATCATATATTTTTACGGCGTACATTCCGCCTGCAAATTATAATAATGATATACAGTAAAACAGATAGGAATTGCTTATTTAAACAAATTACTCCGAGCAAGAGAATTCGAATTTCATAAGGGAAACCGTAAATCCTATTTATTTTATACACATTATTTTCCCGTTATTTTTATTATTATTATTATGATGATGATGATGATGATGATGATTATGATAATCATCATCATCATCATCATCATAATCATCACCATCACCATCACCGCTAGTTGTCATTATTTCATTTAATCCGTTCCCAGACTCACTCATATTCACCGGAATTGCATTTATCATGAGAATATTTGTCCATGTTTAATTGATTTATGAAATTGGATACGAATTTTCTATTAAAAATTACAACACAATTGTTTACCGTTGAAATATTGATAATAGGTTCAGTAATGACACACTCCCTTAGCCATGGGGTTGTCATAATTCCTGCAAAATTAAAAAGAGATTCTATAAATGAAACTGCAGGTTTAACTAATTACTAGATGTTATATATATATATTTTTAAATTGTTAAGAACAAACATTTGATCCAAACATGTCCGGATGTTCTGAAATACCATGTGTGTATATCCATACATTGAAAGTCTGTTTAAAATCCAGCGTAATGAAAAATACAGTACAACTAATAAAATGTATTAGATCGAGTTTTCGTTGTTGGTTCACTATCTTATATATATATATATATATATATATATATATATATATATATATATATATATATTATCATATATGTATCACATTAAATCGAAATTTAATGGCATTTTTTTTCCTTTATACATGTTTAATATTACTTGAATGTGTTTGCTATTTATGGTGATCATATTGTAATATTTATTGCAAATAAAGATAGATCTATGGTTGCTGCTACGTTCGAATTGCAATGGCAAAATGCAATCATACATACATACTTTTCCCATGCTTTACATATCATTATATCATACTAATCGGGATATATTTTTAAATAAAAATGATTTAAATAAATTATCTCAGGAAAATGTTAGGTAAACGATCCATTACCTCTAGATACGTGTAGTAGCTTGTAATATACTAACATTTATTAGCTAATGGTAATATCAATCTTGAACAGCGAATAAAGCTGATCCAATGTATTTAGATTTCACGATACTTTTTATAGTATACTATTACAGAAGTTAAATGTTACAGCATATATATTTTGACTTACTATGAGATTCATTCACTTTTCTGCATTATATTCCTCTTGCTACTAACTACAACTTTTGCATTCGTAGTTTGTGGATCCAATTCTTTTGATATATCATATACAAACATATTTATTTGTAATAGAATATCCTCAAATTTCTCATGCGTATATAATCATATTTTATTATTTTAGTATGACATGTATCCCTTAATTAATTTGCTGATACACAAATTGTTGTTTTTAACTCCAAGGTGTAACCAGGTATAATATAATAAAATTTAAAAAAATAGATTTTGTAGTACGAAAATTACAATTACTGGTGTAGTATACAATAGTAACTGTTACTCGGGATATTCAAACCTAGCCTATCATTTTAACTCAACACAACCAACACAACTTTTAAAAATTAAGAGGCTTAAATACAGAGTCGCAAAATTAGGAATTGCCTTTGGAACTAGAGGCAAAAGAAAAAAAAATAACAGCGAAAAAAATGAATTTCTAACTAGATAACATAAAGGAAAATTTCCGTACGAATTATATAATGAAAAAAAAAACTACACTAAAGAAATTAGAAAAAAAACATTTAAAAAGATTTGAAATAGAATACAACGAAGATAAAAGTGAAACGCAGAATGAAATTATAAATATATACGTTTTATCCCCCCCCCAAAAAAAGCAAACAAGATACGTTTTAATGTTGAAAAATTCTGGTTTGTTTCCTAGCGTTGTTTGAAAGAGAGAAAACTAGTCGTTTTTGTGTGTGTTTACAGGTAAGTAAAAACATATTTTCGATGCGTATTTCCATTATTAGTCATTTTTAGTCAGATATTTGTTGATACGAGACTTTGTTTCATTTTGTCATTTTGCATTCTGTTTTAATAGGTTACGATGTGCGTTTAAATAAAGATAAAGGAAAAAAACGAAAGAGAAAAAGGAAAAACTCAATGTACGAAACTTTATGAAAGAGAGAGGAAGAGAAGGGGTGTTAGCAGGAAAAGTACAGCTGCTATAGTTTGTCCATGTACATATATTTGTATTTGAGCGCGTGCAAGGTTATACTCAAGGAGGCCACATTTTATTTTAATATAACGCAGAGGCAGGGCGAAATTATATCTCTTTGGCTCTGAGTTACTTTGGAAATGTATACCAGTCTTCAAAAGAGTAGCAAGAACACATTTTTCTTTATTTTCTACTAAACAATTGCGGCATTTTTCTTCTGTAATTAATGTGATCTGTTAGTTTAAATTGTAATTAAGAGATCCGGCATGGTTTAGTTTAAATTATTTGTGTTGTTGATGCTAGTGTCGCCAGGGGGAATATTTTACTTCCATTTGAAGGTTATATTGCCTAATTTTCTAAAAAAAACTGTGAAATAAACGAATATTTTTTCAGAGTAAGTAAAAATGTGCAAAGCGCTATATATATATTTTTTTTCAATTAATATACCTCATTTAATGTTGAATGTTCTTGATCTGAAAATTTTGTGTTCCTCTAGATACGTATAGTAGCTTGTAAGCCCACCAAGGACGGTTGGCGAATCCCCCAAAAGTGACCAGCAGCAGAGACAGCTTTGTCGTAATGTTAAGGGTATTATATGTTCTGGCACACACGCACCAACGACAGCTAAATGAGTTTAGAGATATAGGACACGTTTAGAATAAGATATTACGGATATGTTATGCACACCGTTGTAACATTAAGAACACGATGACAATATTCCGACAAATAAAACACAGTTATATAACACGGTAATATAACATAAACCTGTTCAATATATATATATATATATATATATATATATATATATATATATATATATATGTGTGTGTGTGTGTGTGTGTGTGTGTGTGTGTGCATGTATACATCTGCATAATTAGGCAATTAAATACATAGGCTGTGCGTTGTATTGTAATAATTGTTTTCAATTTATATACCTCAAAATAGATAGCTGAATTAAATAAGCCTGAACCTGTTCGGGCAAACAGTATACTAAATATGAATAATACAAATACTGATATGAGAAATTCACTCTTTGCTATGAATAATTACATAAATAAAAATTGTAATAACATATTACAAAGGCGAAAATACATTTATAATATTACAATATACTGTGTATTTACTTTATTATACCCACTTTTTAATCTTGTCTTGTCTTAGAAAGAATATTTTCATCGTGCATAATTGCGTAGAATTTAGTGTAACTTTGTGAGGGAAGTCAGAAAAGTGTTCTGACAATTACAATTTCACGTGTAGGAATAATTCTCGATGTTATAACATTTCGGCCTTTTATACGTGTAGTCCATTGAGTCAGAATCAAGGTATTTTTAAGCGATAAAATGATTACATCATATTATGATATATTATACAGACATTCGTACTTCTACCAGCGATCATTAAAACGGATTCGATATTTACCGGTGTATTATCATTACAAACAAGTCAAATTGTTAATGGAAAGTTATATGCCTACTATTTTATAATAAATACCCAAGGATCATACGTCAGGATATGATCACCGAAACGTCTGTTCACATTATATTTGAAAGTCTGCGTGACAAATCAACCATAGGAGCAGTAACCAGAAGCGAATGTCTAAATCTGCATGCTCGCGTGAAGAGATAATAAGTGTAGATACCTTTCCGGTATCCAAGGGTTTTTTTTTATTGTAAAGGTTTGCTATCTCCACTTGTCAAGTATATTTTTCTCGATAATCATGCACTTCAAATATTTAAAAGAGGGGCAGGGAGAACACTCTTTGGCCATGGAGCAGTGGTCTTGTTTTGGTTGATAGCATGTGAAATGATCGATGATATTATATAACCCTGTCTTAGAGCGAGATTGTGGCAGAGACACTGGCCAGAATCTGATACTAATGCACCATGCATCGTCGATATAGGGTACTCTCAGTTTGAGCAATTAATGATCAATTAATAAAAAATGATATTTTAAAGGACTAACTGACGAAAGAGGTTAACATCCGGCTCTATATTTCGACTGGACAATAAAATACCCATCTCCTTAAAATGTAAATAGTTAATATATTTGCTTGCTTTGATCGATAGCATACTAATCACTAAACACTTGATTCTATTGTTTATTTTAATTTCGGAGTGACGGCTGCTCCATAAATTGGCAAAAGCAAGAGTATATCTCAAGCTGGGAACATTATTTGAATTATAATCAATTGCATATAATTACGTTATTTGGGAAAATTTAGAAGGTTATATTTAAACGCAATAATATAACCAATAAATATGCCTTCTTATACCATGGCGCCAAAAGAGGAGCAAATCGGAGAGTTTTGCCGTTGATTATTGATATAAAAAAAGTGTGAGTCTGCATACAATGCGATGTGTTTTGACAGAATCCAATTAATTGAATTGTTCTTATCAAGTACAAGGAGAGGTTTTATATAGTTTTTTATAGTAATATATGTTATTTGTCTATTTTGCAGTGTATCTAAGTAGCGGTGTATATATCCATTTTTCTGTTTTGCCGTTTATCTAACTAACTGCAGAAGTAAAAAGAGATGTGGAAATATGTTTTGTTAAGGTTATAAAAATGCATCAAAATAAGTCAGACTCGATGAAATGATCAAGCTTTCAGCGGAAAATCTGAAAACTGACCGGTGATGTATCATTTGTCCCGTGTTCCGGTTTGTTGTCATCTTGTTTGAGTTGGAATTCGGACGGCATACCGAGCGAATGAGTACATGGATTGCCCCCACCCCCTTGAGAAGGAGATGACGTGTCTCCAAATAGGGACACTTGCGAATGTTCTGTGTATTGACACCTGGGAAGTGAAATAAAATATTATATAAGAACAATCATCTGTTTGGATCATTTGAAATGTCTTCGTACACCATGTTTCAGTTGTATTTAATAACAGATGAAATTCTCAGGCAGAAAAAAAGGCAGGTGATAAACGACACAGTTTAACAGACATGTAGAAATATATGCATGATGCATACACACATAAAAAACACTTACATTGATCACGGGCTGTAAATCGCCTGCTACAGATATATGCTGATAAAAAAAACAAATAGTTCAGATAGGGAATATGTCTATAGTAATTTTGCGATCAAGTATATGCACATCACCCACCAAAATAAGTCACAAAGACGTATATACACATGTACGTTTTTAATAGTAAAATATATACATCGGCCATATATACAACATTCACCAACATAGGTTACATTTTATCTGGTGCCCTTCAAATAAGGCTACACGATATACGTAAATCTGAGTGCCGTTCGAATAAGTAAACATATCATATTGATTTAGTACTAAGCAACACACATACATACATACATACATATATATATATACATATATATATATATACACACACAAATATATATATCAATATATATACATATATATATTTATATATACATATATATATATATATATAAATATATATATATATATATATATATATATGAGTAGAAAGAGTGAGAGATACAATTGCATATTTGTGTAGATACAACAGAGTTTTGAGCGTAGATAAGACCCTTAGCTACGTTATCCCGTAAATTCTCTGAGCCCCAATCTTTAATAAATGTATCACCTTAATTAATGACATTTCAGATTTAATGGGTTAGAGTTGATCATAAATATTTTATAGCTAGCAACGTTTAAGATTATACCTCCATGCGAAAACCTACATAATTGGGATATGTCGACAGCCGTTGCCCTAGAACCGAAATCTGCGTAAATTGTTTTCTTTCATCATGTGTGCATACTGTATCATCGCCCTCAATCTCCTCTGACAAAAACTATATTGAAATCGTGGTTGTGATTGGAAACATTTCGACATTTAAATAATGCAAACAACTTACTTATGACGCAAATGTGCCAGCAAATCAGGCTATCTTAAGATATTGGTTTCCTGAGACAAAAAGACACTTATGATTGATGCGTTTGTTTTTTTCTTTTTTTTGGCAAAACTTAATGTTATTCTGCAGAACTAAAAACAAAAACAACGCACTTTTACCCCATTTTTTCTTCTATTAATTTCTCTTTTCTCTTTCTATCATCCAGATGTTTTATTGGTTTCCTAAATTAAAATGTACCAAACATAAATACTCCAACTCTTTTTCCTCTCTCATTACAAAACTCATTCATGTTCTGCGGTGCATGGAACAACAACTACCAACCCAAACAATCTAGCGATTGAAGGTGCAAAAAGCTTGGAGCATAAATTAACTTTGACGAAATAATTGAATTCAGCATTAATACTATTTCCAAAATAAACCGAAATATTAAATAACCTAAATAAAATTGATATGCCGTAAAACCAAACAAGCAGGCTTATGGCGTAAAGAAAACTGATCAGTTTCTACTAACGTGCAGTAATCAAAATATTTGGCAAAATGACGGGTTAGGCAACGTGGTTTATTTACAGATAAGCAAATGATAGAAATAGCCTCTTAATAACAGAAACCACATTCGCTGGCTTTCTATATTTATACAATAAGTGGTCAAAGCAAAACCCTTTTGATTGCCAATAATACCAATTCAATGTTACAGGTTATAAAAAGCAGTGGCAAGAGGAGTGTAACAGCTTTGTAGGATTCTTATAATTTGAGAGTAGTGACACTAAACCTCGAGAGCAGACTTTTCTCAAATAAGAAATATGACAATATATTTCAAATTTACCATAAACGCGTATATTAATCATAGGGGTCGTTTAAATTTTTATTCAGGACGATCGTATAATACAAACAATTTTCAGAATAAATCATTTTTAATAGATGGATATATAATGTAGTTTGAATGAAAAAGCATGTCATATTTAACCGCATTGAAGTTTCATTTCATTACATAACGTATAAAACACATTTTTACGAAACTCTTTATCGAGATGGTCAAGGTTGTTAAGATGAAATTGTGTATGGATGATTAAGCAAAGTGTATTTCATGATGATCACTCTTTGAGATATTTTAGCTGTTGAGATTCTTTATAATTTATTTTCTCACGCTAAGATTGTCCGTTGATTGACAATGATTTCAATTTTATTTAATAGTGCCGAATAATTTCCAGTAAAATTTCAGAACTATTTGACGAGTTTTTACCGTCCATATTTTCTCTATTTAGCTATAAAACAAAAAAAATACCTTTATGGAAAATTACGTGCTATACAGTATATACACGCAGATTTTTCGAATACGCTATCAAATTGTATAACACCTTCCGTTATCATGTTTTCCTGAGGTGAACGACAAAACGTGAAATCTTCTACTGATTTAACTAAAATACATAATATTTAAGAGTATTATATTTTCTTTACTAGTCAAGGTGTTACTCTATATAATATTTAAAGTTTATTCTGTGTGTAATTCCATGGCTTATATAAAAAAAAAACATGCGTTTAATTACATAATACAAACTTTACTAAGTACTTGCGTGATTGCATACTTTCTTAGTATTGGTAGTTAGATACACGAAGTTGCTCATTACTCAGTATATTAAACATCATATTTTAGTTGATGAAGATTACGTGAGTATTATGAAAGAATCAATCTTCTATAGATTAGTAGATATTACGAGGAATAATTTGCCCGGTAAAATAATTAGCAAAAAAAAAAAAAAATAAAAATAATAATGATAATGTCGTTCAAAAAATTCCGTCTCTGTGTGTTTTCAAATATCAGAGCAGCTGATATCTGAGGTTAACGATGAAAGAACTGGAAAAGTATCTTCCGAGTAATGTTAAGCTTTTAAAAATGCAAAGGAAAAATGATTTGCGTCGATTTTAAATAATACCACTTTTTATCCCATTTTAAATACATTGAAAATAAAAATTAATTGTGAACAACAGAATTGGCGTTTTTAAAAGGCAGAAAAAACGATTCTATTATACGACCATATTGAAAATTCCATTCCTCAATTGCCAAGAAGATTTAAACCAATTTCAAATAATATAATATAAGCCGACAGCGTGTCCATCTATGGTGCTTAAAACGAAAATGCAGTCGGCTATCTTATTTCATATAATTTTTTAAGGCAGTGGGTGCGCAGAATAAACACTTCCAATTGTAGTGTCAATTTTTAATCGGGGATGACCCTCAACATTAGCTCCCTGTTTTCTCCTCTGCATGTTTTGTTACTTCATGTGTTATAAGATGGAATCTTATTATTTAATACAGTTGTTTGCAAAATTATATGTTCTACAAAAATTACAAAAAATACAATAGGGGATGTATCTCTCAGATTTAGGGGCAATATGCTAGTAATTCTGTTTTTGGCATAAACTCGTTGACACTTTAAAATATGAACTGCAAGCTGTTGGATCGAAGCATGCTTTAAGTGAAAATAAAAACCCTAAAATACACCATAATACTCCTTTCATGCCGCTATATCTACCATGTTTATATCGAGTAACTTCATAATAAACATACTTTGTAAAGAAACATGTCTTCCTAAGATGATTTATGAATGTATTTTCAAACATATTAAATAGATTTCACCGAATTGCAAAATTAAACATTTAAACCCCCAATATTTCCTCCTGTATCAGAAAACACGCTATGTGATATACGTATATCTGTACGTGATGTTGCCAAGCTAATCAAAAACCTTGATTCCAGTAAAGCAACTGGCCCTGACGGTATTCCAATTATAGTAATCAAAAAACTTCAACCTGAACTAGCGCCCATACTTACAACACTGTTTAAACGTTGTCTTAAGGAGAATAGTTTCTCATCTCCCTGGAAAATCTCATCAGTATGCCCTGTATTTAAGAATTCAGGTGATCGCTCATCCCCCTCTCAGTACAAGTCAATACGTCTCCTGTGCGTCATGAGTAAGTTGCTAGATACTGTGTTAAATACAGAAGTAATCAACCATCTCAACAAAAATAACCTTCTTAGTAACACTCAATATGGTTTCCGTTCTGCTAGATCTACAACAGATGTGCTTACAGTTATATCTCATAGGATTAGCAAATCCCTATACGATGGCAATCTTTCTAGGGCAATTGCTCTTGACATATCTAAAGCCTTTGATAGGGTGTGGCATAAAGGTTTACTTCATAAGATCGCTAGCTATGGTATAGCTGGAAATGTCTTCTCAATTATTAAATCATTTCTTTCTGATAGGTTCATAAGAGTAGTAGTTGAGGGGCAAAAATCAGAAGCTCACAGTATTAATGCCGGTGTCCCTCAGGGGTCCATCCTGGACTCAACTCCTTTCCTGATCTACATTAATGATCTTCCAAATCACATTCTTACATCATTTGCAGACATTTATGCTGACGACACTACCATTTATGGTAGCACATCTAAGACAGTAAACGACCAAGTTCTCTCCAATTCTCTCTCCTCTGATCTTGAGCACATAGTACAATGGGGAAAGGAGTGGCTAGTTACTTTTAATGCATCTAAAACCAAGCTTCTCTCTTTACATCATCAACATTCTAATCCCCATTTGGCATCAATTGAAATGAATGGCCCTCGTCTTCAGGAGGCCTCAAGTTTTGACACGCTTCAGGGCTTGACCATTACTCCTGATCTTAAATGGAACACGTACACCAAATCTGTTGCCACGGCCGCTGGAAAAATGGTGGGATCTTTCTATCGATCCGGTAAATATCTCACTGCTGATGCTATTCTCTATCTATATAAGAGCCAGGTACGTCCAAGGATGGAATACTGTTGCCACATCTGGGCAGGAGCTGCTAGAAAGGACTTGCCCTGCCTTGAAAGAGTTCAAAATAGACTTTGTAGCCTCGTAGGAGATGTCCTTTTCTCTTCCTTGCAACCTCTATCTCACAGAAGAGATGTTGCGAGTTTGTCTCTGATGTATCGTTATTTTCATGGAAAGTGTTCAACTGAGCTTCAATCTATGGTCCCCCCTCGCCAAACTTTCACAAGAAACACTCGTCTAGCTGTAAACACTATCAATAAATCCCCCCACTCTTTATCTGTGCCTAAACCTAATCGTAGATTCCATGAACAAAGCTTCTTTCTTAGAACTGCACGCCTGTGGAATTGTCTTCCGTTTTCCTGCTTTCCAGCTGACTACAATATGGTTGTGTTCAAGTCTTAAGTAAATAAGTTCTTGATGAGCCGTTCCATATAAGTTATCAAATTTACCAAATTTTAATTACTAATGCTTACTATATTGTCCAATTTCTACTGTACACTCTTTAACCCTTATCCTTGAGTGTCCTCTGGGCCTTGATAATGTGGTGATGCCTATGTAAAAAAAAGTATTTCATGTTATTGGAAGTCAAGGGATATATAATGAATACTTCATCTCATGACAATTTCATGCCTGGCAAACATAGGTTGAAAGCAACCATCTGCAGGCAATAATTTCCTCTTAAACGAATAACAATATTCACTTGACTGAGTTTCAATAGGTAGCTTTAAGAATATCTTTTTTGTACATTAGTCACTAATCATGCAAAAATAATTTCTAATGATATTACTTTTTATGCCCCTGCACCATGTGCCTCTTTAATATTTCAAATAAGGTTGGATAAGTTTGCATAGCAAGTAACACAGTTGATATGGTCACAAAACAAAACGAATCCACAAATATCATGAATTTAAAAATACACACATAAAAACACCAACATTAAATTATACCGATGCCAGGAATAAAAACCGCAACTTTGCCAAATATAATTTTTCTCCTAAGAAAAGTACAAACAATTATTTGCTATAATTCTGGACGACCTAATTACAAGAATTTCCAATGTAGATACTGGACTCAAAACGGCGACTCCATTAAAAATGTAGAGAGCTCTGTTAGCGAACATATATTTTTATGTTCGTGTACGTGTAATGCTTCAACAAACAGTAATACTTTCCTTGTCGATTGTGGGGCCACGCCACATGTGATTGCAAAGGAATCTGATTTTATCAATTCTGACCCCAACTTTAAGCAACAAAATCATTTTGTAGAACTAGCTGTCGGGAGTCGAGTAAATGATATCGTTTTGAAAAGAGGCAATGCGGAAATCTCGCTAAAGAACAATAAAGGTGAACTATGTTTCTGTATTTTAGAAAACGTTCTTCAAATCCCAAAATTTAAACAAAATATATTTTCTGTACAAGCTGCCACAAAACAAGGTGCAAATATAAACTTTAGCCCCAATAAATCAAGACTGGTACACCCGAATGGAACTGTATTCGACATTAAAGAAAATGGAATACTATATTATTTAAATCGCCTAGTCCCATCGAAAATCGTCTGCCATGATCTACAGACATGGCATAAAATTATTTGCCACTGCAATATTCTTGATATCAAAAGGTTGCCGATTGTAGTTGATGGAATTAACATATCAACATCAAAAAAGTTTAACTGCTACGTCTGTACGCAAGGGGAAATTACAAACTATCAAAGCAAGATACCAGAAAAAAAGGGCCAAAAATCCGATCAATGGTGCATTGTGACTTGAACGGTTCCGTGGAACTGATGGCCAGATAACATTATAGATATGTGTTGCATTTCGGAGATGACGATTCAGGTTTAATAATGGTTTACTTTTTAAAGAACAAATCTGATACCCTGCTGGCAACTAAAAAAATTCTAACAGACATGGCTCCCTACGGTGAAGTCAAGTGTATTCGCTCTGATAACAGTACGGAATTCACCAATAAAGACTTTGAACTTTCACTAATTAACCATCATCTCAAGCATGAAACATCAGCTCCTAGATCGCCACACCAAAACGGGCCAGCTGAAAATGCGTTGCGGACACTTTCTGAAATGGCAAAATGCCTACTCATTGAATCCAAACTCCCTAAAAACATCTGGCCGTACGCAATTATGGCGGCAGCCTATATACATAACAGGTGCTTTAACAAAACACTATCTAAAACTCCATATGAATCTTTATGTGGTAAAAAAAAACAAATTTAAGCAGAATGCATATACTTGGTCCAACTTGCTTCGCATATATAGATAAAAAGAGTAAATTGAATATTAAAGCTGACAGAGGCATATTTCTTGGATACGATAAAAACAGTCAAGGCAATTTAATATTTTTCCAGAAAAACATAATATAAAAAGAATCAGATATGTAAAATTCACAGACACACTTAATTTTACAGACGAAGACCCGTCATATGAAGAAGATGAAATTATATTGCCTCAAATAATTAAAACAAACGAAACAATAAAAATGACGGAGACAGGAGTGTCCATGATGATGATGATGATGATGATGATGATGATGATGATGATGATGATGATAAAATCGACAGATATCCCAAAAGAGATAGAAGACGACCCGATTTTTTTTTGTGGTCGACAATATAAAAGATTATCAAATCGACTATAGCTATTCAATGGAAAATGACCCAAAAAGCTTTAACGAAGCAATTAATTCAGAACATTGAGATGAATGGAAAATTGCCATGAAAAAAGAAATAGATGCCTTAACCGAAAATGATACCTATACGGTAGTGCCTCTCCCAAAAGATAAAGATGTTATTTCTACAAGATGTGTCTTTACAAAAAAGACTAAGCATAAGGCGTAGAACAGTGCAAAGCTAGATTTGTTGCTAAATGGTACTCTCAGATTTACGGTAAAGAATATTTTTCTACGTTTTCACCGACCACAAACCTAACAACACTCAGAATGCTACTGCAAATCGCATCACAATATGACCTAAACATCAATCAAATGGACGTAACAATGCTTATTTTAATGCCCCAGTAGGCTGTGAAATTGATATGCCCCTTCCAGAGGGGCTTATAATGAAAAATAACAATAGCGTGTGGCGACTTAACAAGTCATTATATGGTCTAAAGCAAAGTGCTCAGTGTTGAAATACAGTATTTCATGAGTATATTATTATAGATTATTATTTAGACAATGCGCTGTAGACACCTGTTTATATACCAAACACATAGACGATAAACTTCTGATTTTGGTTTTGTTGGTCGATGATATTTTAATCGCATCAAATTGTGACATAATGTTAACCGATGTTTATAACAAATTTAGTAAAAGATTCAAAATGACCGATCTCGGCAAAAATATCATGGTTTCTGGGGATAGAATTTACTGAAAGCAAATGACTTGTTACGATGACTCAATCGACGTACATCGACAAAATACTATTAAAATTTGGAATGGGAGAGTGCAAGAACCGCTCTACACCGGTCGAAAATGATATTAATAAAAATATACACACAGAATCTAAAATAATAAATGACAAACAATACCGCGAAATTATAAGTAGCCTTATATATTTAATGACAGCAACCAGGCCCGACATATGCTATACAGTAAGAAAACTGTCACAAAAATTATCAATACGGAGCATGAAGGGTTTAAACAAAACTAAAAAGTCCTGCATTATTTAAAAGGAACTAAAGAACAGATGTTATTATTTAGAAAACCAAGAATCCCCTAAAATTGAAACGTTTTTCGGATTCAGACTGGGGAAACGACGAAGATCGAAGAGTATATCAGGATATTGTTTCAGACTGTCAGAAAATGGGACTATTATTTTATGTAAATCTAAGAAGCAACATGTTGTATCTCTCTACTTGTGAAGCATAAGTTATCGCGATCACACACAGGACCCAGGAAGCAGTTTACCTTAAAAATATCCTGAAGACTATTTTAGAGCCAAAATTAACGAAAAGCACCGTAGTAATTAATTGTGATAATCAAGCCAGTATAGTCTTAGCACAGTACACGATAATCAACCAAAGATCTAAGCATATACATATACCATACCATTTCGTAAAAAACGAGTTGAAAAAGGAATCCATTATTTTGAATTACATATCATCAGAACAAACTATCGCTGATGTATTCACGAAACCCGCAACAAGAATAAAATTACAGCGTTTTTTCTCAAAACTTATTGGGGGTTTAGACTGAGTAATTGTTTTTTTTTACGGCCCTATAGGTATATAGATTTCTATATATAAAAAAAAGTCCTGGACAAGACGTTAAACTGTATCCATTTTATATAATAATGCGTAACTGATACTTTTGCTGAAATAAAAAAAAACTGTTTGTAATTTGCCTTTTCGACAGAATACTTTTTGCATGCTTATTTTTAGGCGCGAAGAAATTACAATTGACTTTTTTTTGTTTGTGCACGTTAGTTTTCTCTCTTATTTTTCAAAAATGTCCTATCTTTTTTGCATTGTTTTCATTTACACAAAAAATATATAAACGGGTACTTGTTGCATGTATATTTATTTACATGTATTCGTTTTTCTTTACTTTTCTTTTTTTTTTTACAAAATTGCATAATCAAATTTAAGAAATGGCTTCTTTTCCACATACCCACTTCTTTTTACGATTAAAATACCTTCCATTTCTGTTATTTCTCTTCTCTCTACACACACAGACACACAGACACACACATATATATATATATATATATATATATATATATATATATATATATATATATATATATATCTGTTTTGACATTTGAACACGATTAAAAATGTCGTCTTTTTACATGCTAAAATTTTAAGATCCAAATGATTTCTACTTGTTGTCGTGTATAATTGAATATAAAAATATATATTTATTTTTGAGCAGAACCAACACAAGGTACTTCCCCATTATGAAAAATAGGGAGGAGGTTGCAATATTTTGGACTTTTAATGGGTTATGATCCCACACAGTCGGACGATTCTATTTATAAAGGATGCTGCTAAGAACTGACGAATCGAAATAATTCACGTTCTGCTACCAACCAATCAGAAACCAGAATTGCTCCATAAATATTATACCTTTTCCAGAGCAATTCCACATCTTTTTTCCGTCTCGACACGGTAAGAATATTTTGCTATGTTTAACTTTCTACTGCAAACAAGTCACCTCTCATGACTTGTGTGTAACAACGAACCATCGGAAACTGTTCTGTCTACTTCAAAACAGTCACCTCTTAAGAATTGTTTTGAACAACGAATCATCTCAAACGTTTCTGTAAAAAACATGTCTTACACTTCTAGAAATTATAATAACAAGAATGGTATTTCATTTATGGTTACTTCCCTACAATATAATACTATATACATCATACAACTTTCAAAAAATCACTATAATAATTGGATCAATGCAGAAAAATTAGAGCTTACATTACGGCATATTTTTTCAACATTTTTGACACATCGGACTTTAATAATTAATGATAATACTACTAGGATAGTTAATTTCATGACAGGGGCGATCACAAAAATGTAGATTAAAGTTAAGTCGTATTAGACAGAAGTGGGGGTACCTTGCTGCAGTGATTACTATAATGGTATTACAGGAGTCTGTGTATGATACCATGAAGATTAAGTTTTATTAGGTTTGCAGAAATTTCTAGCTTAATTTCTAATTTTGATTGTCAATGCTGAACTATAAACAAGGTTTGTTCTCATACTATCTTTATTTATATATCATTTTAAAGAGCATTGTTCGTGCTATCCATATCGTTGGAAGCATTATCTATTTCAATAATTATGCCTTCTTTTCATAACGTTAGAATAATAGATTAATAACGCAAAATCGCACATTTTTCTTATTTCAATTGGAGGAAACCAGAAAAGCTGCTTTAACGGCTCAGGACAGCAAGGAAGCGTATGGAACCGGAGGCACTACTAAACTCACAATACAATTATTGGTTAAGGAAGTATTTGGCGGCAATGAGAGTCTTGAAAATGATACGTATAGTGGTCGGCCCTAAATGTTGCCAACGATCAAGTAAATGCCTTATTTCCTGCACCGATGTTCAAGAACTTGCTTGCGAACAAGGCGGCGTACCGTATACGATGATTTCCCATGAGTAAATAAACATTTAACAGACAAAACACTTGAGAAATCGGTGCTTCACGAATTGAACAACAACAAAAAAAACGCAATTATGAACAGTTTTCGTCCATTCTTTTGCGCAGCAAGGACGACTCTCATCTCAGTTGTTATATGCTCCACGATTCTTCTGGAAGCGAGAGTTACACAACGGAAATGTTATGCTGACTGCTTTGTTTTATTCACCCGATTTCATCTATTACATTTGTTACGTTAAATCGAATGCATTGCGGTTGAGAGGTACCTTTAAAATTTAATGAATCACAAAATTCGGCAACATCACCCGGAATTAGTCAACAGAAAATGTCCGATAATAATCTAGAACAGTGGCCGATTTTACGTTGCAAAACACACCCTGCAGTATTGAATCTAGGAATCTCTTCCACATTCGCTATAATTTCCATACTTCACTGGACTGCCAATTTGCAAGCAACGAGACAACGTTCTCTATGAAAATTACTTTAAAATCCAGAAAAATATAAAAAAGAATCGCCTCTAATCCAGGAAATATTGTCCGGAAGTTCTAGGTTCCTCGCCGTAGAGAGGTATGTAAGATGTTAATGGTTTTCTTTTCTGGTGCAAAAGTAGGGTAGTCGGCTTTTTATGCGGGGACCAATAATTTCACGCACTCAATGAGGAAGGCTGATTGTGGCAGGACAACACCCTAATGCTTAAGGGGTTCCCACTTTGATTCAAACGGTAACTGTCCTGTCAGGGTAAACAGAACTCTCGCATCGATGAAAGTAGCCCTTCGTGTCAAGCTCTACTTTAATTACGCTCGACTTGGAATCGAAAACTGCTACTTTCCGTGCTGTTATCCATAAGGAAGTTATGGCTTGAGTGACCTCTCCAGGGCTAACGCCAAGGTAGAAATACTATTGAAATCAAGTACTTTCTCCTGCTATTTGGTCCCCCTCCCTATGCTGAGGACTATTCCAACATAAAGGTTGCACAAGTACGGTTGGGAGTCAAGAACATCGCTTGTGTTGCCAGCAGATACTGCATGAAATAATAATAAGTTTTCTTTGAGACATCGACTCCTGATTAGATTCAGGGTTTTGTCTGCCTTAACTTTTTACATAAATGAATATAGCCACAGTCAGAGTCAAAGATTTCCTTTTCTGAGACGTGTCCAGCTAAGTCTTAACCCGCCAGGCAGCGGGGAAGTCAGATATATCGCCGGCTACCTGTTTTAGAGCCTGTGTTAGTGAAAAGTTTCCTCGCCTTGTAAAGGTCACAAGTTAGGGGTCACACCATTAGAGCCACAGGACCAGCATGGCATTTCCTGTATTCTCAGATTATTGAGGGTGAAAACGCATCGCCGATCGACCTCTCCATTACGGAATGACAATGGGTGGAATCTCTGCGACAAAACCGGAACGTCGGTGGGATGCCTAACGGCGAAAGTTGTGCTCTCTTATCTCTCATCACGCATGCTATTGAGACAGCGAGGCGCCGAGACAATGCCACGAGGTTGCCCGCGCGCAACTTCCGACGGGAAAAGAGAAGGGTCGTCTCCTATAATAAGGGAGTAAAAGTAGTCCATTTTCAAATTGGGGATATTGGTAAGAGTCAATCATGTAATATTGAAACATATCTAGCAAAATAGCCGTTGCTTTCACCCTCCAGCAGACCTGAACGACCATGCCTCCAAATTGCGCTCCATCGAATCATCTATGTTTCAACGTTGGCTGCAGAATATTTAGTAACACTCTTTGTGGGTATGCTACTGTAAAACTGTGACCTTTGGCTTCGATTATTGCGTATCTGTGTTAATTGTGGCAGGAAGTGCCAGGGGTAAATAAATTATTATTATTATTATTATTATTATTATTATTATTATTATTATTATTATTATTATTATTAATTGATTTGAGCGACAAGTGGGCACTTAATGCATTATTATAGTTAGAACAATAAAAAGTTAGATTGGAAAAAGTGGTTTACAGCTTAAATAATAAACAACTACAAAAGAATATGATTTGGAGAAAATACAGGAACACATTATTTTTGGTTTCCATAAACAAATAGTCAGATTTATATTAAATCAGCTGTTGGCCTGAGACAAGGGATGAGATGTATATTTACTATTATTACTCCTAGTCAGTCGCTAGCTGAACATCAGAGAGAACGGATGACTCTAGGAGGAGTTGGTCTTTCAATGACGTAGGGAGCGGCGTTTTCATAGGCAACCAAGATATGAAGACGTTGTAATGTATGAGGTTTCCGGCAGGCATAATGAAAATGAATGTTCGTATATAATGCAGGTATGTGTCATGTTTATTTACAGCTGTTATAAATAATTATTTTCCTACAACTCTTTCGATACGTTCACGTCAACTGTTTTCTTTTAGAACTGTTGTGCAAATGTTAAAATATGCACAATGATGAACTAAAGTCG
The DNA here is from genome assembly GCF_053919585.1 of Euprymna scolopes. NCBI lineage: Eukaryota > Metazoa > Mollusca > Cephalopoda > Sepiida > Sepiolidae > Euprymna > Euprymna scolopes. Next base: position 50,406,621 of record NC_136485.1, read on the forward strand.
AGAACGTATATACATACAAGCATTTCTACGTACATGACTATACAGATAAAATATAAACGTCACAATTACAACATGCACATTCATATACACAGAACATGGCAGCTACCATACCCATACACTCCTATTTGCGTGAAATACTGCGATCTATAACTCATCAGATAATAGTTCAAACGGTTATAGGTCACCATCTCAGATCCAAATCATTCCTGTGCTATATATTGGCAAGACAAAAAAGACGGTTCTTAATTGAAGATTTTCTATCATGGATCATGATGTTTAGATTTCTGGATGCAGTTCTATTATTAACAGTAGCTTTTGTTACAATAGCAGCACTTTGCACCAAGCATACTATTCAACATTTTTTTCATAAGATGCTAGATTTTTTCAGAGGCCCCGCAGAGAAATAGATAGCGTTTGTTTACTTTTTTTCATATCTTGTAAATTGTACGATCATTCTATTTAAAATATAAAGGAGTGTTGAAGGATTTCCTGGTATGTTCCGTTTAGGAAGACCTCTAATATATTACGTCCCGAATCGTCCTGTGATACTTTCTGAGACGACTGATGCTTTTTTGCTTTGTGGAATGCCTCAATGTGTTAAGATACAATTATAATTACACAATTTACGTTATGGTTTCAAATGATCTGAAAAAACAGCGAGGCGAGATTTGATATACACTATTTCCTTAATGTTATATCTCCTCATTTATGGAAAATAGGGTACGCCGATAATTGTAATCGGTATAGAATGGAGTTTATAGACTGTAAATTTTCTCTCTATTTGAAAAGAAAAAAAGGGAGATATAACACAGAAATATTCTGAATCAAGTTAGCTTTTACCTTCATATCAGCCATTTGAAACTATTAAAATATGTGGCAGCTACTGCCCGAACAATGCCAGTGGTTTAATGAAAACATCAAATATTTTCACATTTATATGCAAAAATAGGAACACAAATAACTACGATTGAAGGATTTTATGGATTCAACAGTATTACTAAGAGATTATGGATTATCCTTTTCCAATGAAACTTTACCGAAAAATGTTACAATCCAAAAACACAATTAAGGTCAATGAATTTCTAAGTAGACTTCATCTGTTTATTTCTGATTGATTGTCGCTGAGATTTTGAATTTATAAAATTTATAATATATATATATATATATATATATGTGTGTGTGTGTATGTGTGTGTGTGTGTGTGTGTGTGTGTGTGCATATATATTCCTATTATTACTCGTAACCGAATTCGATGTGGAAATCGTCCTATATTTATTTCGATGGGAAGAAACTACATTAAAAATTGCAGGATTTTACAGATTACTATACTAATATATGGTTTTCGGTCTGTGATACTACATATATATATATATATATATATATACATATATATATATAAAACTGTGTGTGTGTCTGTCTGTCTGTCTGTGTATGTGTGTGTGTGGATGTTTCTTTTAAAACAACTTAATGATGGCTACATTTTCCTACATTTTTATATTGTTCCCTGACAGGTCAGATTTGATTTGGCTGGTTGGGGATTCATTTTGCTTAGTTTTTGTTAGTTTGTTTGGTTGACCCCCGTTGTATTGAGAAACAACTAATATATATATATATATACATACATATATATATATATATATATATATATGTATTTTTGTCTGTCTGTTTGTTTGTTTTTTCAAGATTTGCTAACTATGTACAAAAGTCGCATTACTTTGCGCTCTCATTTATTCCTATATATAGTAGAGTTTTGCAAAATATACAATTAACAATTCACCTCATTTCAATTTAGATTAAGGAAAATTGATTTTACAAAATAGCAATATGTGAAGTAATGTTACTAGGGAGAGATTTTTTTTACGATTTTTTTTAATTTAAAATTGTTATTTAATGAACAATTATATTTACAATGTATTTAATTTAATTTATTTGTTATTATTTTTCCCGACAATTACTTTTTTTTAAATAGGAGTTTTTTCTCGTGTGAAACATCGAAAAATCGGAAAAAGTAAAAACAAACTCCTCAGAAAAAGATAATTTGGTAATCTCAATATTTTTCTAACGTGAAAAAATAATTCTATATAGACAGGAAAATGTGGGTGTTTTCTTTTTTATTACTTAAATTAGCAAAATATCACTTACGAATAATCTAAAGAGAGTTCATTTGTTTGTTTTTATTAGTCTTGAAACGGCTATAAAGACAATTTCCGGCAATTTAAACTTATGCCACACTTTCAGGCAATTTAAACTTATGCCACACTTACCGATCACCCCCGCAAAAAGCATATAAAAATGTCTTCATCTACGAAAACAAAAACTAGTAAAAAGTGTGCCTTTAAAGGAAAAAGACGCACGTAACGCATGTAAGGATATTTATAAACGTTTTTTTTCAAAAATCAGAAAAACGGGAGTCGTCACAGTTCAATGGGTAAAATATTTTTATGGTTCCGTTACTTTTCATTCGCATTTCAGATTCGACCCTGCCTACATCGCTAATTTTTATTTATTTTTGGTTTTGCGGTTTCTCGGGTATTCGCTGCTATTATAAATGAAACAGAAAAGTGTTTTTTTAATTTATTATTTAGAGAGTTTCCAGCGCACCGGCAACAAATAAATTCTCAATATGTAGAGAATAGTTTCTTCTCAATGAATACATCCTTCCTAAATATCTGGTTGAGAAGGTATCAGGTACAAGATTTTTTGGGTAGCGCGATTATTTTTGAAAGTTGTGTGGATGTATCAGCATGACCTCCCCAGTGAAAAGGATTCATATCCTAAGCAATGCAGGTGTGTTCCAAGCAAAACTTCATTGCGACCCGAGCAACATTTGCTACTCATGCAAGTATATATATATATATATATATATATATATATATATATATATATATATATATATAGTGCAAATGGTAATTAACAAAAACTGAAGAAAGTGCTCAATTCTGTTGTAGAGCAAATATGCGTTTTATTTTTTATTACCGTATCTTTCTGTTAAGTTACATTATTGTTTCAGCTACTCGGCCGTTTTTTGGCCGTCTGTAGCTTCCTCAAACTTTTTACAGAAATGTTCGCTATTATGGGATGAAAGAGTTAAGAGTTAATGAGGCCAGGAGGTACGAGGAGGGCGGAAGAAAGAGAGGAAGGGAACAAGGGAAGACGGTTGGAGGGGGGCCTTGGTAATGTTTTAGTTTTGGGGTTTAAGGAACTTGTGGGGGAGGGTCTGAGAAATTCATTTCTAGTGTGGCTGAGGGCATAGGGATACATGGAGGGGAAGGGTGTGGGAAGAGGGGTTACTTTAAAATATGAGTCTTAATGTTAAAGTGTTTATGCGTCTCGTTTTTGAGATTATTTCTTGGTAAGTATGTCGGTTCGGTTTATTTATTTTTAGTTTATATTTTGTTGTTAATTGTTTGGAGAGGGTAAGCTAGCGACCGTGGGTACGGGTACACACATGCGCACTTACACACATATATACTTAAAAGAAACGGTCACATGTACACATACATCCCCGCATTCGCGTGCTAATATATACACATATCTGCGCCTAGATGCGTAGACACCAGCGTTTCTCTCGCTTACGTCAATATTTTTAGGTGCTAAAATTGTGTACGTGTCCGTAGCCATGGATGCGCTCATACACAGATATACACACATCGACGCCCGTGCCCCCAAGGAGGCGATTATACGAGCCCATATGCGCATATTGATTCAGGCATACCTACACCCCACGCATACATGCAAGCGCATGCGCACATACAGATACCAATACTCGTGAACACATACATCGACATATATACACAGCTGCACGCTCTCACACACTATGTGGACAGCAGGCAGCGGCCACATATACGTTCACATCAACACACACACACAGGTATGTGCACATATACATCGGTACCCTATGTACATACGGACGCCCACGTGGATATACACGTGCGTGCATACACACACATAGACACCCAGTTATACAGACTTATTGGTATAGACATATTCGTCTGGATAGATTAAAATCTAAGTTCATTTGTGGGTACATAGGCGGAATATTTTCGTTCGATGTAGACATGGTTATACATAGATATGAGCATAAACTAATCCCAGGGTTCTATACATAATATTTTCATTTTCAGTAGTGGGTCTTTTTGGTTACATGTGGGTGCACATGGGCGCTCCGGCGTAATCCTCCGAATACATATACAACCTACAGATGCACGTCCCCACACGCATGCATGTACACAGATATACATGCGTGCACGCATACACACATGCACACACATATGCTCTCGCTTTATACATCTGCAAAGATACATAACCACACTCCCTCAAGCACAGATATGTGCGCACGAATATACATACGGGTAACCCTCCCTCCTCCCACCCTCACATATTTTCCTTCCCCTCCATGTATCTCTATGCCCTCAGCCACACCAGAAAAAAACTTCCTAGACCCTCCCGCAAAAGTTCCTTAAACCCCAAACCTAAAACATTACAGACATACCAAACGCCCCCTCCCATCGCCCCCATTTGTTCCCTTCCTCTCTTTCTTTCGTCCTCCTCGCACCCCGCTGACCTCATTCACTCTTTCACTCTTTCATCCCATTTCTGTAAAAGTCCGAGGAAACTACGGACGGCCAAAAAACGATCGAGTAGCTGAAACAATAATGTAACTTAACAGAAGGTACTGTAATAAAAGATAAAACGTATATATATATATATATATATATATATATATATATATATATATATATATATAGTTCGTATTAAATTCTTAACTTTAGTACTGAGTATGAAAATGACCAAACCCTTGCATTGCGTATAGAGACATAAACGGCCTACTTGTGAGTTTATAAAATTTCCATACTTGATTGTCAGGCAGATAAATTCAGTAAGGGAACGTACCCTCTTGAAGAAACTTTATTATATTCTAAACAACAAATCTAAAATATCATTGAAAGAGAATGCAGCTATCACTTGCTAATTCTCCCATGAACTTTCCTTTCATCGATACTTCATTTAAATGGTAAATTTTCATTTTTTTTAACATACCTACCTTAAATAGCCTGCCGTCACACTTATACATGTTTTGCGCATTTTATTAGAATTTCGTGTTAAACGAACTAGTATCTTATTTCAGTTTCGCATGACACCAAAAACGTTAAAGGTGACATAAAAAAAAATGTTACGTAGTGGTGTTATTATTAGAATGATGAATGCTCTTTTGTTGTTCATGTTATTAGAAGAGTAAGAGTCTTAGTGAGAGATTATAGTCTGAATCATGTTGTTGGAAGAGATGCTAGTTATTATATATATTCATTGTGAGTGTTCATATTGTTGAGATGTTCATATTGTAAGAGATGGGACGGAGACATTGACAAGTATATATAAAGAGAGAAACAGAACAGATACATACTATTCGAGAGTCGATTCGATATCTTTATAGATAGACCCAGAAATTGCCATTTATGCTTTTGACAGTTATGTATGAAACGGGAGTGTTTATATAACATAACTAATTTGACACATATACCTTCTAAAACATATTTTTTAGATGATGATTTTATCAAATGGTTCGTCTACATAAAAAGTCAATACATTTTTCTCGTTATATTGATGAACACAGAAGACGGTAGTTATGAAAAACATGGTGATCATTTATTATTTCCATATGATCTGTCAATGGCTTTGCATCCAGGAATTCAAAGTCTCTTCTTTACACCTTCTTCTAAAAACCTATCGCCCCAGACGGTGGCAAGCTTCGGTCTGAACCTCTATGAGTCCCTGGTTGGACTCTGGTCTGACTCTCCGACTCTCTGACTCTCTCTAACTCTCTAACTTTAAACTATTTCCTATATTGAGAAATCACATGTATGTCTTGCCAACGGGACTATAATGCACGTGTCATCATGACCAGGACATTTCCCATTTCCCTTTCTTGTTTTACAAAGGAATTTAACATACTTATCTAATTCATATAACCCATATTTTATTATTAATTCTACTTAATAATGCGCATAGTGTCCAGCCAAAATTATATTTGTTATTTATTTTATAAGAATCAACAATGTACTGGACATTCCATTTAAAACCTATTGTTCTTTAAAACTTATCTCCAGGGTTCGATTCCCATTTTCTCTGATTTTATTTTAATTTAATAATTCTCTTTAGTTTTACTTAAATGAAAAAGGGGACACACCTTTTTCATGTAACAAAAAGATTTCAGCTACCTCTGTTAAACTAGATTTAGTACAGAGTTGTGTTTATGTCATGTATACGTAGTATAAATAAATGAGAAATAAAAGGATCAAAATATGATCAGAAAGAATCTACAAATAAATATTTTATATTCAAGAGGGTCGAAGGTTTACTGCGTTGAGATGTTGTACGAATTACAATCAAGGATAGAACGCTAGACCGAAAAATCAATACTACAAATTAAGTATACGTATTTTTATTAAGACTCTACGATACTCAATACAAATTGTTTTTCATAAATTGCGTTGATGTCTCACTGTGTGTGTCAAGAGTGACGGATTTGAAGAGAAAACTAATGTGTGTTTCTGATCAATCCTATGTGTTCTTCTTGCAATCATTAGCCTAGAGGACTTAATTATATGTTAGCGATGCCTGCACTTACCGCTTCTGTGAAGCGGCCGTCAGCAATTATTGCCTTGCACACGGCTCGTAATGTGTCGGGGTGTGACGAGCTGGAGTAATTTCCAGTCAGCTATCATTACTGTTCTGTAACATATAATCAAGAGTTCAACTACGTTCAACTTTGACAATCTCCACGACTTTCACTTAACCGTATAAGTTGCGAAATGTTTCAAGCAGGCGTTCGCAGTGTCAGTAAACTTGTATTGAATAGATATAATAATTTGGACTATCATAGTATTGGAAAATATGTCATAAAACTGAGATGTACATTTTTAAAATTAAAACTATTTTTTTCTGATCACAAACTTATAACTCAATCAATATTTTGTTAGCGACGAAATATTTTTCATAAATAAAATAAAAACTATATATATATATATATATATATATATTTGACTGTTACTGAATGAGACATTACTGTGTGTATATATATATAAGTAGACATATAGAATACCCGCTTATATTCAATAGAACACTAACTTATACACCCACATGCAGACACATACACACACAACCACACACACATACACACACACATATATATATATATATATATATATATATATATATATATATATATATATATATATATATATATATATATATACTTGCATCGGTATCTATATACAATGTAAGATTGCACTAAGTAGGCATAACCGTGTGATATTTAATTGGAGGTGTCGCAAAAATTAATAACACCTTTACTCCCACGAGAATCCTTTCTTTTTTTGTTTTTCATGGTGAAATTAATAAGTCTCAGCGAGGGCAGAAGATCGACTTGATTAATGAAATATGAATTCTAATGAAGTGTAAATACGGTGCCAAAAGACCATCCGTCAACCATCTACATGTTTGTATTTATAAATGATAACACCGAAAAGAAACTTGCCAGGAAAGTTTGGGTCTATGAACGCTACCTGGCAAAATATGCATTAAAAGATGCCCTTAATAAATATTCGTCCAACCAGGAGACTACTATATTTAAGGGCTACATTAATCGCTGGAGTGTACGGTTATTTAGTTAACATATGCACATGATGTAAACTTCCCAGCACTGATATTGCTGTGCTCCATATGCAAAGTGAGCATCGGTTGAACATTTACTTGAGTTCATTTCTTTTCAGCTTTTGTAAACACATAAATTGACTGAAGATTTTCTATGGAATACGGCCCTTAATAGGAACCTAAACTATATCCGATGGTGGGGTCCCAGCTTTTGGCCTTTAGGGAGTGTGTAGCTACCCTTTAATTGCCCTTGCTCCCATTTTTACTCTGATCAGGAGTAGTAGTACCTGTTGGGGTTTCAACTACGGGTTAATTAGAAATGAGAAACCGACTTGAAAACACAAATATATTCTATAAACACTTTTTTCTTCAACATAACTGGATATGGCATTAAACTCCATGAAACGGGTGTACATGCCATAAAACTTAAACAAACAACCAACCAAGTAATTCATTGAATACGTTGCACATTCGGCAAACTACATGCGCATGACCTTTCTTTTTATTAGGAAATGAGTCTAAGAATGTAAATTTTACAATTGAATAAGAACTAAGCCATTAGAATTGAAACTGAAAGACGATATGCCCATTTTTCTAATGTCTTGTTTCGTTGCTTTTGCGAGTCGCTTTCTGCGTATATTAGCGTTTGCTGAAAAACAATAGATACAAACGGAAACATTTTCGAATATAATCTTCAATTATAGTGGTATTCAATACTCAAAAGTATTCAATTCCACTAGTGTTTTATTTCCCTTAATATTGTGAGCATGCTATAGGAACCTTCTGTATGAGTAATGATAACATATTTTTGAACATTTTGTTCTTTTGAATCAACCAACATTTTCTACACATTTAATTTTAGCTTTGTTGCACAATACTAAATATTTACTAGTTTGTTATTCCTCATACGGCTGTCATGCACTGCTGATCAACAATTGAAGACAACTTAAAAATCTTTAAAAAGAAACCTTTTTAGGATAAATTTTAAACTTTTCGGACTTAAGTTAACTAATACTACAATCTTAAAGGTTATGGAAACAAAAAGCTCATTCCAAAAATTATATTTAAAAATTTGCATTTTTCTAAAATTATACATTTTATACATGATCAAAATTATAAAACCAAGGGTATGCTTTGTTAGATTATGATAGTTCGTATGTTTTAGTTCAGTTAGAGATTAGCCATCACTTTTTAAAGGTGTTACTATGCCTAAAGCAAAAAAACTAACTGAAGTTGAGCGCTTTCGAATTCTAGGAGTTCATGAAACTTTGACAAAGGGAGCGAGAGCAGCTAAGGGTAATCGCAGTAAACATGTTATTTTCAACTTTCTAGAGAATATTGAGAATTATCGTTTATTGGAAATCTATTCCAATATCAGAATAAAATAAGAGTGAGCGTTTCGAATGGGAATAATTTTGAAATACATAGAGTAGTAGAGCAAGAATGAAGTTTTTTTTTTTACATTCCGTACTTTTACATATACAAAGAAATCACCGTGTTGGCATATTGAAAATACGAGTACGCATATGAAAATATTATTAGGTTAGTAGCTGGATATATATGTCCTAACTAGAAGTATAAAATAAACGAAACATTTTATCTGCCTTTTAACATGCTTTGTCGGGAACTTTGGTAATTGCCTTATCTGACCCGTTATTGCTCTCAACTGCGGAAGCATTTTTAAAGATTTGCATTATAAGATAGTTTAGGGGGATAATACGAACCTCATACTCCAAACAATTCGAAGTGTATATTTCGTGATAACAATCATTTCGTTTTCCTGCTTCGAAATTTATCAAGTGATGCTAAAATCGTAACGCAGCTTGGAGAGTTTGATGAAGATATCATGTAAAATTGATTAAACAAAAATAATATAAAAACATTTTAATTAAAATATTCAGAATTAAGTAAAAATACGTAAATGCTATTTTGCGACCCAAACACGTACTACATACTCTTTAGTAAGCACAAAGTGAATATATTGATTGCAATATATACTGTACTGAAATTGGTTCAAACCACTACGTTTTATAGTTAGAAATTTTTTCCTTGGATACCGTTAACATAGTTTAGCTGCATTTGTTTTCAAGTCTAACTTATTATTTATAATTACACTCGTGTACTGGGTGCGCCTCATAATTGACTGCTGTTAATGACATATAAGTGAATAGAATGAAATCCGTGAGGAGGCACTAGAATTTAGAAGAAAAGAGTCATATACTACCATTATTCGAAAAGTAAGGTATTTTTGTTTGATATTACGATCAATTTGGAGCTTATGATTTATTGCATCTTTTTAGTGCAATACCACTGAGTTGGATCCATTTTCTTTAGGCGTATTTTCTGAAAGCTCATCGAACGACACTTCTTCGTCACAAACATCTTTAACCTAAATTTTTATATAAAAAAACGAAAAACCTCCCAATAAATACTAATGAACTGAGAGACAATAGATAAAATTGAGGATAAGTAAATAGTAAATTAGAGAGCTCAAATAGAATACAAAGAACTTAATTTAAAAAAAAAATGAGTGACATAACAGCAAAAAGAAAACAATAAACACAACTATAATTGCTAGTAATAGTACTGGCGATAATCTTTATAAAAATAAAAACACAACCAATGAACAATATTGTGAATAGAAAATTAGACATTAAGATTCTTAGTTAGTATATCTTTTTACTGCATGTATTCCTAGAATAAAAGGACAACGTTAGTAAGAATTAATCCAAAAATTTTTTTAGTATGGCAGAGCATTCCTTGATTTCACAAAATTCGTGTTCCACATCGTACTCTATTTCAAAAAAGTAAGCCTTATTTTACACATAATTGTATGTAACATGTATAAGCAACGTTTTTTTTTTATTTTTTGTGGCCACAAGTTTGTGTATCAAGGACATATAGCCAATCTTGTTTAATAAATGTCGCGACTCGATTACTATTTCAACAAATATGATATTATGACTCTGGTTTATCCACATCATTATTTATATTAAAATATTATAACGACGCGTACTTGTCTGAGATTCTACAAGTCTTGTATTTAAACTTTTTATATATCTTAAGTCCCTTATGCTAAATGATAATAAACCATTTCTAGATAACTAATTATGTAACTTATTTTACAAGTATAGGATTTATACGAAAGATTCTAATTCTCCAAATGTTTTTAGGAGACTTTTCTCTTGCATATTCATGGCATGCTTAGTAAATAATGACAGTTATATTTAAATACAAATATTATATCAAAATAATTACAATTTCGAGGAATAATGTTTCTATTAAGTTATTTGCTATCATAGTGAGATTATGAGATCTCTATAAATATAAAAATCTAATTGCTTTGAAATAAATATTTTTTAAAAATTAGATATAATATGTTATAACCTTTATTGTTTAAGTACATTGATTTTATTGCAATTTAAAACAAAACTTTCTCGTATCGTCTGTTTACTCAACTTGTATAATCTAGGCCAACATAGAAGTTAACAAATGCTTTTAATGCAACATTTATTAAATGAAATGTATTCAGTCATTTCCATTCTACATTTACCGACTGTTATTCATCATCTCTATTCATATTGTAATTTGAAAAATATCATTACTGCAAAACTGTCTGTCTATGTTCAGTAAAAATGAAATATGATGAATAATCATTAAATGACTAATGAAATCAAGTAATACCTTGGCTAACAAATCTAATTAATCATACACAGCATATGGTTTGTGTTGTCCAGATGAACTAAATTAATCGTTTTTTTTCTGCAGAATTCTTGCGTCCAGCTAGTCTGCTGGTATATTGTTTGTATAGGGTTGATTTAATTACGATGTTATTATAGTTCTATGAACACAATCTCAAATGTTATCTAATGTAAAATTCATATAATTGTATATATGAAAAGTATCCCCCCTTCGTTCACAAATTCTTATAATTGAAACACTCGTTCCTCACAATCACAGTGTATGGTCTATCACGCTTATATATTGAAGTAAGACAAGAAATGTCTCAATTACATTAATACAATATTTAAATATCTGCATTATTATCCAAAAACCATTTTAAAATTCAAAAAGAAACTGCGTGTACCATTTTCTATGTTCTCCGCCAAATAATCTATTATTGTTGCAGCTAATAGTTTACCATAGGCATATTATGTGAAAATTGGTAAAACAGTGCACAGGAAATTTACCTTAATCTCATAATTTATTTCAATGGTAAGTATTTTTTTTAAATTCACAATTGGGTATTATATTTAGTTAACAGTACATGCAATAAAAATACATATTTAACGTTTAGGGAATTGAATAATGTTACTTTCTATATCGCAATCAATATTAATAATGGCATATATAGTGAGATCCCAATTGATAGTTTCTGAATTATTTTATTATCACTAATATCTTTTATCTTAGTTTAAATATTGCAAGCTCCAAAATCCCGACCATCGATTGCCACAATACAGCATATGGAGAATAATATTACATAACGCTAACATTTCGACCACATGATATTTTTTTTACTATGCACTGGCACAAAGAGAAAATCAGGACTGTTTTTTAAACATTAGAAATAAAAATTAAAGCGACTGTTTAAACACGCCATACCTCTTTTGTATTCACCGTTTATTTCTCTATAATTTACCTTTTATATTTTACTTTTAACTTACGTATTTTTGTGTTCACGTCGATTTAAAAATCAACTTTAGATCGAGAAGGCAGTGCGAAACTCTGCACAATGGAAAGTTATTATTTAAATATAATTTCAGAACATTAATGCAACGCATAAAAAAGAAACAATATGAACTAATTAATAGTTAGTAGCATAGCCTCTCTGTAATTTGACTGCAAACACTCTTTAAGCATTCCATTTATTAGCCTGCCGTATAATTCTGGCGAAAGAGCAACCCAGTTCTTTATAATATTTTGTCCAATTTTTTTTCGGATTTCAAATTTTTCAATGTATAGCTTTTGTTGATGTACTGCCATGGAGTTTTGCTAGTGTTGAGATCTGTGTATTGAGCAAGCTAAACAAAACACGGAATATAATGTACTTCAAGAAATCGTTTGATATTGCAATCCTTTGAATAGGAAAATCTTTCTGCAGGGAGATGGAATTATCTTAAAAATGCAAGCAAGACGAATGTAGTAAATGTTCAGTCAACATATTAATTTACATGACCGAATTAATTCGACCTTGCAATCGAACTATAAGGCCTGGACCATTGCCACTAATGACGCCCCACACCAAAACCGAACCTCCACAATCTTGCATCGTTGAAATTGTACGCCATAGGATTAAATTATTCGTCCATTTTTCCACGGACGTACTGCCTTCCATTACTGCCTATCCTATTGATTTTGATTTCGTCGCTAACAAATAACTTTGGAACAATATGAAGGATCACGAATTTCGTTGCATCCGACGAAGTTTTCATTTCTTCACATATATCATTGGCTTGTGTCTTGCAACACAGCCTCGCAAATTATATTCCCTCAATCTGCATGCACATGTTCCTGTGTGAATAAGGACTTAAAAAAAGTTTTGAAAAAAGCGTATATAGATTGTTAAAAAATCGTAAGT